>NW_018404481.1:1077819-1299230 GCF_002113885.1 Mizuhopecten yessoensis
AAAAGGCGATCGCAATAGGTCACTTGAGGCTTTGTCTCAGGTGACCTAAAAACCAATTATCCCCTCGGCTAAAGACAGTCGAAGTCGAAGGCAGCAATTAAGCTGAGAGCATCGCGGACAAGGAAAGCTGATGTAGAGGACCAATTCTTGAGCAAGATGCACTATCACATATAGTGAATCAACGAGAGAGATAAGCACCAGAAAGAAGGGACGAGATATCACAAACGTGGAACATGTGCATGTTGGAATCTGGCACGGTAAATGTGAAAAATCTCAAATTCCTACGGAATGCCCTCATTAGTCGCCTCTCAATTCTGCAGTGGATTTCACATTCACAGCAGAGGGTCCACACTTAGTCGCCACTTTCGGTTTGAAGGAATAATGCTTGCAGGAATAATGCATGTAATTAGCAAATAAGTGAGTGCAGGAGGAATAAGTAGATGAAATGGCTAAGATACTGTATAAACCTTAAATCTGTATAAATCATCAAAATTAATGTGACAACGGCTGTTGGTCACACACACTGACATGCAGCAGCAGGCAGGCGAGATAAATAGACAAACATAAATAGATACACATATATAACAAGTGATGACACATTCTTACTGATTAAGATTTGATAAATGTTTATCATGACAGCTCATCAATGAATAAATCAAAGTAAACTGACACTTACACTTTGGGGAGCTGTTTACTACACATCTGACGGACTTTATCCTAGTACTAACATACATCTTAATAAATACGGGGGCATGACAACTACTCACTGACTTCCGAGCGATGATGAATCCAGTTTCATACTTACTGACATGTCGATGTGCCCTGTATTGAGATATAACAGAGGTTCACTAATTAAGATTCAAAAACGAATTTGAGACATAGCAAATTTGTTGGGTTGTTTAATATTAAATATTATTATTTTTCTTCCGCCAAATGGTTTTTGGAATTTTCCTCCGAAAAACCCTGCTCGGATGTTTACGTAACTACACACGAGTAGTGTTGGGTATATGTTTAAGTGGGTAACGCCTTTGATTTTTTCATCCGTAATCAAATATGGCTGCCCAAAGCCTATTATTGACTGGCACATTTACGTTTAACGTCTTCAATGAACCATTTGCAAAGAATGTTTAACCAGTACTCATCTAAGCTATGAATAGATATAATTATGGGTTTGACGCACCATGCCGCCTCCCTCTTTCTGTTTCAAAGGTACTTTAGACCAATTCGGATTTCGTCCTTTTTCTGTCCTCAGCATCTCATATATATATATATAGCAGTTGTATGGTGCAGTGTTCCTCATGTTTAGTGTACTGTGTCTATTACTAAATTATAAAGGTATCACAACGTGGGTGTGTCACGTTCCTCTTATAAACTCACACCATGGATTTGTTTAACTTTGCGATGGTTCTCATTTTATGATGTGTGAGATTTTTAAAACTAATTACATACTAATAATGCTGTTAACACGCGGACTCTTATTCCTGATGAAAGATAGTAACATTCGTGCACTCTTAAATCCTTATCCGTGTACAGATAAGATAGAGAATAGCACTTTCACTACAGCAGTTCAAGGTGTACTGTTCTTAACCATTGGTATTGCCTTGTCTCTGATGTAACAACATTTTTCATTGGTCAGTTACAGTGTATGTAATCATTTGGTGAATCATACCTGATAAAGATATGCGCATTTAATAAGTGCACCTGATCACAAATGTCAATATGTTTTAAAGGTGGATCAAAGCTCGTTAACACTCAAAATTCAACAGTGCGGGCCATTGCTGTTATAATGCTGTCACTGATCTTCCGGTGTTTATTGCTATGTCAATATCAAAGCTCAGCTCGTAGATTGACATTGACTTCTTCAAAAGTGACGTCAGCATTTGTTTTAAATGAGACGATTTTGTTTTTCTTTCAATTAATTAATAATACATGTGTTGCTCTCTTAATGTTAGAAATATGTTGATCTGAGAAGGAAATGTACACCATAGGAATATATTAGGATATTATTTGTATTAAAAAGTTAGAATAGACACAACTTTGTTTAAGCCCAACATAGTCGATCTGAATATAATTATATTCAATGGTGACAGTGTTAAAGAATCTGGAGGAAAATTAAGATAATGTATGCGGAATAGAAACAAACCTAGTGTTGAAATGTGTTAATATTTATTCACTCTTGAATAAAGCAAGTGGAGCCGACATGAACTATTCTATTTAGGTCCACTGTAAGAGGGAATTTGAAGTGTTAATGACGATTGTGACATGGTAAAACAGAATACAATTTATTCTTGTGAATTTCTTATGAACGAATATATTCTGCGGATAAACAGACATTGTGCAAAATTAAGTTATATACACAAAATGTAACATATACCATTAGGTTTACTGTATCTGCCATTAAAATCTAAGTTAACATATATTATTTAATACAGATGACCGTATCTGCCAGTAAATATCGAAAGTAATATATAATAAAACCATACTTGCCGTTAAAAATTGAGGGTTTTATATATAATATTTAATACAGATATACCGTTTCTGCCAGTAAATTTCGAAAGTAATATATAATAAAACCATACTTACCGTTAAAAATTGAGGGTTTTATATATTATATAACACAGATATATCGTATCTGCCTTTAAATATCGAAGGTAATATATTATGTAACGCAAGTATACCATATCTGCCGTTAAATATCGAGGGTTATATTTATTATTTAACACCTCTTTGCCCCATATTATTTAACACAGATATACCGTATATGCCATCAAAAATATCGAGGGTCGTATATACTATGTTACACAGGTATACCGTATCTGCCGTTATGTATCGAAGGTGATATAAATTAATAAACACAGGTTTACCGTATATGTCATTAAATATCGAGGGTTGTATAAATTATTTTACACAGATATGACGTATCTGCCGTTATGTATCGAAGGTGATATAAATTATATAACACAGGTTTACCGTATATGTCATTAAATATCGAAGTTTATAAATATTATATAACACAGGCATACCGTATCTGCCGTTTAACATTGAATGTTCTATATAATATGTAACACGAGTATATTGCATTCCACTAGAAAAATCTAAATACACAAAGTTTTCCGAATCTGCCATTAAATATCGAAGGTTATAAATACTATAAAACGCATGCAAGTATAAGAAATGGCAAAATATCAAAACTACGAATAACACAGTTGTCAGCATATATCGCCATCCCCAAATAGAAAAATAGAATATCCTTCTAACAAAAGATTCTTATTTTTGTCCGATTTCCAAAACATAAATAGTGCCGAATCAATGAAAGACATGGACAAATGTTACAGGTTACTCCGGCGACGTGTTCAATTTGCAAATGATGGCGTTCGAGATGTCGTACAGGATACTTCATCAGAACGGTCTCTCGTTGAACCCACCCAATATAAAAATTCCTACCCTCGAAGCTTTCAGAAGTACAGTGAAAGAGGAAACAACTGTTTACTTTGACCGCACGCAGACGATAAAGGACAACCTGTTACCATCGGAACGCCAGACACTGAAACATGATGCTGACATTGTCATCAAGCCAGCTGACAAAGGCTGTGCATTTGTCTTCATGAACAGGGGTTACTATTTCATCAAAGAGGCCAATCGACAGCTCTCCAACGAGACATGCTATCGAAAGGTCGATAAGGACCCGTCGTATGAACATGCTCAACAAGTTAATTACGCCATAAATAGAATAATAGACAAGGATATATTGATGTAGACACCGCAAACAAGTAATTTTTATCTCCTTCCAAAGATCCATAAACCCTGGGACCCATTTAGACCCATCATCAACTCAATCGGCCACCTGGCGGAGAAAATATCCCAGTTCATTGATTTCCGTCTTCGATCATTTGTCTAAAACATATCATCTTATATAAAAAGATACCACAGACTATCTAAATAAAACACCGTGCAGGGGCATACCAGAAGGTATCCTGTTGGTAACGATAAACGTCATCTCCCTTAATACAAGCTTCCTACATGACGACGGCATTGCTGCCTGTCGTGGGGCATGGGAAGGGCGTAGTATCAAAACACACATCGACTGATAATTTGGTGAATTTATTTAGACTTCACACTTAAGAACTTCACATTTAACAAGGAAACATATATAAGGTCAGTGGCAAACCTATGGGCACAGATATGGTCCCATCTAATGCTAATGTATTGATGGGATATCTCGAATCTCAACTCTTAACATCGGCCCTTACATAGCCATCCAGCTGGTTGAGAGATTCATTTGGCTTGGAATCACTCGACGATCCAACCATCAAATTCACAGCAAAAATCTCCACTGAAACAAGTACGGTTCTAAACACATGTTCTACTTTATTTGATGGAGAGATCAGTACAGACCTGCACTGCAAACCAACTGACACACATCAACATCTCCGCCCATCCAGCTGTCATCCCTCACACAACACGAAGAG
Source organism: Mizuhopecten yessoensis (assembly GCF_002113885.1). Classification (NCBI taxonomy): domain Eukaryota; kingdom Metazoa; phylum Mollusca; class Bivalvia; order Pectinida; family Pectinidae; genus Mizuhopecten; species Mizuhopecten yessoensis. The sequence goes on from NW_018404481.1 coordinate 1,082,289, forward strand.
CACCCTGACGCCAAAGCCCTGCGCATCAGATAGACAGTGTTGGATGGTACCATCTCCGAACGCCGATGCTCAGAGCTAAAGTCTCTTCTTCTCTGAGAGGATTCAAGTCTAGTTTGATAGATCGGGGAAAAGACAAAGTCGGGATACTGGTCAGCGCAAGTCTGTTTGAATTGAAGTCGGACTACAAACACAGAGAGTGCCTTGTGAAGTCATGTTCCACCAAAACAAGCGCAACTTCCATCAAATTTGAAAACCCATCAGCGCATCATTGAGTCTGCAAAACATGCAACAAAAATTGTGCAAACTGTGTCCATAGGGATACGCACAATCCTTTCTGATTGGAAAATACTAAAAGCGATATATTCACATGTGAAGTTATAACATTTAGTATATCCTCATTGCCGTGAAGATATAATATTTTAATCAACGGATAATTCCTGATATTTCAGGTCTTTACTTATAAGGTCAACATACTTTCGTGGTAGTTATAAGGTCAAAAGAATTTCGTGGTACTCATAAGGTCAACAGAATATCGTGGTGCTTTTAAGGTGAAACGAATTTCGTGGTACTTATAGGATGAAAAGAATTTCGTGGTACTTATAAAAAGAAAAGAATTGTGTGGTACTTATAAGGTGAAAACAATTTTGTCGTGCTTATAAGGTCAAACGAATTTCGTGGTACATATAAGGTCAACAGAATGTCGTGGAACTGATAAGGTGAAAACCATTTCGTGGTACTCATAAGGTGAAAACAATTTATTTTGTGGTACTAATAAGGTCAAAAGAGTTTCGTGGTACAAATAAGGTCAAAAGAATTTCGTGGCACTTGTAACGTAAAAAGATAAAGCGTCCACGTGTAAAGCGTTCCGAAATATACGTAGGATAAAAGGAAAGGGGTAAGGCACTGATGAAAAGACTAACGTACAAGGACGCACTCAAGTATCCTAGGATGATTTCCTTGTTATAAATTATGTTCTAAGAACTATTGTTTGTGTGTAATGGTAAAAATGTGTTAATTTCGATTGATGATGATAACGGTACACCAATTCTCGATCTATCAGAAACGCCTATATTTATGTAAATAAGATGTAAATATTCTAATTTATTCAGATGTATCTCCACCCACGTGGTTTTTCTTCACCTTGTGACTTCGTTTTACCAAATGACAAATCATGATGTTGGTCTATTAGTCTCATGTTAACACTCATGATCAAACAAACAAAAAGATATATATCAAACTTAAACATGTATCCAAAACTGGAGCACAGGAAATAGTTTTTATTCATCACGGTCTTATATAGTTTTTGACATATGCAGGAAGATCTGTTTACATTACATTAAAAATCACAGGTGTTTTCTCCGTTCTACGTTTGATGCATTTATAAAAATAAAATCACAAACATTTTCTGACGTAAATTGTGACGCTACTGGAGCCAAATTTTGCTGTATAATTGTCTGAATGTTCTCCTATCTTATTTCCATAATTTCCTGTTGATTGGTTTTCAAGGTAGGCCAGTTGATTTCGGAATTACTTTTGTAATCTCAAAATCTGATAATGTAACGAAAAAACGGCCGCAAAAAATAATGATTTCCGATGAATCCGTTTCATATCATGAAAAATATAACCCCCAATTCATTCATAATGTATATAAACCAACAAAATTCATAGAATAGGCAGGGGCTGGTGTAGCTGGCGGCGGCTCAGTACCTCACTTCCGGTCCAGACTTCAGACTAACAGTGAGTGTTAGGTTAAGGCAATTATTAGGCACAGGAGCCGTCTTACAAAATCTAGACTACAGCTAATACATATAGGATAGACGGCCCCTTCTATAACCTGTCCCCGTCTTCTATCCCTTCACTCCATACTTTATCCCTTCTACTGATTTTCCTTTCTGTTCTTCTTCTGCTGGATAACCGAATCACTCGGTAGTGAAGCGGACGAACAAGTTCATATAGTTCATATAGTTCATATAGCGATGACTCCGATTGAAAGCTGTGAGCTTCTTGTGGCGCGTTTGAATATATGTTAAAACACTTGTTAAACCTACCAATCAATCAGTCAGTCGTCAATTCATAATGCATTAAATATAGAGCAGGAAGTTATTCATTTAATATGTGTAAATGGAGTGAATGTCACCATTACACCGTTGCTGTCAGTTACATTTCAGTCGAAGGGTTTTTGCCTTTTGTAACGCTACAAATATCTGCATGTAGTTAAACACATAAATTATCTCATTCTGAAGCAGAAAACCGCAACTACAAGAAACCGCAAGAATTATAACCTTACAATTACAAGAACAACAAACCACATTACGTATAATGTTGGAGGCATGGTAGTCTAGTGGTAGGACGCCGGGCTCGTGACCGCAGGATTGCGTGTTCGAGTTACGTCACGGCACTGTATTGTATCAGTACGTGGTTGGGAAGTGCTAGAATTGTTGAATTATAGCTGTCAGCTCCGAAATGGCAGCACCAACTGCATGCTCCCCAGGGAGTTGAGAAAGATAATGGCTGGTTGCAAAGGCCCTATAACCCCGGATATAATAATTTGTGAACGGCTTTGAGAAGACGTACGAACCAGGTTGTGATAAAGCGGTTAAGAACAACCTCGAATTATTATTATTATTATTATTATTATTATTAGCATATTTAAAGCAATATGACTGATTTTAGGAGTATTTTAGGAGTATTTTAGGAGTATTTTGGGAGTATTTAAAGAGTATTTAAAGAGTATTTTGGGAGTATTTTGGGAGTATTTTGGGAGTATTTTGGAGTATTTTGGGAGTATTTTAAGATTATTTTGGGAGTATTTTAGGAGTATTTTGGGAGTGTCCCTGATTAAATGTGTGCATTAGAAAATGTAAGGTGGTAAAGATACAAGAAGGTCAGGTGGTGTAGTGGTAGGAACTACGTATATTTCTAGGCTAAGCGATTTGGTGTCGTAGGTTGTGAGTTCGAGGCCAGGACACGAGTCATAAAATTGTCTTCCTTCCTCACTTGTGTTTCTAAGTTATATATATATATTTATATATTTGTGATATAGATACCGTATTCTCATTAAACTTTATTTACCATTTTGAAGTATGGTCCTGCTTTACCATATACGTTGCAGTATAATCCTGTTTTACCATATATGTTGAAGTATGGTCCTGTTTTACCATAAATGTTAAAGTATGGTCCTATTTTACCATATATGCTGAAGTATGGTCCTGGTTTATCATATATGTTGAAGTATGTTCCTGTTTTACCATATACGCTGAAGTATGGTCCTGGTTTACCATATATGTTGAAGTATGTTCCTGTTTTACCATATATGCTGAAGTATGGACCTGGTTTACCATATATGTTGAAGTATGTTCCTGTTTTACCATATATGTTGAAGGATGATCATGTTTTACCATATTTGTTGAAGTATGTTCCTGTTTTACCATATATGTTGAAGGATGATCATGTTTTACCATATTTGTTGAAGTATGTTCCTGTTTTACCATATATGTTGAAGTATGATCATGTTTTACCATATATGTTGAAGTATTATCATGTTTTACCATATATGTTGAAGTATGGTCCTCTTTTACCATAAATGTTAAAGTATGGTCCTATTTTACCATATATGCTGAAGTATGGTCCTGGTTTACCATATATGCTGAAGTATGGTCCTGTTTTACCATATATGTTGAAGCATGGTCCTGTTTTACCATATATGCTGAAGTATTGTCCTGGTTTACCATATATGCTGAAGTATGGTCCTGTTTTACCATATAAGTTGCAGTATAATCCTGTTTTACCATATATGTTGAAGCATGGTCCTGCTTTACCATATATGTTGAAGCATGGTCCTGTTTTACCATATATGCTGAAGTATGGTCCTGGTTTACCATATATGTTGAAGTATGTTCCTGTTTTACCATATACGCTGAAGTATGGTCCTGGTTTACCATATATGCTGAAGTATGTTCCTGTTTTACCATATATGTTGAAGGATGATCATGTTTTACCATATTTGTTGAAGTATGTTCCTGTTTTACCATATATGTTGAAGTATGGTCCTGTTTTACCATAAATGTTAAAGTATGTTCCTATTTTACCATATATGCTGAAGTATGGTCCTGGTTTACCATATATGTTGAAGTATGTTCCTGTTTTACCATATACGCTGAAGTATGGTCCTGGTTTACCATATATGCTGAAGTATGTTCCTGTTTTACCATATATGTTGAAGGATGATCATGTTTTACCATATTTGTTGAAGTATGTTCCTGTTTTACCATATATGTTGAAGGATGATCATGTTTTACCATATTTGTTGAAGTATGTTCCTGTTTTACCATATATGCTAAGGTATGGTCCTGGTTTACCATATATGTTGAAGTATGATCATGTTTTACCATATATGTTGAAGTATGGTCCTGTTTTACCATATATGTTGAAGTATGGTCCTGTTTTACCATAAATGTTAAAGTATGGTCCTATTTTACCATATATGCTGAAGTATGGTCCTGGTTTACCATATATGTTGAAGTATGTTCCTGTTTTACCATATATGTTGAAGTATGGTCCTGCTTTACCATAAATGTTAAAGTATGGTCCTGTTTTACCATATATGAAGAAGTATGGTCCTGATTCGCATATACCCGAACGAATAGGGATTGTAAAGCACACAACAACTGTCTGTCGTTAATATGGTATTTTGTTAGTAGAACAGCAACTTGTGGATAAAAATATCTGATATCGTTTGGTTAACTGATACATTTTTGTGCACTTTGACAGGATAAGAATCTGTCTGAAGAGATACATGAAACCATTCAGCTAGGGTGATAAGCGTATCCAGGTGCATATCATATTTCCAAAATATGGCTTCAATTTAACGCTTTGTCATACATGTAATCGTCTGTAAATTACCATGTTTAAAGTTACGCAATTAATTAGTTATGATTCCTTTAATTGAAGTTCTACACGTGATCTATACCCGGTGCCTTTTAGTCTATGATTTAAGGAGAGGTATGCATCCGAAGAAGGAAGTTTGATATATTGCCAAATTTTGTATCTATAATATATTAACATATTCCAAATTCCTGTTTGTATCTCTATGTCGTAAATATGATAAGAAACACTTCACTTTCAACATACTACCACAGTCTATTTGCAGCTGACATACTACGCTAATCTTCTTCAAGTACACATATACCATCCAAGTCTTTTGCCGAACATACTATCCCAGTCTCCTTAGAGCACACATACATATTGTTTTTCAATCCCCTTAAAACTATAATTTGTATTCCCTGCTTAACGTTCAGCATTTGGGGTAGTGGCAACAACTGGTTCACCCGTTGTCAGTACACTGGGACCGGGTGGACTGCTGTGCTGGATGTCTTTGGGATGAAATTTCAGTGATGTAGCACTATAAAGACGGCATCAGAAGCGCGCTACAATAAGGAGGCAAATACACCAACATACCATACACCCAGCGTCCTTAAATGATCTAAGCTGTCGGCATCAGATGCGCGCTACGTCATGGATGCAAATACACCAACATACTCTGCCTCCAGCACACATATACAAATACACACATACACAACAAATGGAGACACGACCGCAAATGACCTTAGTTGTTAATAGGACGTTAAACCCGATCAACCAACCAACCAAGGGCTGTCAGTGAACAAACCTCGCAGGACAGTAACGTACCCTCATTGCATTTCACATTCCAAAACTTATTACGCATAATGTCGCTGCTTGATGGCACGCAAGTGCTACAGAACACCTTTGTCCTGCCCATATCTGTCCTGGTGTCAACGAAGGATGCTTTATTTTAGTGTTTGTGATGGCTATTGTATCCTTTGCATAGAGAAACAGGGCGTTGTTAAAGTCCTCACCACTCTAGACTTTGACAAATTACGTTATCTTATCACAGCATCGAAGGGGAAATCGGCATTTACCCTATGCTTTTGACAATACAAGTATATTGAAATGTTATTCAGACTGAAAATAAAAACAAAACGAGCAATGTGTTTCCGTATGAGGTATAAATAACAGGAATGGCATTGTTTTTGTCAAATTGGCACATGGTCAGATTACCTCAAACACGTCATCAATGTGTTGCACAGAATGCCAGCAGACAGTGGGTTGAGTTTATTGAGGTGGAAGGGCATTGTCTTTGTATGCGGTAAAAAAACGAAATCTGAAACCTGCTATCATTTCAAGCCACGGGGGGCTTTGAAAGCCTTTTTATGAACTATGCACAATTGCTATTAAAGAGATACGTTACATTATACGTAACATAGTCAGCGAAGCGGTTTACCCTTATTTATGGTAATCTTAACATCAACAACACCTTCAATTACAAAGGGTAGCTTTGTAAGGCCTGTATATACAGTTGCTTATAATCTTATCTACTCCAAGCCCACACTAGGGTTGATTTGAAATTGTTTAGATAATTAACATTGAAAGGAAACTCGAAGGAAAACAGTTAAAAATGTCTTCGCCACTTACTTAGGAGGTTCAGTTTATAAAATTTACTTGACAGTGGTTTAAATGCCGTCATATTAAAACAAGTCAAACCATTCGTGTGGGACCAAATCAGAATGAACAGTAGATCAAGAAAAGTATACACATCAGTTATCCAAACATCCCTCACCAGAAACAATGCGTTAACAGTCGTAATATTTCCGCAAATTAGTATTTGGTCATGTGACACGGGTTCGAAAGACCAACAGGACCGGCATTAGATGTGGTAAAACACAAACATACTAACAAACAAAAATTTCTGTAAACGTGCATATTTAAGCAGTATTCTTATTCTTTATTGTTTTTGCGCTTTTAGTTTTCCGCTTAATTATGAATGCGCAAATTGAAGTTCCTATATATAGTTCTTTATTACATTTTTGGGTGCGCTAATTCATCAATGCGCTAAGCTGTTAAAATTCGATAATGCGCTAAAAAAAAAAGATCCGTTTACAGTATATCTACATGTTAACATTGCAGTTAATAATTTTTAAATTTTTGTATTATTTACGGATTGATGCATCACCCCCTTCAACAGCAGTTTATCACAACTTTAGATTTCCACCTTGTTGGCCCAAGCATGATCGATGAATTCTTGAAGGGCAAAACAGCCGTATCTATTTCCAAATTGTATAGGTGCCTTCATATGCATGTACGTTCATTTTGTGTAAACACGCATGTGGCAGCATAATGCATAAATCATTAAAATTGTTTTGAGAACACGTGCATAGAAGCATGAATACCTGAATTATAGAAAATAGTTTAAACGGAAAATTACAAAATAAAATTGTTGTAAATTGTTCCTTTTTTGTGTGTGTTTAATAGGACCGTCTTATTGTGTATTCCTTGTTATTATTTTACAAAACAAGACGTTTGTCTCTGATTGTAAACTATTAGTCCCCGGGTTGCGCTTTAATCTGCCACCTAAAATTTATTCTGACACGATTTTTAAAAAAACGAAAGTAAAATTATGGAGTGTTTTACATGAACCTTTCCTCTTTTGCTATAACTCTACATTTGTTTGGGAACATTGTAAATATGGATTTTTAACTTAAGTAATTTAAGTTCTAATTGAGCCAATGACTATATGACACAGTAAAATACTTTCTTTTTTTCTTCATTGAAAACTGTAATTTTCAATACGTGCTGCTTCGTATTTGTATTGGTTGCATATATTACAAGGTGATTGACTCTGCTATCGGCTCCCTAGGTTTGCCGTAAACGTTATTCTGGATTTTTTCTTGCACAGTTTACATGGTGTTCTTGTTTACAAATAGCCATGTTAATTGGTTTTAAGGATAAAGGACCTCTGTCCCACTGCACTTGGGTTACAGGAAGTATTTGCTTACGAAAAGCAAAAAGATGAAAAGTTGTATTTCGCTATAATCTATATACGTTCGGAACCCTTAAGGATCTTTGTCCCACATACACTGTGGTTTACATACAGTACCTGTTTTCGAATAGCCTAACATTGAATCGATTCATCATGATAAAGTTTTTTACTTTTCTTTTGGCTGTATTCTGCATACGTACGGAACCCTTACGGATCTTTGTCCCACTATACTGTGGCTTACAGGAAATACTTGTTTACGAATAGCCTAACATTGAACTGTTTAATTATCAAAAAGTTTTGGGTTTTTTTCGGAATACTTTAGGATCTCCGTCCCGCTGCAGTGTGGTTTACAGACGGAAGTTAAGGGGAGGTTACTGTATTAAGGAGAAACGGCAGTGCAGTGGGGCAGGGATCTTTAAAAACGTAGATTTTCATTCTTTTGACACTCCTATTCTTACTAAAGAGCCCTTCTTGGACGAAATAACCAGAAAGTGTGGCCAAAAGGGTTGGAGATTTATTTATGGACACATACATGGCAACATGCACACTAGCATCACGTAGAATTGATATGTTGACCGTGAACGGGAGTATATATGTTTAAATTACAGAGTAAACATGATCATGGTGGCAGCATGCATGATGTTATGCATCTTTAAAGATATACATACTTCGAGATAACGAGGTTCGACTGTAAATAGTTTAAATTGAAACTGAAACATGAACAGATATAGTACCGTAGACTTACTAGCTGGAACACCATACGATACCCAAAACTCTTCCCATTTTTGTCTTTTGTGATATCTTTACGTATTTATACACACCACTGAATAACCCAACCTATGTCTCTTTGTAACGCCTATATATAACTATGTACCATAAAAAGCAACTTTCTTTCCTCTAGAAGCCCTAATATCTGCAGACCATACACACACCTGTCAGCTCACATGTGACTCTAAACCCGTACCCTGTCTGCTTGTGCCTCGAAAAATATCCACACACCGTTCATACTGTCAGGGAGGGGGTATTGCAAACCTATACAAGCAAATCATGGAATGAACCCCTGTCTGTAATGATAGTCTTAATATGATAGTGCATTTTGTGTCGGTGTGCCAGTAATTGACTCGCTTTTAATGTATGCCGGACAATAGCCGTATCAATATCGCTCTTTCAGGGTTTTTTTACATTCAGAAGACACAAAGTGAATAAATTTAATTGTCACTGTTAGTAAAGCAATTTTAAGAATATTTGTACGTATAGAAAACCAAAACCTGTTTTTGTATTCACGATTTTTCATTAACATCATAAGCATTTGTTCAGCAGGACGCTTTTATATAAGTTTGAGTTGCTTGACAAGAGGGAGAGACGCCATCTAACGTTTTAGGTTGACCATAACTTTAGGATTGGTCGTTAAATTGAAAAGGTAAACATCACGCGGTCTGAATTTGTATAATAAAAACGGATTTAAGACATCAAATCCGCTCCATTATGGTTTGACATTGATCAGGCTCTAGTAGGGGAGCTTGTGTTTAGCTTTACCGTATCAAATCTAAATACAAAAAGCCTATATTTTGTAGGTTTTTTTCTTGACAATGGTGACTGTTTCTCGTCTAGTTTTGTGATCATGCTGAAACAAAGCGTTCTCTTTTCTTTGTCAATTTTTTTTTTTTATGAAACGATAGCCCGAGGAGTAATTTGTATTTGTATAGATATTATAAAGATGACATCATATATGTACTGATAAGTAACAGAAAGTTATTAATATCATATCATTTTTGAACATTGTAATGCTAATTTTAACAGAAACCGTAATACGAAATAAGTACATAAATGACATCTGTGACTAGACCAAAAGTAATAAATAACCATTCATAATCGCAAATGAATGAGGCGTCAATCAGATGTAAATTTCATAGCAGAAAAACAAATATCTTATATTAAAAGCGTCACTCTCTCTCTCCCTTCACATATAATTATGCATAATTCGTCTTGATCAGTTTTGTTTTCATGAATAATTATATGATTAAACATCTGTAAAGAGGATCACATGCATATATAAGGACGGTAATATGCTGTCTAGCTTTGTAAGCGCTGAATGACGTTAGTGTCGTAAGCTTTGTTTCGTGGGGACCAAGAGCATAAGGAATACCGCTCCCATTCGACATGGCATTTCAAACGCAATGTTGTGTATTGTTAACTATCCTTATAACTATCACAGGTAAGTGCCAATGAAGTCATTATTTACGCTGTAAACAATATGAATGTACATAAAGTAAGTTCTTATACTTTGTTAAAAAAATGATTCTATGCAAATAGCACACTCGCCTTTCACCAAGACGGCCTAGGTTCGATTCCTCGATTGGATGGGAAATGATATGGGATTATCTGCCAAACCACCTGCGGTTTTCTCCGGGTACATGGGTTTCTTCCCACATTAACACCTCATGTGAGCTAGCATCCTGGTAAATAGAAGTGTTAAAATTTAAGTTCGGAAAACCTGTTCCATAGCAATTGTAATATAAATAAAGCTAAATTCTTTTAAATGTATACGCAGCGGTCAAGTAATTCTTTTTTTTTAGATATTTGGATTTCAACGATGCATACTCACACGGGTAGTAGTGACGTTGTGATGTCAAAATATCAGCAATTAGGAATAAAATGGAAGGTAAAACTTTTTATGGGATGCATTACGTATGGCATAGGTCAAACTGAGATATATACATATATAAATAAAAAAATAAAAATAAAAATATTTTGAAGAGCTGCATTGAAAGTTGAATAAGTAAAAAACAATAACAAGCAATGCAAATACCATAAATGGTGTACGGTGACATGCCTGGTACAAAGGGTTCAAAAACCCTGTTCAAATATCCCAGTTACGCTGCAAAAAAATACATGTGAACAAGAAATGCTTTTGACGGCTTGCCAATAGCTTTTATAAATCTTTTCTTAAAAGAAAACCCACGCCTTGCGGATGTTTTACGAAGAAAGATAGAAACAGGTTTAATTGTTTTGTGAGTTAAATTAACACCGAGGTTTTGTGTGTTGCATGTCTTGGACTCTTAACGAGTCGTTTACACCGTTTTGTTTATATCGGCTTGTTCAGAAAATCTGTTGCCACCGGGAAGCCTTGTACATTCGGACACTATTTTTTGTTACAAAATTTCAATACTTTTGAACAAAATGTTATACCAGATGATATATTTGAATTACTTTGTCGTGAACTAGCCATGCATTTGAAATCGCACACTATGATAATTTCTCTCTTTTTTTAATTTTGCCTTATCTAAAAGCTTGCTGAACACGTTCAATAAGCAGTACACACAAGTTAATATTAATGTTATGTTTTTATAGACGTTACTCAGCAAAAATACCATGTTGTAACAGATACTGACAAACCAGTTTTGATGTAAATACCCGTCAACACCTGCATAGCACGTCCTTAAATAAGTATGACAAAGAGTGTACTTTCCGTAATATCGCCTTGTACCCGGTAAGAAAAACAGAATTGATAAAGAGAGACATATCCTTTATGTTGGCTTCATTTAATGACATTGTTTTAAACATTTTAATCAATAAATGGTTCATATTTCAGACTCACCGGGCAAACATACTTTCTATTTTGTTTATGTCGTCTGGCTTCTGTAGAAAATTGATTGATAATTATGTTATTGTATTCAGAATCAATAACAATACGTTATGTTAAGCTACGTGTAACATATGGGATGCTATTATGTGACGGTTTTATATCTAATAAAAGGCGCAGTTACTATACGATATTGATCAAGTGTCACCGATGTGCCATTGTAGACTGCTTTAAGGGGATTTTAAGACATAAAATAATATCTGTCAATATCTTGACTACACCTTCAGATTAAGACAGTTCAGTGTCTCTAAGTGTGCTATGTGGTCACACCTAATGTTCATTTAACTATAAATAAACATCTCCCCAGCAATTACCCAAAAATCAATGGTCTTACTGCTACTGCCACTGTCCGTTCGTGAAAAGTAGCAAATGTTTGGTTTAAACTTTGTTTTATTCAAATTTTGTTTGACAATACATCGAAATACAAATGGAACATTTTACAGAACAGAAAAAGGAAACAAAAACAAGTGTCTTGACACTTATGTAACTTTATTATCTGCTTAATAATCAACTTTTCAACACTTGCTACAGGAATGAAGTAATATGTACAACAGAACAAATACGTGTAAATAGGGAAGAGGGTAATGGATTGACATGCATTGGAAACCAGGAATGAAAAATATAACAATATACATGTGATCATCAGATGGCAATATCATATTGCTGTATTGCAATGAGTATGTGGAACACGATTCTGCAAAATATAACTATGGAATAGTAGATGAAACTTTCAGCAATGCTGTAAATGAACACTCGATAAATGTTGGAAATGTATATACAAATTACGTATCATAAAATACCACTAAACAACTATTGACAAAATGAGTATGTCACAAAGCACCGCCATGATATTTAAAAACGTTGCATTTCACATACTAGCCATCACACTTATCAAATATATGTCCAAAAAACACTTGATATTGTTTAACGTCCTATTAACAGCTAATGTTATCCTAGGACGTGCCTCCATATGTGTTGTGTAAGCGTGCATGTGGGTTAGCAAACGTTATCGTCGTCAGTCAAAGACAGCGATTCATGTCTTAAGAAAAGTAATGAAATCTTTGTACCATAAGAAACCATAGTAATATTCATAGAAGAAAAACAATTCACACATTTTGAAAAAAATAAAAATCCGACCAATCAATAAGTACAAAATGTATTTGAGCTAAAATGATTTAATGCAGATGAAACAAACAATGAGTATCTTCAAAATGTATCGGTCATATTTGTAAATTGGTAAAGTGGTGGTAAGCTATATGTTGTTATTTATACATTTGTTTTCTCTATTATAAAGATGGATATGTATATTTTTTCAAAATATGTACCGTGTCGATTGTTTTTAAAAAAAATAACAGAGTCTTAACAAATAATAATATTATATATATATATATATATATATATGGAAAGTATGACAACAATTATATATATGTAAGAAGTGCGACGTGAAGACTTTAACGTATGAGATAAGCTTACCTAAAACCTATATAAACACACAAATAAATTCAGTCAGGTGAGGATATTGTAAGGGGAGTTGTATTGTGTAAGGCGAACAAAATGTGAACAGATTATGTCACGCATTTTTTAAATTGAAAATAAGATTCTCTGTTTGAGAGTCTTGCATCAAATCTATAATTCTACTAATGTCCCTTCATCGCTTTGGACATTTTATCAATGAACGTTTTTTTTACATTTACAGAATCACAAGAAAACAGCGATCAATATTGTTATTTAACTTTAAGAACAGATAAAACGTATTCATGAATGTGTTTTTTTCTAACACGACAATGTTTCATTTCGTCTTAATAATAAAAATACGTCGCTCCATATTGTTTAACCAAGGATGTGTCTCTGCTTAAAACTTGGCATTTCGTCAGCAGAAGGTGACGGTTATTTGTCTGATGAAAAACAATTATTAATACAAATCATCGGAACCTTTCTAGTAGTTATTGGTTGGGTATAATGAATACCTAACTTGTAGTGTCAATAGAGGTTAAAGAGATTATTTCAGTTGATAAACTTTCTATGTCAAAGGTTGGAAATCCTGTTTAGAAAGCTATAAAACACCTACCAGTAGGTTTTCTATAGAAATTTCTATGTTCATGCCCCATAACACTTTATGCTTTCCACTCACTCGCTTGATTGGTCACGTAGAAGATGGAATAAAGGCGGCCCCAATGGCGCCGTGGGAAGGGTCACAATGGGATGGGCAGGGTGAATGATACATAGGAACAAGAACTTATCATACCGTAGCATGTTTGCCCACACCCATCAAACATGCTTATTTTCAGTTAATGCTCATACAAATAAAGACTGAACTATAAAGTTATTTTGTATTTTGCTAGAAGGAAGTAACCTGATCTAAAATTATTTCAATCGAAGTGCCTTCATTTTTTAATTAACATTAATCAATAGTGTAGTCATTATAAAAGCACAAGTAAGTAATGTTAGTTTAGCTATAATTGACAGTGAGCTGTTTTTAATTACCAATCTTGATCAAACACAAAACAGATGTACTCTATGTATGCAAAACGTGACCGTAAGTCACCGACAAGCGATTTATTTTTGTAGTACAACGGTAATCAGAAAACTCGTTATATAAAAACGGGGCTTAAGACACATTCGTAAATGGTAGTTTTGATAACGCGAATAAAAACTTCAAAACACTATTTGTGCCAAGCAATATTACATTGATCGCGAAAACAGCATGCATAAAAACGAGTTAGCTGTCTGTCATGAGAGTCATATAAAGAAGATGACAAACGATATGTACACAAAAATTGTTTTAATAGCAATGGACAAGTGGTTAAGGCGTCTGACATTCTTCTTCCACTAGCCCTCCAACACTGGGTCGAGGGTTCAAGGCCTACGTGGTGCAGTCGCCAGGTACTGGCCGTAGGTCGGTGGAACTCCAGCTTTCCTCCACCACCAAAACCTGGCCAGTCCTTTAATGACCATAGCTGTTAGTAGGACGTAAAACACAAATAAACAAAACAAAACCATTAGCAATGTCCTTCCGAAATATGAACAAGTGTCATGCTACTATTGACAAAGAAAGTAAATGTCTCAAAATAACGAGATGTGTCAATAAGTGATGGCATAGTCAAGTGAAAACGTTTTTCAGAAAGATTTTGACTTTTTCTGTTTTTGTTGCTATCACTTTGTAATACTGCCGTGTTAAAGAGTGCAAAGGAATTGTTAATAATCTATAATGTATTCTACTGATGTGTGCATTTAGTAGTGCGTGTTACAGGTAACGCATCATTTGCGGTTACATTGTTGGCCGCAGTTTCCTGTTGATGTAAGATGATCTCGGTGCTAAGCGACTCTTTGTGAGAAAAAAAGTAACATCAAGATGTATAAAGTTCGTTTTTTCCTTAATTTGATTGACAAATAAAGCACAGCAGGTAATAAAATTTAACCTTATCCGTGTTATGTAACAAGTTAAAAACAACAATACATATAATAGTGTATCGGTTACATGATAGTACTTTCTACACATTGAATATTTTTCTTAATTGCTACATGATAGAAATACTTTAAAGTTAATAATTACATTTATCTGGAAACTAAGACAGTGTTTTTTTATTTATATAATTTTTATTCAATATTGTTTGCGACACGCGTATTCATTGGTTTGTATTTACAGTCTATCAAGTGATGGAATGAAAAAAAGAGAACCTATTTTAATGACGTCACACACAAAGCACTACATGTTTAACAAAAAAGAAGTCATCTTTCAAAAGTTTGTCCGCAACTAAGCCTTTTGAACTAAAAACGCGAGCATTATACAGCATAGATTGCATGGAAATATTCCCGACGATTAGCGAGCATCTATACATGACCTTATTAGCGTCATTATTTGAGAGAATACATGTAAATGAGCCTGTTAAAAGCTCCGGCACAACTTGATTGACGCTCCTTAGCACGCGCGCGGGGGATTTAAAACACGGCATTTAACCTTTTCGCCATTTTGTTGTAAATAATATATATAACATATTTTGTGCAAAAAAAATCCCTTTCTAATTCATAATTAATTCATAATTAATTCATAAGAATTGGACAAGGTAACAAATTGTTCTATCGATGTGGAGACTGAAAATCGCAGTAAATTCAGAGTACACTTCGGTCGTCGGTCTTTACATCGACTCACCCATCTATTTCCCAGTCCACTGTTTTAGGTTTAAAAAAGTATGTCACAGGACAATACCATGCATCAAAGCATGTCATAACACAGGTGATTTTTATCAATATTTCTTATATTCGTCATTAAGTGTTTAGCCAATAACCATATCGTTCAATCAAAAGTAATCTTTGATTTGACAGATAACAACGATGGCTAGGTGATGTATCAAACAGAACAGATCATTTAAACGTTTGTAACGAGAGACGATTTACCTGCTCGATAACAACTGTTACGTTCAGCTGTTTCAACATCAATCAAGCGTTAAATATGTTTACCTAACAGGTATAGTGTAAAGGCGGAAATTTTCGAGTGTGGAAATATTCGCGCGGTATAACTCTTTCAACTGATTACAGTGTTGATTATTTTTCGTTGGCAATTCTTCTAAAATCTGTATCATCTATATATGTATATTCTATATAATCTATGCATCAATATTCGCGCGAGGATACGTTCGCGGTTATTTACTCCACACGATAAAAACGCGAGCAAATTATCCCGCAAACACTTCCACTTTTACAGAAGATGATAACTTATAGTTTTGGTGCATAGTTAATAAATAAACTTTTTTTTATGTATTGTGATGCTAATTTTGTAACTGTTTGATAGCAATGGTATCATTTATGTTACTATTGTATAATGAATTTTCATTGTTTGCGAAAAAAAACATATCATCTGGTGTGAATCCAAAGCAAAAGCGTAACGTATGATTAATTATTTCCTTGTAGATAATTTTATAAATAAATGCACTAGGTTGGTTAGGGTAAGTGCGTTTGCTCGGGTTTAACGCGCTCACAACAGTACCTGGCTACTGATCCACGTAGGTCTCGAACCCGTGCCAATTATTACAATATAGGCAGCAGATCAATTTTGGTTTCTTGAGCAGAAGCACAAAATAAAACCCTCCATCCTGCAGGGGGCCCAAATAATAAGTCATCTCCTAGGACATGCAGTAGGGTACAACATGCATATTCTTTCCCTGAACCTGCATGCCCAACATGTAAGCATACAGGCATTGCTGATGAAAATATCTCCTTTCAAACATAAACTTCATGTCTTTGCGTATAATTTATGTTTTTATTTCACGTGCATGTGTAGGTTGTCGTACAAACTTTCATTCTGATATTGAAGCAACAGTATTTTTGGGATATAACACTTCTAATGCATCGTCTGAAAAATAAACATTTTTGGTAGCCCAATAACAGTCAAATGGCAATTTGTGCTCTTATTCGGCAAATAACATATAACTCTCTTCTAGTCAACAAATATCGACGAAGTAAAATAGTCTGAAATACGGTATAATACCGTAAAAACGTTTCAACGGTTGTGTAAAATCTTGCTGATCAGATTATATATTTTCTGTCTACAGCAGGCGTTCCCGTGCCGAGTCAGAATGGTGACGCTGCGGCTGCGTCCTCCTCCTGTTCCCCATGTAGAACTCCAAAGAACCTCCCCAAGGAGTGTATCTACGAGGTAATGGCAAGAGACCCTAACACGGGGAAGATATGCCCGTACTGTATCAACTTGTGTCGGTCGACAATTAAAACGGTAAAAGAAAGTGTTATCCCCGGAGCAAAACGTTCTAGTAAAACCGCACTTGGAAATGTACCTTCTAAGACTAAATCTGTCGTTTCCACTAAATCCGAGAGTTCTCGTATCACAAAGAAATCTAAAAAGGAAAGAAAAACAACAAAAACGAAATCTAAATCCAAACGAAGGTCTTCGAGGAGGAATAAGAGCAAGAAATCATCGAGAAGATCGAAATCGGCATCTGGAAAAGTCACATCAAATGTGCGGTCAAGCAATAAGAAAAACAAGATTCAAAATAAGGCAGCAACTGGACGACAATCGCTTTTAAAAAAATCCAAAAGAAGGAACAAAGCACCTTCAGTGCGTTTGGCCTATGGTCAATCTACGCCTGACAAGGTGTCACCGCTGGTACGATCTTCAAAGGCCAAAACATCACGTGACGGGATATCTCACTTGAAGACGTCACAGGTAAATTCTCGTCGATCCAGGGTACGTTCTACTGACCTTCAACCAACTGATTCATTTGCAAATGAACCGCTGGGTTGGTCACCATCTAGGGATAGATCCTATTTATCTAGTTCAAAATACAGTTCAAATAAAAGAAACAGGGTTCGAAATTCAGGCCGTTCGTTAAACAGAGAACCTTCAATATCCGGCCAAAATTACTACCCAGCGAATCACGACAGTGGATACAACACTGTCAACAACGGGGCTTGGAATGGTTATTACGACAATGGATATGACAACAGCTATGACAGCAGAGAGAATGGCAGGGATGACGACAGAAGCGACGACGATGATTGGTCTGCTCAGGGTCATATTGGAGGTTGGGATGACTCTTATGACGGCAATGATAGAAGTAGCAGTAATGAAAATGATTCGCACAGCGATAGTTTTGAAAACTTACCGCGTACTGGTAGAACAATGGCGAAAACGTCAATGCAGGGTGGTAGCAGTAGTGCTGAAAACAATGACAGGTCTCCTGTCAGAAACAATAACAACAATGGGTGGAGTGGTAGCGATCAAAGTAGCTCTGAAAACGGATCGAATAGTAGTGAAGACGATAGATGAAAATAGTGAGGTCTAGAGACCTCTTTTTTTGTTCATTCTCTGTTACTTTGGTGTTTGGGGGAGATTTTCTAAGTAAAACAAGGTGTTGTTTGTTAAATTTATGTTTTATCTTTTCACTTTGAAAGTGGTATCGTGAATCCTGTTTGTAATTTAGTATTGTACATTTACATTGTATATCCATTGCCGTACACGTTAGCTAAATAAAACATTTTATCAGCATTGACAAAATCCCTCATGGCTTATTTCATCTTATATGCCGAAAATAACGCATGAATATGGCATGTTTTAATCGCATTCACGCTTCAAGCATCCTCATCATCACCACCAGCAGCAGCAGCAGCAGCAGTGGCAGCAGCGGCAGCAGCATAGATGTATTGAAATGCGATTGTAAACCGATACACCATAGCAACACCGAACAACAAATTATATTGATAGACTCCAATACACCTCTACAAGTATGACAGACTCTGAAATCACACAAGGAAAAAATTGGTTAGAAGACTACCTACAACGTCATTGACGTAAATTGAATCTTAGTAGGAATAAAAAATAAAGATAATAAATATCGATAGAATATATATATATATATATATATATATGAATAAATAAATAACTGTAAGTGAGAGGTGAAGCAAATGGAAACGAAGTAAAAAAAAAAGTAAATACCGATACTATAATAGATAAATAAACAAAATAAAATAAAATAAATAAATAAAAAATAACAGAAAGTGAGAAGAATTTGAAACAAATGAAAACGAAGCTTAGTAGGAATAAATAAAATAACAACTATCGAAACAATAATCTGAATAAGTAAGAAAATTAAATGAATGAGATAAAATAATAAATAAATGAATGAAGTGAGAAGAATTTGAAACAAACTGAAACCCTTCTGGAGGTGAAATATAATCTATAGACGTGTTCCCTTTTTGCTGTGTTTCTGAACATTTTTCCGGAACTTTTTGGAGATGAATTTTCTTTTTTAGACTTCGGTACCGATGAGTCCAAAATAAACGAAATGACAATTCCTTAATTAACTATTCATGATTATCTGTAGGATAATGTGACCTCGTATAGAATTAAGTTGGATGGGGATTTATTACTGTAAAGGGAGGTAACTCAAATATTTTATCATATTTATGTATTTTGACAGTTTAATTTCGATTTAACTAGCTTACTAGCGTAAAACTTAATTCTTTACATTTCATTTTATAAGTGTTTTATGGTATATTTTCAATTATTTTGAAAATATAAGATACTTTCTGCCCTTTACGGGTCGAATCATTGATTTGAATCGGACATTCAAGATAATGATTATTTTCTTAAGTTGAATATTTCTTAAAAAGTGGCATGAACTTAAAACATCAATGAGCAAAAAGGTTTATGTTTAATGAAAGTGTATTCATTTGCTGCCAACTTAACGCAAAAAGCACCAATTATTTCTCCGCTTATACAGTAATTTCTTCCGCTCATTAACTAATGAGATAGTACACATAACACGCTAATGTTAGTCCTAAATTTACTTCTATCAGGGGTATTTTTCAGGTTTAAAGAAATGCAATGTGCATTCATTCAACAAACGTTTTTGTTGATTTCCTGATTCTAGTGATCGCTCCGATACTTATGCGTTGCTTGAAAGCGTGTCAGTGACCCAAGAAATTAATCGTATGAGTTCAATGGCAATGTCGACGATAACTCGTGACGTCACAATAAACAATCTTGTAGGGATTTTGTCACAGTTAATCTGTTATCAATCTTTTGTGTGACTGATAATCCATCATTATGTCATTCTAGTTCTCACGCTTTGTTTAAATAGCGTACATTGTTACATAGACGGACACCGATCGAGTCCCTACCGTTGATGTCATTCCCGATAACAATAGTGGTTTAAGCCCTAGTAGATTTCTATACACGATATAATGTTGCAATCATGTGTTAGGGTGTCTCCAGGTAGAAAGCTGCCAAAAAGACCTAGAATCGTTTGTTGTTATAGGTCTCAATTCCCACTGTGCCTCCATTCCCACTGTGCCATGGTCCTGTTTTCAAAATAGAATTAATGTTATGTTTTGTATATATGATATCGCCTAATTTTTTCCCGTAATTATTCTAGTGTTATCTTGATTTCCTTAAATGTAAAGATTACATAAACAGATGTACATATATAAGCACAAGTATGCATCATACTTGTATCATAACATATATAAACTGCTTAAGTTTAGATTTGTTCCGAATAGATATATTTTTCTTCATATCCTATGATCATTCGGAACACCTCGCCCCGATTACAGTTCCTGGCTTCCAACGTTAGATGACCGAATCGGCCGAGAAGTTCCGAATGATCCTATGATAAGCTAGTACTCCGAATTGATGTCTTAACTTAATTAGTTTTTACATACGGGTCCTGATATGCATAATTTTAATATTTATGATGGTATTTGACACATGCACAGTTCCGGTCAAACATATTCCATGCTTTGAAAAATGCATTTGTGTCTTTAAATTTACGTTCAAAATAACTTTTTAAGCTAATTGTTTACCAATTAACGGAACAGACTTTTTTTGCGAGAACAAGAGCATGCTTTCTATGGTTACCACTTCCGTCAGACGGCGAACATAAGTCGGAAATTCCAACAATATAAATAAACCTAACAAAGGTTTACCGGCTTCCGTAATCTATTGAATGTACATGGGGAATGTGAAAAGACATGATGTTACGATGGTGTAGATATAGAGTATGTGGACTGAGTACAGGTGTACCGAGTAGGTGATGTCAAATTGTCAGTAGTATATGATTTTGTTGAACAGCCGATGAAGTCAACTCGTCCCAGTATCAATGTGTTGCGCGTACATGGGTTTTCGTCAGGTCATTCTGTTCTGAGAGCTCTTGGGTCCACAGGGCTCGATTTTAGGCCCTCTGTTCTTCTATTTACATATTAATGATACTCAAGATGATATAGAAACCGACAAAAAAATAATCGCTGACGATACGTCCCTGTCTGCTGTTACCGCCTAACTAATTTCAAGCGCTGAACTCATGAGTCGACAGAAAAAATACCTGTTTAAATTCAACCTATCTAAAACTGAAATTCAAGTTGGCATTAGCAGATAATCATATAAGTTAAGCCATCCTCGTATTTTAATGAATAATAACCATAAAAAAAAATCAAAAAAAAATCACAAAAAATGGTGGACGAAACGATATTGTGATAGCATGACGTTGCTGTAATAGTCAGACTTTTACTGAAATGTGATAGTGCAGTATAGTTCAAAATACTGAACAGTCACCAGCACGTGTATGCATGATGAAGCAATACACGACTTAAGGATCCTCGTACCACTACCAAAACCTGTAACCAAGTACTAGAACCTGTATCATTCGGCATGACTACAGCTTTGTTAAATCATTTCAGAAAAGAACACGATAATCTGAAGTTCGGGGTTCGAACCCGGTCTACCCTCGCTGAATTTTCACACTCAGAAATCATACTGTTGTTGATTATATTTTGTTTATTTAATCTTTATCTTTTCTCATAAAATTCACTCAATGAAGTGAAAACTGAGTGAATTTTATGAGAAATAATAAAGATTAAATAAATAAAATATAATCAACAACAGTATGATTTCTGAGTGTGAAAATTCAGCCAGGGTAGACCGGGTTCGAACCCTGAACTTCAGATTATATATAGTGTCATTGGTCTAATCGATTGAGCTACCTGGTCTACAGAACTGCCCAGGCCAAACTGTACTACAGTCATATCTAAACGGAGTCAATAGCGGTTAGTGTATTTAGAAAAAAACACAGTGCAGTGAGACAGGGATCGTTAATTAGACATACTATATTTAATGCATTTAATTGGAGTGAGGACTCAGGTTACGGCTGCTCATACACTACCGACAGTATAACTGATATAATCTTCCTATCTACTTGGTTCATTCATAAGCCATGCTTTCGTCCTCAACAAGAATATAATTAAAACATTATCTGGAAGATAATCTAAAAATAATTAGTTCAACAATACACGAGTATCACTTACATTAACGATATAGCACCACAACTTCTTTTTCTCTACTCATGTTGCGTTAATACAACATTTTGCTTTGAAGGGTTAACATATGTATCACCAGTAGTATGGGAAAATATCAGTCTCTAATAATAAGGCAGAATTTTTACATTTGGTCATTTTCACACAGAAGAAAATATAACTTGATGAAAACGGATTCATAAAATGAATTCTATAGAATTTTGTGCGGAAGATATGTTTTGAAATGTGCCCAGACATCTTAAATACTAAGATTATCTCGTAATTGTATGTGAACGATGGAAAAGGACAGTTATTCAATTCTAAAAAAAGTGTCCACATCGAACGAATCAAAACTCTGTCAAAGCCATAAATCAAAATTCACAGCGTCTAATACATACTATATGCAAAAAACCTAATGCTTTGAAGTGATTTTGTGGTTTTATATACTAATGGTTTATGCCGTTACTTGTGTATAACGGCCGAATATTGTTTTCCCATCAATGGATACGTCCAGAAAGTGAACTGTCAACTAAGTGACGGATTTAAGATAATGTATGGTTAATTCCGTCTTTGCGTATTGCAGAGTTATCTTCTCTTGAGAGCAGGTATTAATTGTTACGTCACTTGTTTGTGAGAGAAACGTCATCAATTTTTGAGAAAACGACGTAATTTTCTCACACAGACCAAAGACGTAACAATCAATACCTGCTCCCAAGAGAAGATAACTCTGCAATACGCAAAGACGGAATATGATACACTATGGAATGGTTAACAATGCTGCATGGATGGAAAGTTTGAAAGGATATGATATGGTTTACAGTTCTTTTACAGATAATAACATGTTGTCATTAAATAGTATACAAAGGAGATAGCTTTTAATGGTAGTAGCTAGCCTTTAAAATACGATAACCTATTAAAACATATGGTATTGTAAGCTAGTCTGTCAATGAACATAACTCGTGAAAAGACATGGTATTGTTATTGAAAACGACGATAACTTGTTAAAATATGATATTGTTAACTAGTCTACAACAATGAAAACATGATAAAATGTAAAAATGAAAACCAGTTGAAACATAGAATTAAAAAATAATTTGATTTAATAATGAAAACATGTTAAAAATAAAAACCTGTTAAAATATGAAAATGATAACCTGTTAAACAAAAGGTATTTTTAGCTATTCTATAAAAATGATAACGGTTAAAATAATTTTATTAAAATAATCGCTATTGTTAGCTTTAGTCTAAAAAAAAGATAACTTGTGGTATTGTTAATTAGTCTTTAAGGACGATATCATATGAAAGATATGTTAAAATAACTAGTCTATAAAAATGATAACCCGTTAATATGTTTTAGTTGTACGGTTATTTTTGAAGATACATATCATCTCACAGGTTATCTTTCTTTATAGATTAGATAACACATCCGTTAACTGGTATGGTATTGTTAACTGTTCTTTAAAGGCAGATAATATGTTTAAAGATATGCTACAGTTATTTGTGTATAAAAAAGATAACCTGTTAAAGAAGATGTTATTGTTAAGTAATCTTTTAAGAACGGTAAACTATTAAATGATATGGTATCAATAACTAGTCTATAAAGGAAGAAAACCCGTTAAAAATAGTTATTTGTATAAAAAAAAAAAAATATGTTAAAAGTATGGTATAGTTTACTAGTCTATAAAGGAAGACAACCCGTTAAAAATAGTTATTACTAGTATACAAAACCTGATAACCTGTTAAACCATAGGGCATTGTTAGCTTTTCTATATACAGATAACCTGTGAGATTATACCTGTGGTGTTATACGGCATCGTCAATATACCCGAGCAGCTAAAATATATTAACAATGCATGTTATATACACATGTAAAATGAACAATATCTCATGGAAAACTATTCAGTGTCTTTCTACTATGTAGATAAACTAAAACAGATACCGGTATATTGTATGGATATGATTTTTAAATGGTATGAGTCGGTCTTTCTATACAGATTTTCTTTAGGGTAATAAAGTCAAAAATACCTTTCTCACATTAGGGTGTGCTTTTGAATATTCTAAGTGCATAGATATGAAATTTAAAATTACAAGTTCTGTTTACACCTGCATGAGGTTGTTTGAATTAAATATCTCTCGTATTCACGGTACGTTGACTATAGAGCGACACACCCACCAGTGTATAGTAGCGAAGCGCTCCAGTTTACGTGTATGCACACACGAGTGGTGACGGACTAGTTAAGACCCTACACCCCATTTACACCTGAAGCCATGAGACGGTCATACCAGTAAGCAACGTTTTCTCATATGCAGTTTGTTCCACATGCATTACCCTACTGGAAGTGTAAAGAAGGACACACGTTTATGCGTTTTTGTTATAGATAAAATCGCTACAAAACGTTTGTTTACATTGATTCTAGTTTGAGTCATACCCTTCTACGACTTCACACGTGGACATAACAACGCGAGTACGTTTAGCCGGATTACATTCGATCCGAGTGGACCTTGTGTTTACATCTGGTTAAACGTTGAATAAAGATTCCCCGCATGACAGAATTCAGTGTACCATTCCGGGAACAGGACAGGCTGCAAAACATGGAATTTCACCAAGAGCCAGCAACGCGATCAGACTTTCCTTTGGAACAACCTCGTCAATATGTTAGGAAACCTCTTTTACCACTACCTCCAGCTCATCTGCGGCAACAGCCAATACCACAGGAGATTATTTACCCAGTCTACGCTCCTACTACGTGTGTGGCTTACCCACAGGAATATTACCAGAAAGGAATCGCTCCTCCTCCTCTTGAACAGTATATACCAATTCAGAAGCCTATTAACATTAATGGCAGCAGCTATACAAATCTTCCCCGGGGAAGCTTTCCTGCATTGATTGCAGAAGATTGTCCCGAAAAATCTAAACCTGAAAATTCCACAAGAGGAAATCATCATTATTCAAAAGAAAGCTACTTCACAAACAAAAAGGACGAATACCAACCATATTCGAAAGATGAATCCAACAGAAAGGGAAAAGAGGAATCTATAAATCGCTCTAGAGACAATCAATCGAAACATCACAGTAACGGTCACTCTTCTGATTATAGAAATGACGATAATTCCACACATCAAAGAAAAGGTTCTTCGTCACATCGCCAAGGCGATTACTCTGATCATCGAAACAACGGTAACTCAAGTCAGCAAAGGGACGATCGAAATCCATCACATCGACAAGACAGTCATTCCGATCATCGAAACGATGATATGTCCAGACATCGAAGGAATGATCACTCATCACATAGACCAGACTCTAATAATCGAAACGACGATAAATCCAATTATCGTAAGGACGATGATTCATCACGTCGACAAATCGACGATAAATCCAGACATGGAAGAGACAGTCACTCACCACATCGAAAATACAAACATTCTGATAATCGAATCGAGAAAAACAATAAGTATCCAAGGGACAATCACTCTCCTCATCGACATGACAACTACGCCGATTATCGAAGCGACGACAAAACCAAACATCGGAGAAATGATCACTCTTCACGTCGTCAAGATACTTACAACAAACATAAAAGCGACAATAATTTCAGCAATCAAAAGAAAGACCACTCAACATATCGTGAAAACGGTCACATCGATCATCGTTACAACGAATGCAGCAAACATCACAGTGACAACTACTCATCAAATCGACACAACGGCTACTCCGATCATCGAAACAACGATATTTCTAATCATCGAAGGAAAGATAACTCGTCACATCGTCACGATAATTCCTCCAAACATCGAAGCAACGACAGCTCAAAACGTCGAAACGGCAGTTACTCCGATCAATCACACGACGAAAACTACAAGGATCGTATTGACGATTATCGCGATACCTACGATTACTCGACGGGCGACTACTACACCTACCCACTCGACAAAGAGCTTGAAGCAGTAGACGATCAGATTTACATAACAACAGACAGGTTTGTTTTGTTTATTATTTTGTATAATCAACACACACAACACACATCCACATAGCAAACCATTGAAAATCATCTTTCTACATACCTCAAAACAGAAGCAACGATAATCAACACGTTGATTAGAATTTAAGAAACTCTATTTCGACGTAACAGGTAAGGTCCACATGAACTACAGCTTAGAAGTACCCAAATGCATAAAACATACTTCAATTTTATGTAAATCGGATGTATCGGTCGGAATAATCTTTTCGCTGTATGAGCTGCTGTATTTATCTGCGGGTATATTATAAGAAGTTACAGGCAACCTGTATAACTCGTAAAGGTGAGGTATTGACTGCTTTAATCCAGCAGTAAGCCTTTTGTCACCGTCCACTGACCTGGTCGAATTGATTGTGTGTCGTACATTAACAAGCACATGTGTTATGCTGATTTAAAGTTTCGTGACACAGACAATACCTTAAGTGTGTTACCAGATATGTAGATGATTACCCTCTAAAAATGACATCTGGTAAAACCTGTGTAATAACAATAGTAATGTGTGATTACCGAACAACATACAGATGATTACTCTCTATAAATGTATGATTACTGAACAACATATAGATGATTAATCTCTATAAAGGTATGATTACTGAACAATATATAGATGATTACTCTCTATAAGGGTATGATTACTGAACAACACATAAATGACTACTCTCTATAAATGTGTGATTACTGAGCAACATATAGATGATTGCTCTCTATAAATGTGTGATTATTGGACAACATATAGATGACTGCTCTCTAAAAATGTATGATTACTGAATAACATATAGATGACTGCTCTCTAAAAATGTATGATTACTGAATAACATATAGATGACTACTCTCTATAAATGACACCCGGTACACCCTCCGAAATCATACTGTTGTTGATTATATTTTATTTATTTAATCTTTATTATTTATGTTGTTCGGTAATCACACAATAATATTTTTATCGCGGAGGCTGTACCGGGTGTCATTTATAGAGAGAAGTCATCTATATGTTTTTCAGTAATCATACATTTATAGAGAATCATCTATATGTGTGATTACTGAACAACACATAAATGACTACTCTCTATAAATGACACCCGGCACACCCTCCGCGATAAAAATATTATTGTGTGATTACCGAACAACATACAGATGATTACTCTCTATAAATGTGTGATTATTGAACAACATATAGATGACTACTCTCTATAAATGACACCCGGTACACCCTCCGCGATAAAAATATTATTGTGTGATTACCGAACAACATAAATATGATTACCCCTTATAAATGACACCTGATATAACCTATTTGATAAAATCACTAGTTTCATGTATGTTTACTGAGCAACATATATATATATGATTACTCTATTATTAATATCCGGTATAATCTAATGAAAAGGATAGGTTTGTGTATTTATTACCAAACAGCAACAAAAAGATGATTACCTTCTAGTAATAACATTTGATACAATATACGTTATACAACTACTAGTATAAGATATGATAACCAACCAACATACCAATGATTACCCTCTAGTAAAAATACCTGGTACAATATATGTGCTAAAACTACTAGTGAAAACGTGTGATAAACAAACAACATATTTGAATGATTACCCTCTAGTTATAACACCTGGTGTGAATGTGATTGGTCAGTCACGCACGCTTTAGGCTTTTTATTGAAACGTCAATATACATGACTGAATGTATGGCGCATGTGAAGAGGTCGATGATGATCAAACTTTTGAATAATAATAAGCAAACAAAACTGAAATCAAAAAGCAGTGTCAGCTATGAATTTCATGTTTTCCTGCTGTCATCATATACACCTAGTCTATTAGGAAATGACCCCGTTGATATCAACAGTCCTCATAATTTAGCACAAGCTCAATTGTGTCTTATTCATTTGTTCATCTTGAATTCTTCACCGACCTGTCCTCTAGTGCATCTAATGTTGTTGCCAGTACACGATAAAACTGTACTCACGATATTCACACGATAGAAATGTGACAGTTGGACGTCAGCATTGATGTTATTGTTCTATCAGTGCGATAGAACAATGACAGCAATGCTGTCGTCCAACTGTCAACCCTGACAAACCAAATGGAAAGATGCAAAACGTATACTGTATCTATTATATATGTTAATTCTTGTTGTGTAAACAACGTTTCTAAAAGCAGTTAATGCATAAGTGGGACAATAAGGATTGTTTGCAAGTTCAATGTTCAAGTCTGATTACATTAAGATATGGTTTGATTCCTCATATTTGTTTATAAGTAAGGAGAGATCATCATTCAGAAAATATGCTCTCTATCAGAAACTCTTTTGTATAATGTTTAAGCTGTGGATAGCTATTCTCGTAATAATGTAGTCTGGATCTCGACCTACATACACCCCCTGCGTGTTAACCAGTGTTTCGCGTTTCTTAAATCTTGCTCGGACTAACGATATTTACGGTCACTAATCACATACATTGATCAAGTAAACCTAATATTTGTAACATTATCAACAAACATATAATCTTCAATGTACCTCAAAAGATTTTTTCCAAGTTAAAGATTGTAAATCTAATACGACTAAGCGAGAAATCCATGCTGTCCCTTGATCAAAATAATGCAACAGCTGGTTCAAGTCCTAGGACAATCTATAATTTCTTTTTAGATTGAACGCGGAAGGTTGGTTTGATGGTTATAAAGCAGTCTGTCAATTAACTGTCAATGTGCAAAATATAGGCAAAATAACCTTTTTTGACTTCAAAGAATGTGTGCTTTTATTGGTTAAAAGCAACACAGCACATGCTGTTCATCCACACATGCTGTTTAATCCTACCAGCTAAACATACAGTTTCCTATTTACGTGTCAAATGAACCTTTGCCAGAGCTGGGAGCAACTCGCCCTATACCTGCAAGTTCTTAACCCATCATCAACATGTTGGATATACTCAGGTAGAGTATTGATATAGGAAATTGACTGAGATTAACTAGTATTATTTGTTTCTTTATATTGCATTACCAGGCATTTCCCCTAAGGCTGTCAAGAACATTCTTAGGGTTTAATTACACACGGACGTACTGACAGATAGCCGGATTGCAAATACCTTTCCGCTAGATTTACCTGCTTTCTCACTTTGCAAATCTTTGTCAAGTATTGATTCTTTTGGGTATGTGACAGGTGAATATATTTTGGCACTTAAAATTTACCACATAATCAAGATTATACTTCATGTATTTACACTGTATAAACAAGTTCATGGTCCTCTGTGAGTGTGTTGATATCCAGTTTTAACAACACCGACCTAGGTAGCTTCACGAATCCAAGTAACCTTGTCCTTTCCTTCTTATATTATTATACCATGAATCCAAAAAGTACCTTATATCATCATATCTTTTATCGTATCTATTAATTTAATTTGTTCACGAATAATTGCCTTTGAAAGACGAATAGTTGTGTGTTTAAGTTTATCAATATTCATATCCCACTAAATCGTAGGTGCATTTCTTCCATGATAATATAAACATCACAAGAATAAAAATGAAAATGTAGTTTTAAATCGTCAAATATAAACGTGATTTGCATAGCAAATTGTGTGCTTCTGTCCTTGATTTACGGGAAGAATCGTTATTTTACAGTTATAATACATATATATTTCTTAAAAATGTTATTACATGTTTGTGCATATCATGATAGGACAAGCCTAAATCATTTGCAATGATATTGCTGTTTTCAGTTCATGAACTTGTTAATGGTGTTACAATATGTTAATGACTTCATTACCACTTACCGGTTTGTTTATTTTTCAATGTTTTATTAACATATATGTATTCAATAAAAAGTTTTAAATTACTTTTCTACTTGAAATGTACTTTAACAGACATGATTTAAACTCGTGATAAATCATAGCCATATCAAAAGTAATATGCATTTGATCACATTAAACTTATTAAAAGACAGTCCTAGATAATTCATTTACATATCAAGTCCAAGCTTGATCACTGAATGCAAACATACCAATCCGCCGACGTTTCAGAAGCAACAGTTATTTTAGGTTTATTATGTTTTCCCTCACTTTTAATTTCAACGGCTTGCCTTTTGACCTATTTTTGTCTTCATTCAATTACATTTTGTCTTATAAAATGGCTATCAATTACACATAAATGACTACATTCAATTTCTGTGTTTAACCTTCGTCCTTATGAAACGTTTTACAAAGCATGCATCATTGCCACGGAGCATTTAAATACCCTTTTGGTACGGAATAATAGTCATTTAAATGGTCAGTAATTCTGTGAAACCTAAACCTTCTTATATCAGACTTAGACGTGTACTGTCAGGTTGTTTTGATTAGGACTACACGCCGTATATACCAATATAAACAACCTGCAGTGTAAGTATTTACTTACACCTGTATTCTCAAGGCCTCCACTCTAAGCTGTCGGAACACAGGTGATTTATACAAATACACTTTTCATTATTTAACTTTGAATACATTTATGTATGCATAAACTTGAAATGCCGTTCATTAAAAGTTAACATGGGTCTGAAATGCAGTTCATTAAAAGACAAAATTGGTCTGAATGCCGTTCATTTAAAGCGCATATTGGTCTGAATGACGTTCATTAAAAGTAAATATTGGTCTGAAATGCCTTTCATTAAAAATAAAATTTGGTCCTAAACGGATTTTTGATAACAAAAGAAAAAACAAATTTCAGGCATTGCTCATCTCAAAGATTTTCGAGGCTTTAGGACTGCAGTTCCTGTGGTTGTGATTTTTATTTTAGAATTAATTGACGTGTTCCGGTATACTGAAATTTCGGTGCAAGGACGGTGATCTATAATGAAAAAGCTCATAGCAATAACGTGTTACTTATAACTGTATATCGATAATGTTTATATAGCGTATTGCAAAGGATTTGAAAAGAAAATAGTTAAATAATAATATCTAATTTCAAGTATGGAAACATTTAATTTATACCCACTTCAGAATTACTCACGAAAAGAGTCCCTGTTTTAACTGGGTTTTTTATTAACTTTCGGTGTGCAAGGTTCCTTTTGTTATTTTAGGTATTGTACACTGTTATTGATGAATTTTTCATTATTGATTCTTGCTCCGTGTTCATATTAAATAAGCAGAAAATCTTCTGTTCATTAAACCCTATACAGAAATATAATAAGGATTATATCACGGCGGCAAGATGTTTTGTTGTGATATAAAAGCTTAAGAACGGTGCACCATCTTAAATTTCTGTCAATGAATTAATTCTAATAAAGCCAAAGAAAGACCCTATATATCTTTTGTGTCTCAAGAAATTATATTCCACATAAGAGTTGTCACACATGGCTTCTATTCGTTGAAACCCGCACAAGGAAATACGACTTCTGAGGGCGTTTCCGTACTGTCAACAGGTTGTGTAATTATTGTCATTGAAAACCATTTTAGATATTGATCTGTAAATCCTTTTCTGCTCCTTTTATGTATCGTAGACTTTTTGTTACCACGTTTCTGCTAACATTTAATATTGCTTATGCTACTTGTTACCACGTATCTGCTAACTTTTTATATTGCTTATGCTACTTGTTACCACGTATCTGCTAACTTTTTATATTGCTTATGCTACTTGTTACCACGTATCTGCTTACATTTTATTTTGCTTAAACTACTTATTACCACGTTTCTGCTAATATCTTATATTGCTTAAACTTCTTGTTACCACGTATCTGTCAATATCTTATATTGCTTATACTACTTGTTACCACGTATCTGCTAATATTTTATATTTTACTTTTTGCTGCTTTTCTGATGTTTAATGTATCTTAGCCTACCCAATACCACTTTGAAGGCCACAATAATCTCTTTGCGTGGTAACATGCTATACACACTTTACCAATAATTAACCTGAACATAACCGGTACTTACCCAATATTTGAATTTCAAATAATTAAGGGTTATTTGCACCTCCTCTTATGTTTCAACAGTAGTTTAGACAATTTAGACTTCAATGGTTGTATTGCCCCTAGCATCACCAATGATGTCTAGAAGGACAAAACCACTTTATTTTGTAGTGATATTCATTTTTGGCTGACTGTATCTATATATTACTATATTGTATTAGTTCAATTAACATATGTGTATCTTACGTTCATCCCGCAAGGGAGTTATGATAATATTTGATTATTTGAATTATGTTCCACGGAAACATTTCAAATGGTAGGTGATGTGATATACTTGTAGATAAAAAAGAAAAGAAGAAAAAATATATTCCAAACTTCTTCGAAAGTGATGTGATACACATCTGCGAGATTATTCTTGATAAAAGGAGCACACAATATTCAATATATTGAGCCTCGTCAATATAGCTAAGATAAGCTTGAACAAGAAGACATCAAACTCCTTAAATATTTTTGGCATAGAAGCAACACTAGTGACATAAATGAAGGATTCGAGTATAATGAGTATACAATAGCTTCAAAGATAACCATACAAAGGGCAGAGAATCACATGCTTACATTTAAAGTAATTCCTCGACCCTTCGTTCCTAAACCACAACCAACTGGCTATGAAGATTAAAGCCGCATTGCTGTGCTGTTATTAGGGATTTTACGCTCGTACGCTCATATTTTGTTTCAAGTATGTTTATCTGTTGTTGTTTAAAGGTGGGTTCTTTTCAATATTGGTTTGACCCAAATTTGGTTTGCCCTCTTAATCAACTCTTCTCCTTTTTCTTATTGTTTGAAATACGTCCCATAGTAAAAAAAAAAAAAGGTCTCTTCCATTGTTACAGGGTCGCCTTTTGTGGTTCTTTCGGTAACAATTGTTTTTTTACTCGGGCTGTGTAAAATATTCCCGTATTTACTGGTGTTTACAAAACCCCTTCATTGTTAGCTATTGTGCTTTTTTCAATAGAATCTTCTAGTATTACTCCTGAAAGGAAATGAAAACATTGACGTGCGACCTATTTATAAATCATTTACCTATAGGTGGGACGCTATGAACAATTTAAGAAATATGCTAGATAGTCAACCCTACGTAATGCAAAAAGATTATCTTTTTTTTGTTTGTTACTGGTACCTTTCTTCCGAAATTGTGCATCAGGCAATTCAAAGAGGGTTGTAAAGTGATTCATACGTTCAAAGACACACTATGATAATATCCAAATTTATTAAACGTTTTCTTCGCTAGCTGAACTAATTATGCTTCTTTTATGCAAATTCGTCTTTTTAATATGACTCTATTAGCTTTCTACACAAGTCACTCTCATATTATATTTACAGTTAACAACATGTAGCTTACATGACAAAAAATTGGTACCCAAAATACATTGGAACGGATATCTTGTGTGGCGTATTAACGCTTACCCGATCTCATTCATGTTATTTACATATATAACATTGCACAAAATGCATTGTAAAAATAATTTCTATAAAAAATCCAGTGCAATATATTCTTAGTTTGCATATCACAATACAAGATTGATTTTCTTTTCTCTTATCAAAACGTTTCGAAATGTCAGGAAAAATTACTTGTACGTACACGAAACTTTTTGTTTTTTTAATAATTCTCGAAAAAGTTTGGTAGAGCAATGACTGTTTCAAAATGAAACATTGATATTGTTAAGATGTATCCATTTCTTATCAAAACCATTAATATATCCTGAGAACTTCATTTTTTGGGGAAGGGGATGGATGTTTGTTTGTTTGCTTTTACAGTTTTTATTTTGTATTTAATAAATATATATAGCTTCACTTTAACATTAACTTTATAAAGGGGCATGAAATCAAACGTGTTTATAAGAACACATTTACTTGTATAATAGCTGAATTAAGTCATTTGAATACGAAATTAATACTCAAAAATACCAAAGTGTGAATAAAATCGCTATTCGAACTCAAAATTGGAGCAGAATGTAGACAAATAAAGAAAATATGTAGATTGTTGATATATCATTATTAAACTAATACATAAAAATTCGAAGTTTACTATGGGTAAACCAATCATAATTTTAAACTTAATAACGATTTGCAAAAGGATATTCACTATCCATTCTCATGTCTATACATGGATGTCTACATGATAATTTGCTTTTAAAGGAAAGTCGGGTTCTATAAAGTTATCTTTGTGTAACGTAGACAGCTGAGATCATTCAACATTCATTCATTATGTATGCTTAACTATGATATAAACATGGAACTTTTGTTGATGTAAAATCCATTTCGTCGAATGAAAAACACAATAATAGAGCAAACTTTGTTTACATGATCATATTCCCTTGTTATTATCTACTGAGTATTAGTCAGCAATATCCATTGGATAAAAATAATTGCTTACAATACAGGAACACACACTGGTGGGTTTTTGGGCGTGTGCTTCACTCGTAGTTGTGTGAATCTATTAGTAATTATAATAATTCGAGGTTCTTATTTACCACTTTATCACAACCTAGTTCGTAGGTCGTCTCAAAGCGGTTCACAAATCATTATCCGTGGTGATAGAGCTTTTGCAACCAACCAATATCTTTCTCAACTCCTTTCTCAATATCTTTTCAATTGCAAACCAGTTTGAGAGGTCAACAAGTTTAATAGGTTTGTCATTTTTTTATGTCTACAAACCTTTATAAACAGCGTATAAACAGTTTGAAAACAGCGTATAGACGGTATGAAAACAACGTAAAAACAGTACCAATACTGTTTATACACAGTACGAAAACAACGTATAACCATTACGAAAACACTTTTGATTAATTACGTATTTCAAGATATTCATCCTCTGTTTTGGGGACTGTCCGTGATTCAAACCTGCAAAATGAAAACAAATAAACCCATATATCCCAAACACTTGAGAGGCCTGCACCAGAAATATTGTCAAAAACAAAATTGCATGTTGTTGTTTTTTAATTAGATTTAACGATAAATAGGCAAGGAGATTTAATGATACCTGTACACAACAAAATATTAATATCTTTGAATTAATATTTATATTACATACAGATACGTTGAATCATTATTTTCTTTATTCTTATCACGTGCGGTTTCATACCCGTGCAAACCCGACAGGTTTATACCCCTCACGAATTTTAAACATTTTGCAAGTTCAGGTTAGGAATAAGCCTGCTGTGTACCACTGCATACGTTGTTGTTAGAGGCAACATGAAGGACCCCCCCTGCATAATCGTGTTTTTGTCTTCTATGCCATCTGCTTAGAATTGTAAATTGTAAACAATTATAATGAGTGTGTCTTACATTGGTGAACAGGAAATGTTTAAACTTACATCACTATCTGATAAGTGTTCTCAGGTTATTTGTTCGAAAATCATTTCTCGGTCTCTAGGTCATCCATTGTAAATAAGACAAAACTTATTATACACCGGAACCTATTGTGGACATCAACAAGGACGTCATCAATGTACATGTGTATGGCATTGGCTCTTCTTCGTTACCTTAACCGTCATTTAGGCGACTGATTTGGTAAACTAGCCAATTTGTTTTATATTGCAAAATTATACAAAATCGTTAAAATCGTTTCTCAAAAGGTCTATGAGCATAAGAAAATGGAGAAAAATCATCACCTGTTAGGTAGTGTTACCAGATAACTAACCCATGGCTTGGGGCTGGTTGTCATACATGTTACACAGTTTTTTAGGATTAAGTTATGATTATTTTACCAATATCCAAGAATGTTGGAAATACCTTCATATCGTTCGAACAATAAGACCCAAAAACATGGACAAATAATGATAAAGAACTATGCAATAAGCTTGTCAACGGTAAAACTAATATCTTAGTCGAACAACTGCAACCGGTTACGCTCTAAAATCAACTAAGGGGTAGCACATGATTATTCACCTGTAAATATTTACATTCGGTAGTTAAGCTGTGTACCTGTGGCAAGCGGTGCATATCACTTGTTTTTAATGTCAGTTCGTCCATATTCACGCAGAGTACCATCAAGGCCTCATCCAACTTTCAGTAAATCGAATCTTTAAACGTGTCAAAATCTTCACTACTCTCTATATATATTTCTATTTGAAATTCATTACAAAAATATTGATGATGGTTAAATATCCTAAATAAAACTGCAAGTTGTAGCCGATATTTCAAAGCTATGAAATGAAACAAAGGTTTTCATGCTCCGTGGAATATAAAGAATTATTATACCTTCTGTTAAAATCTCATAATCTGATTGGTTGAGAAAGATGTGAACATTTTCAATGTTACTTGCTCGTTTTACATAGATAAAGAAAACAGGGTGACATTCCCAAAAATATCACATGCGCCAAACGTATGCGTGCACGGTTCGTCCCAGTGCCAGGGTGTTATTCCAAAAATTGTTACATGCGGTATGCGTGCACGGTTCGTCCCAGTGCCAGGGTGTTATCAAATCCCATTCATGGTTGATTCATTCGACAACTGTTGAGATGAAGTCATGGTTTATGTCAAATCAACACAAGGACCTTTAAAAGTGGTGAAGTGCATGACACTCGGTATGATCAAATAAAAATCACATTCATGAGAGGGCGATATTGCATATTTTCACCCCAAGGAAAGCATTGTTGACCTCGGCTTCGCCTTGGGGTGAAAATATGCAACATCGCCCTCTCATGAATGTGATATTTATATATTGTTACAAAACGATTCGTGGGATGTTGTTATACTGTATCCTCTATGCATTACACACGTCTCCAATTGTGATGAAAATCTTAAAAAAAATCAGATTCTTTTCTTTTGATGTCAACATTTGCATCTCAATTATGCACACAGTTAGAATAACAAAAATAAACAGGTTTTTCATGTATACACCTGTCCCCGGAAAGTCATTTTTCACACTGATATTGTCTAGTGATAAAAGCAAAACAAATTTTGTGTAATTATCTCCCCGTCATCACTTTTTTTTTTGTATTGACTTCAAAAATCTAAATTGTAAATTGCATTTCATGACATTTTAACATAATTCATTCGAAAAGGAATTTATAAAAAAAAAAAACGAATAAACTTAAAGCTTATTTTACCTCCATACGAAAATGTATTCATGTTATAAATATGTTGTTTGTATTATAAAATAGCGGATAAACTAGTTAAACTAAAACTCGAGAATTTAGAACAAAGAATAACGCTATATCATCAGCCTTGAGATTATAATAGGATAGCCGTATATCATATATAGTCTGAAAGTACGCCTTAAAGCTAGTGTAGCTAAAAGTGGTAACATTTTGTCAAATATGTATGTATTCCTATTTTTCGGTAATTGTCTATAATAAAAAAAACCTTTTGTTTTTGCTTTTTTTGAAGTATGGTAGTCAATTCAATTTTAAACCATCAAAACATATACTTTACGAAACGCGACGTTTCATAACGATGACACCTATTGCCTATATGATGTAGGGATTGACTTCCTGTTTAACAGGGAATGTCATATGATGTAGGGATTGACTTCCTGTTTACCAGGGGATGTCATATGATGTAGGGATTGACTTCCTGTTTACCAGGGGATGTCATATGATGTAGGGATTGACTTCCTGTTTACCGGGGGATGTCATATGATGTCGGGATTGACTTTCTGTTTACCAGGGGATGTCATATGATGTAGGGATTACTTTCTGTTTACCAGGGGAAGTCATATGATGTAGGGATTGACTTCTTGTTTACTTCTTTGTAGGGACAGACTTCCTGTTTATCAGGGGATGTCTCTGTGTAGGGACAGACTTCCTGTTTACAAGGGGATGTCTCTGTATAGGGACAGACTTCCTGTGCACCAGGGGATGTCTCTGTGTAGGGACAGACTTCCTGTGCACCAGGGGATGTCTCTTTGTAGGGACGGACTTCCTGTGCACAAGGGGATGTCTCTGTGTAGGGACAGACTTCCTGTGCACCAGGGGATGTCTCTGTCTAGGGTCATACTTTCTGTTTACATGGGATGTCTCTGTCTAGGGTCATACTTTCTGTTTACATGGGATGTCTCTGTGTAGGGACAGACTTCCTGTTTACATGGGATGTCTCAGTGTAGGGTCATACTTTCTGTTTACATGGGATGTCTCTGTGTAGGGACATACTTCCTGTTTACATGGGATGTCTCAGTGTAGGGTCATACTTTCTGTTTACATGGGATGTCTCAGTGTAGGGACATACTTCCTGTTTACAGGGGATGTCTCAGTGTAGGGTCATACTTTCTGTTTACAGGGGATGTCTCTGTGTAGGGACATACTTTCTTTTTACATGGGGATGTCTCTGTGTAGGGACATACTTCCTGTTTACATGGGATGTCTCAGTGTAGGGTCATACTTTCTGTTTACATGGGATGTCTCAGTGTAGGGACATACTTCCTGTTTACAGGGGATGTCTCAGTGTAGGGTCATACTTTCTGTTTACATGGGATGTCTCAGTGTAGGGACATACTTCCTGTTTACAGGGGATGTCTCAGTGTAGGGTCATACTTTCTGTTTACAGGGGATGTCTCTGTGTAGGGACATACTTTCTTTTTACATGGGGATGTCTCTGTGTAGGGACATACTTCCTGTTTACATGGGATGTCTCAGTGTAGGGTCATACTTTCTGTTTACAGGGGATGTCTTAGTGTAGGGTCATACTTTCTGTTTACAGGGGATGTCTCTGTGTAGGGACATACTTTCTTTTTACTTGGGGATGTCTCTGTGTAGGGACAGACTTCCTGTTTACCAGGAGGTGTCTCTGTGTATGGACATACTTCCTGTTTACAAGGGGATGTCTCAGTGTAGGGTCATACTTCCTGTTTACTTGGGGATGTCTCTGTGTAGGGACAGACTTCCTGTTTACTTGGGGATGTCTCTGTGTAGGGACAGACTTCCTGTTTACCAGGAGGTGTCTCTGTGTATGGACAGACTTCCTGTTTACAAGGGGATGTCTCTGTGTATGGACAGACTTCCTGTTTACAAGGGGATGTCTCAGTGTAGGGTCATACTTGCTGTTTACAAGGGATGTCTCTGTCTAGGGTCATACTTTCTGTTTACATGGGATGTCTCTGTGTAGGGACAGACTTCCTGTTTACCAGGGGATGTCTCTGTGTAGGGACAGACTTCCTGTTTACCAGGGGATGTCTCTGTGTAGGGACAGACTTCCTGTTTACCAGGGGATGTCTCTGTGTAGGGACAGACTTCCTGTTTACCAGGGGATGTCTCTGTGTAGGGACAGACTTCCTGTTTACCAGGGGATGTCTCTGTGTAGGGACAGACTTCCTGTTTACCAGGGGATGTCTCTGTGTAGGGACAGACTTCCTGTTTACCAGGGGATGTCTCTGTGTAGGGACAGACTTCCTGTTTACCAGGGGATGTCTCTGTGTAGGGACAGACTTCCTGTTTACCAGGGGATGTCTCTGTGTAGGGACAGACTTCCTGTTTACCAGGGGATGTCTCTGTGTAGGGACAGACTTCCTGTTTACCAGGGGATGTCTCTGTGTAGGGACAGACTTCCTGTTTACAAGGGGATGTCTCTGTGTAGGGACAGACTTCCTGTTTACAAGGGGATGTCTCTGTGTAGGGACAGACTTCTTGTTTACAAGGGGATGTCTCTGTGTAGGGACAGACTTCCTGTGTACCAGGGGATGTCTCTGTGTAGGGACAGACTTCCTGTTTACCAGGGGATGTCTCTGTGTAGGGACAGACTTCCTGTTTACCAGGGGATGTCTCTGTGTAGGGACAGACTTCCTGTGTACCAGGGGATGTCTCTGTGTAGGGACAGACTTCCTGTTTACCAGGGGATGTCTCTGTGTAGGGACAGACTTCCTGTTTACCAGGGGATGTCTCTGTGTAGGGACAGACTTCCTGTTTACAAGGGGATGTCTCTGTGTAGGGACAGACTTCCTGTGCACCAGGGGATGTCTCTTTGTAGGGACGGACTTCCTGTGCACAAGGGGATGTCTCTGTGTAGGGACAGACTTCCTGTGCACCAGGGGATGTCTCTTTGTAGGGACGGACTTCCTGTGCACAAGGGGATGTCTCTGTGTAGGGACAGACTTCCTGTGCACCAGGGGATGTCTCTGTCTAGGGTCATACTTTCTGTTTACATGGGATGTCTCTGTCTAGGGTCATACTTTCTGTTTACATGGGATGTCTCTGTGTAGGGACATACTTCCTGTTTACATGGGATGTCTCAGTGTAGGGTCATACTTTCTGTTTACATGGGATGTCTCAGTGTAGGGACATACTTCCTGTTTACAGGGGATGTCTCAGTGTAGGGTCATACTTTCTGTTTACATGGGATGTCTCAGTGTAGGGACATACTTCCTGTTTACAGGGGATGTCTCAGTGTAGGGTCATACTTTCTGTTTACATGGGATGTCTCAGTGTAGGGACATACTTCCTGTTTACAGGGGATGTCTCAGTGTAGGGTCATACTTTCTGTTTACAGGGGATGTCTCTGTGTAGGGACATACTTTCTTTTTACATGGGGATGTCTCTGTGTAGGGACATACTTCCTGTTTACATGGGATGTCTCAGTGTAGGGTCATACTTTCTGTTTACAGGGGATGTCTTAGTGTAGGGTCATACTTTCTGTTTACAGGGGATGTCTCTGTGTAGGGACATACTTTCTTTTTACTTGGGGATGTCTCTGTGTAGGGACAGACTTCCTGTTTACCAGGAGGTGTCTCTGTGTATGGACATACTTCCTGTTTACAAGGGGATGTCTCAGTGTAGGGTCATACTTCCTGTTTACTTGGGGATGTCTCTGTGTAGGGACAGACTTCCTGTTTACTTGGGGATGTCTCTGTGTAGGGACAGACTTCCTGTTTACCAGGAGGTGTCTCTGTGTATGGACAGACTTCCTGTTTACAAGGGGATGTCTCTGTGTATGGACAGACTTCCTGTTTACAAGGGGATGTCTCAGTGTAGGGTCATACTTGCTGTTTACAAGGGATGTCTCTGTCTAGGGTCATACTTTCTGTTTACATGGGATGTCTCTGTGTAGGGACAGACTTCCTGTTTACCAGGGGATGTCTCTGTGTAGGGACAGACTTCCTGTTTACCAGGGGATGTCTCTGTGTAGGGACAGACTTCCTGTTTACCAGGGGATGTCTCTGTGTAGGGACAGACTTCCTGTTTACCAGGGGATGTCTCTGTGTAGGGACAGACTTCCTGTTTACCAGGGGATGTCTCTGTGTAGGGACAGACTTCCTGTTTACCAGGGGATGTCTCTGTGTAGGGACAGACTTCCTGTTTACCAGGGGATGTCTCTGTGTAGGGACAGACTTCCTGTTTACCAGGGGATGTCTCTGTGTAGGGACAGACTTCCTGTTTACCAGGGGATGTCTCTGTGTAGGGACAGACTTCCTGTTTACCAGGGGATGTCTCTGTGTAGGGACAGACTTCCTGTTTACCAGGGGATGTCTCTGTGTAGGGACAGACTTCCTGTTTACAAGGGGATGTCTCTGTGTAGGGACAGACTTCCTGTTTACAAGGGGATGTCTCTGTGTAGGGACAGATTTCCTGTGTACCAGGGGATGTCTCTGTGTAGGGACAGACTTCCTGTTTACCAGGGGATGTCTCTGTGTAGGGACAGACTTCCTGTTTACCAGGGGATGTCTCTGTGTAGGGACAGACTTCCTGTTTACCAGGGGATGTCTCTGTGTAGGGACAGACTTCCTGTTTACAAGGGGATGTCTCTGTGTAGGGACAGACTTCCTGTTTACAAGGGGATGTCTCTGTGTAGGGACAGACTTCCTGTTTACAAGGGGATGTCTCTGTGTAGGGACAGATTTCCTGTGTACCAGGGGATGTCTCTTTGTAGGGACAGACTTCTTGTTTACCAGGGGATGTCTCTGTGTAGGGACAGACTTCCTGTGCACCAGGGGATGTCTCTGTGTAGGGACAGACTTCCTGTGCACCAGGGGATGTCTCTTTGTAGGGACAGACTTCCTGTTTACCAGTGGATGTCTCTGTGTAGGGACAGACTTCCTGTGCACCAGGGGATGTCTCTTTGTAGAGACAGACTTCGTGTTTACCAGGGGATGTCTCTGTGTAGGGAAAGACTTCCTGTTTACCAGTGGATGTCTCTGTGTAGGGACAGACTTCCTGTTTACCAGGGGATGTCTCTGTGTAGGGACAGACTTCTTGTTTACCAGGGAATGTCTCAATGTAGGTACAGACTTTCTGTTTACAAGGGGACGTCTCTGTAGGGTTTGGATTGACTTCCTGTTTACCAGGGGATATTTTAGTGTAGGAATTGACTTCCTGTTTACAAAGAGTTGTCTTGGTAGTAACAGACTTCTGTTTACCAGGGCACGTATCAATATGAAAACAGATTTGTGTGTTAACATGCTATACGCATACTTAATGTAGTGACAGAATTCCTGTTTTCCAGAGGATGTTTCGGGGTATTGACATACTTCCTGTGTACAAAACAAATCTGGCTCGACCTTCAACGATTTCAAGTATCAAACGCATTATTTTAGCAGACTTTGCAGTCACATACGATTTTGTACGAATGTTGAAACTGCGCTGCAAGGTTAGCATACTTCTGTATAATTTATGCCATATTACTTCGTTATTATTTTAGTTGTTTTCGGTTTCCACCTGAACAGTAAAGCAGTGAGGTGAAAGCTAAATTCTCTAAAAGACATATAGCAAAAACCTTGCAAAAACAAGCTATGATATTAAAGTATTGGAAAAGGAGACAAAGATACAATTAAACTACAGGGGGACTTTCATTTGCCACATATATGCATTTTAATAAGATGCCCATGGTGTATCATTTCCCATCACAATATCAAACTACTCCGAAGATACCTCGCTTGTGACACTTTGATATGGGCGGGCCATAATTCTGACAGAGTTGAAGGGTATAATGTATTCACGATTCGTTATTGATATCAGATGATATCACACGAATAATCATGGTTTAAAAAGTCTTTACGCTGAGCATATTTACGTTTATACAGACAACGCCCTGCAAAAGCAATTTAAAATTGAATACATCGTCCTGGTTGTATTTATGTAGTGTTCGTCAAAAACATTCCTAACCGAACACAAGTTAAAGCGCTCGCTATTGACTTGAGTGTTATGACTGAGTAATATATGCCTAATGTTAAAGTACTTAAAATCAGGGGGAAAAGGCCCTCAGTTACCGTAATTTCTTACGTATTGCCCACCATTCTTAAAATATCCTTTTATTTTGTGAAATAAACCCCGCTGACTGCCTTCCTCTGACAGATTGTCCATGTGTTATACGCTACCTTTAAACTATTATACGCAATGATTACCTGGTATACCTATAACAGATATTGCCGTAATCCTATTCATGCAGCTCTCACTAGCATTACCTGGATATGTAACGATGTAATTGAACTTAGTTTTGTTTAAAGTTGAAGATATGTTTACGATTTCGGATTTGAAAAAACTTCAGATAGCTATTTCTAGTTTAATGTTAGTGTGGAGTCTCATTGCCCCGCAACATCAAGCATGCAGAGGGCATTTTCCCGTGCAAAATAAACGTATAAACCACGGGTAGTATGCAAGTAACTACGGTTTTATTTTTAAATTATGTATGTTTGGACGTCGACATTATTTCTTTAATTTTGATATCTCCTATATGTTTTTCTATATCTTGCTGCCAATTATGCACAAGCTTATCCACAGTCAGTCATGAAATCAACATGTCGGAATGTTTAAATTCTGAAAGACAGGTGGAAAAAAAGCATGTCGGGAATTTGTGTGAAAAGAGCACTATTTAAATAAAAGGCCAGCTTAATGACTGTAGTCTGTGACGGCTTTTAGAACGAAACGCTATTATATGGGGCGGTAACTCCGATACGCTAGATTGATTTCGTCTAATCCCAGTTGAATGCTAGGAGCCACCATACAATATCACCTTGTCCAAATTATACCTATTGTTGAGAACACATTTCCTCTGGAGAAGTGTAAAAGAAACCAGCCAGGCGTGTTCCGCGTACGTACGACACTGTATAGGGCACGGACAAGGGAATTCACATTATGGGTCGTATTTA
The DNA here is from genome assembly GCF_002113885.1 of Mizuhopecten yessoensis. NCBI lineage: Eukaryota > Metazoa > Mollusca > Bivalvia > Pectinida > Pectinidae > Mizuhopecten > Mizuhopecten yessoensis. Next base: position 1,126,535 of record NW_018404481.1, read on the forward strand.
TCCTACACGTAAAATGTTTTCGTATCCTCTTTAATGACCACGGGGTTTAGAAAACATCGTAGTCATTTCTAGCTTTAAAACTGGATATTTCTGATTGAAAAGGTTTCTATTTTGCTATTTACGAACTTCTTTGGTCTATATGTCTTTCTTATTACATAGTAAGGTGGGTTTTTTTTTTACCTATAAGCATATTTACTGAATATAAAGATTTCCTGTGTGTTGTGACGATTACTAAGGTATACATTATAAGGCAAGGTTCCGAGAGATGGCAGTGGGTGAATGTTCTATGGTCGCATTGGTGTGTGATATGAAGGTCATTTTGTATGGTTCCGTTGTCACTATACTGGTTTCCATTCTGAGGAAGTAGCATTACTCATATTAAAAATAGATCTACATGGTGAGTGTTGTCCATTAAGCAGAATATGCTTACCCTTCCGTAACACAAAGGTCCGTCTTCATTAAACCGTTCTCGTGTTCAAACTCAGATTCTGTGCTCAAGCCAAATTTCTTGTTCCGTGCTAAATTTTAAAAAAGAAACTCCATTTTTTCTCAATAATCAAGATGAATTTTGGAGAGACTGAAAGCCGAATATCATTTTTCAATATTTACACCTGACCTTTTGAATTTGTCACATGAATCAAGCCATTCGCAAGAGGGTTGGTTGGAGCACAGAATACATACTTGAGCATGAGAATGGTTTCATGAAAACGGGCCCTGGACCCGTTGCGATGCTCAAACCGACTTTCGTGTAACTCGCCTACATCATGTAGCATGGTCAAAAAGTCAAGTGTAAACATTGCAAACAGTATTCGGTTTAAAGTTCTTACATATCATTGACAAAATATGATGATTTTATCAAGTTATCACTGGCACAAGAATTTGGGATTGAGCACAGAATCTGGGTTTGAGCATGCGACCGGTTTCATGACTACGCACCCTGATTTTATTCTCCTGGTACATTTTCAACGTTCCCCATGTAAGTCTTTCGTTTGTTCCTATCTGAACATTGTATATCTAAGCAAGTACACATCCTTTTAAAGTGCTTTTTACACTTAATCACTGAAATATATAGTCTAAAAATGCAATACAAAATTATTGAATAAATGCTAAAAATGCATAAACATCCAGCTTTATATTTCTTGTCATGTCGCAGTTGTTGACAAAATGCCCGGGCCACTTCAGTATGGCCCGACACTTTAATGTTGCACGGTTATGTGGCAGTGTACTTATAAGAAGATATAATCAAGTTCAGATAAAATCACTTTATGTTATATATAAAATAAATAATGTCAGAGCGAGTTCGTATTTTTAATGTCAGGATAACTACAATAGGAAAGATACAGACGATAAGACAGTTGGTAGGTTTTTCTTATCGTTGATGGTGACTACAGAGTTTTCAATATACTTTAGTTGGCTTAACATAACAGACAAATAGCTGCAAATCTTACCCGAGCTGACTACATATTGAGCAGTGTACCGGTAGTAAAAGAAGATTTCTATTTCAGTACCGAATTGCATACAATAATGCGTATATTACTTGACTTCCGGATTGGCTCATTTGATTTCTAAACACTGAGTATACTTTTTGAATGGGCGATAAGGTTGATGTTCGAAGACGGAATTCTAGATTTCTTAAAACATTTATGATGTTTAAAATCTGGAAAGTATGTATGCATCTAAAATTACGCTTGCCATGCTGAAACAGCTTATTCGCTAAGACCGCTCAAATGTCGATCAATTTTACTAGGTAAAACTAATAAAAACAAACTTCAAATCAGGACTATTAGAATCATTCCCTAACTTGAGGGTGTGACAGAGAAACCCAAGGCTCTGATCATTATTTTTAATCCACCAGTAGCACTTGTTTAAGCATTTGCAATATGTCCTTGATCCACATTTGCATTGGGCATCTCCTGCCGAGAGCTGATTGTGACGTCATATCTTTTTTTTTTCACGTGTTATCCGTACTGCAATAGTGGGGTGAAATGGATACATGTATTTTTACTTCGATAACGCTTTCATCTGAACCTCTCTCTAGATACAATCATTATGCGTAAATTCGAAGTGAATAAGGTTTTTTGGGGGAATATTGGTGGCCCTTAACTGGGCCGTTTTGTGAGTTTCTTGTTCAGGTGTCAAGTCCGTGTCTAACCGCCGAATCCGTACTGGGTATTACATTACAAGATTTTGGGATTATTCTACATTATATTTCTATTAATAACTAACAAAGCACTGGGGGATATGTCATTTCCCTGTGTATTGTTATGGTACGGATTCACTATACGAATTATACTGTTTTCCTGGTACGTCGCTGAAATTTCTGACCGAGTAATGCTACCAGCTAGATATTTCATTAAAAATTTATGAAAACAAATAGCCCAAATAAAGAGACGATACACTGTTCTCATTCTGACATTTATTTCAAATTGTCGCTCTTCCTGAAATAACACCGTGCAGTATCAACTTAACAAATATATAACATAATTTGTGTACAACATATTGTTATCTTGTAAATCGTATTAGGTAAAAACAGCATTTAGTCAAGTAACTCACAGAGACGTCTGTCGCGAAGACTTTTATTCTGTATCATCGCACTCATGCAAGCATCGTGTTACGTGCTAATGAAGCATTAAATCTACATATATGCAGATGAAAAGAGATCCATTCACATCCGTCCATTCGCGTGCTGGTTGAAAGGTTCAAACAAGTATATTCGAGAATTCAAACTAACTTCAAAGAAATTGCAAAGTAATCTTGTATATCAACATGAAAGAAAAAAAACATCTTTGAAACAAAATTCACATTTGTTCGGTACAAAATCGAATTGTTCACCTTATAGACTGAAAAATAGCGATACAGTAGATAGTTTAATGAGGAATATCTTCAAGATGCGATTTCAGCGTAGAAGGAGGTTGGTGGTATAATATAGAGAGAAGTCATACTGATGCAAATTAAGATAAAGATGAAGATTCGGTTTCATCCCGATATTCTTTAAGAACGTTTTTTATCCCATTTATTCTCAAAGTTCTGAGGATTTTTTTTTTCAAAACCCACAGTCTTGCACTTGTGAAAGCGTAAGGAAAATAAGTCCAAAAATTCTATACTTTGGATTTCGGACTGGCAAACCAAAAAAGCACACGCTTGGGATAAGTTGTCTGAAATGAATGCTGGCTGCTTCATTATCATTAGCTATGTACAATATCGTCAGACATAATACGAACAAGTTTTCGTGAACTAGTCCTCCTTCGTGTAATGGGAACCTTTACCCCGACCGCATAACCCATCAGTATGTCAGTTTGTGTAATGGAGTTGAGGAGTGATTGTTGGTGGGGATGATATTACATGTTCATTACCATCAGCTGTGCCAGGGTGTGTGGCTCCCATAATGCAACTTCCATTACGCTTACATCGTAAGTATCCGGTTGTCGATTTCTCCCATTAGGGATGATAGTTATAGGCAGACCAGTCTGACAACATTGGCTTAATACAACTTGAAACGCCTATAAGTATGTATTTGTACATTTATGGCATTCAGCCCTCAATTTTGCACACTAATAAAACCATATAAATTACAAAACCATTTGGGGTAGCTAATGTATCAACATCACTTCGGCAAATGACAGCCAGGTCGTAATCTTCTATGAAATCATCAAAAGATTTTTTTATCAAAGACGTCTCTCAAATTTGAATGTAGCTACTCCAATATATATCTAAATATGTAAATTTGTGATTTTGCAAAGACAGTATGTAATTGGAGAAGGTTTTTTTCCAACTGGAATTCAGATTTAATTTAATATCGGATTTAATTGCCTGCAAAGGAAAATCTGTATTTCTTTCGTGTATATGCGATTTTCATAAGAAAAATAAACTTTTAAACTCGATAAATGTGATTTAGAAGTAGGATTGGCGCTTGGTTGAAGATATATAGTGGTAAATAAATGATAATTTGCAAAGAAGCCTAATTTCATGCAATTACTTCCCTATTCAGGGAATCTGACAAAGGCTGCCATCATTTACGATACTATTTGAAAGTCATCTCAACGACGTCACATTTTCCTATCTCTCACCGAAATGTTTGCTAATGTTCAGCAAAATATTTAAGAATTATCATTTCTGGCCTCTGGCTTCACTGATGAGTCCTAAAAGGATTTGATTCATTTCTGACATCCTGTATCTATTACTAAATGCTATAAATGCAGTCACATGAGTCGTTCATCATGGGGACTTACGTCTAGAAACGGGTTTTCCAAAGATGTAAGGTAACTGATAAAAGCTACCTTACATTGCACCCTCTCGCACTGGGTATGATCTCAGGGCCATTGGTGTCACACCCCATTTACTTAACCACCCGACCAAGTGCATAATTATAATGAGGGGTTTTATTGACAAGATTAAATCTGGTTGTAACTTCCCTACTTGATAACTCTAGTAAACAGGGTGTATTTTTCAAGAGCATATCCAAAACGTCGCCTTTCTATTTGAAAAAAAAACAATCCTGTCGAGACAAGCATGGTTCTATCTAACATCTCACCTCCTTCTTCTCCTGTTTACTTATACTGAGAACTAAAACAGCATAGTCGTTGGATAAAAACACGTATTGAAATCCTGAATCAGTATATGTAATCCGGCTGTATGGTGTATTAAGCTTTAAGTAGTGCAATATTAATCAGATATAATAAAAAAGAATTAGCCTAACATGTCTATCACCCTTGCTCGTGTGTACTAAACCTAAAGGTTCACTATTATACCTTTACCAGGGATTACTTCAATCAAGTGGGACTCTAACCAAGTTTAACGAACCTGAAATTATTCTTTTTGAACATCGTTTACGTCACAGAATAAGTATGTCGTTTCTGGTTGATTAATGTTTTTTTCTTTTTTTTAAATGAAGTTCTTAATTGATTATATATAAAGAAACATCGATATTTATCATCATATATAGAATTACGGAGACTCGAAGTAATCTGTTGAAAGCTTTAATACTAATTTCGCTCATACATTAAGCCTTCCTACCCTCCGGCATAGAATCGAAGCCAAGTTAATTCTAAAATGGTAACCTCATTATCAACCTCGAAATTCAGATATGTAGGTGATCAATGATTTGGTGTATTTTAAATGCGAATTATGTATGTCATCTTAAGTCTACGTTACTTTATTTCGGACATTCAAATTCGATATTATGTAAATTGCGGACTCGAAAATTCCTTATTTAAATGAGGCCAAAGAGTCAAAATTTGAATTATAGTTTATTTGTTAATTGTTAATAATTCATGTTATTAAATTCAGAACTTCAAATACACGTCTACATTGCGATAGATATTGGAAGGTTGATTTGGTTATCTCGATAACTTAACAAAATTAACGATGAGTATCATTAAGTGTAATGTATTAGTAAAAACGAGTTGGTAGTTTACTTCCTGTATAAGCTCCCATTCAGTCGGATCTGGACATTGTCACCGAAGTGAACTTAAGCTTCCTCTCGCGGTTTTGTTCCTGTTGGGATATGAAATCGGATCACGAAAACTTCATGCCCTGGTTTTTTGACGAGTGATCAAAGCTGGTTTATTGTCAGTAAGGCATGCCACGGTTCAGTGACCTTAATGACAATACGAATTCAAGGTCTTCATCACCTTGACCTGGTGACAGGCCACTGATACGTTGAAACAATATTTTTATATGTGTCGCGCATGATTGAACATGAACAGCTAAAAATAAGTGACCCAATGCGATAGGAAACATAGGTAAATTAAACATTAAGTAAATAGTCCCATTAGATTGGATTCATGGATAAAGAAAACATTTAGAAAGTGGCCCCATCGTATAGCGGACACGAGGAAAGGAAATGTAAAGCCATGGGTTTGTTCGGATAGGAAACATTTACAATTGAAATAGACTTACATGTAAGGAAGATTGTTGATCCTTCGGTAACTACAGTGACCAGTTGCTGAAAGATTGGTTAACTTTAACCAGTGAAAAATTCAAATCATTGCCAATACAAAAAAAATCTTTGGCTTTCAACGCCAAATATATCTTAAAAACACATTAATCTAGTTTATTTTATTACATCTTCAACAGTGAATTGATACAATATATCAGATGTTCATAAATTTGATATAATCATATATGAAATCTCTAACTTTAACCACTGGTTAACTTTAACCACTGGTCAGCCCTAACTAGCTTTTAAAACATTTAAAGACTGTACACAATAGGTATATCAGATTCGCCATCTCTATCTTGTTAAATCACACATTTTTTCTAGCTAATTTCTTTATTATTTTTTGTTATTTTTACCAAAAATAAAGTATCATTTTTTTTTTTCATAGTCGCAGACCTAAACTTTTATCAATACAATTTCAGAGAAATTATATCGGCGGTGCAAGTGAAACAAGACAAGCTTGTAAGTTTAAACATATTTTATTGAACAAATAATTCAAACGGACCGGACAACAACTTACAAATCATAGCATTCCTCTTTCTAATACAACATAAGTTATATATATGCGCATAGGTTTTTAAAATGTCTTTTACAGTAACCATTTTTTATTAAACTGATAGAGGATTGTGAATGGACAGTGGGGAGGTGGAAAGTAGGGTACATTTGTGGTATGGATGACAAAATGTGGTAGGGATGACAAAATATACAAATACCATTACATATTGCTTACAGTTTTCGGTTACGTTCGCATGTATATATAATATTGGAAATAGAAATGAGGGATAATTGGGAAAAGTTGAATTCTATAAAGCAAGCCAGATTTTCTTTCTATTAATCAACTGCTTGTATACACATTTAAAAACTACATAACTTTCTTGAAGTCTTACTTTAATTCTATGCGAGAAATATCTAGCATGTGTTATCTTATCTTTAAATTATGCAGTTTATCTGAGTGAGTTATAGCGATTTTCTGTAACGATGAAGTTACAATACGTCATAAACATTACAAAATTACATAAAAATTGTTTCTAAAAAAAATAAAAAAATGACCTCAGTTTTCTAGTTACTCCAATTAAAGAACGCATATTTGACTTGCATTATTTGATACCTTATCATGTAAAGTATACAGTTGCAGCGACGTTCTGTAACAATGAAGGGTGTGATTTATTTCTGTTTGTCGTTAGACTCGTTTAAGACATTATTACAATATGCAAATCATTATAATGCGTCGTGCACATTAAAAATTGCATAAACATTACTTTAAAAACAGAAGGTTAAACATAAATTGTAGTGCTGCACTAAGACAGGAAAGCATAGTCGTCTTTCATTATGTTAATGCTGCGAGAAATATATCTAATCGTGTAATTCAAACGTCATATCTGATTTGCAGCGACTTTCTGTAACGATGAAAGGGGTGGCATTGTTTGCTGTATTTCGTAAAACTCATCTTAAATACCCTTTTCAAGTTGTATTTTGACAGGTCACATTTAATCATGACAACAAATCGTGTTATATTCAAAGGGATTTCTCAGCTCATGGTGTTGGTAATTGTATTTGTCTCCCTCGAGTTCGTTACTTTTTAACAATTACCTAAGGATACAAGGTTTACCGATTGTCTTAAATACATCTAACAAATAAATAAATTAAAACTGAGAAAAAATACAATGACCATTCATAACGTGTCAATGAATCTATGTATGCCTTATCTCTTCTTCATAAGTGAAAGTGCATATTGATACATTTTCATTTACTTTGACACATATATTGAAAAAGAAGGGTTTCAAATATGATTTTTTTTTTAATAATACCATTATATTGATTTTAGTTCCGATGTTATTGTTAAGATACACGAAACTACAGTTTATTTTGCATAGTCACTCGAATTCGTAATTTGCCTAGCGGCGACCAATGAAAAGCTTTCGAGGTCGAAGTGGACAAATGGAAAGACTTGAAGGTAGTGTATGTGCATGTTGTTTTATATATGTACTTATATCTAGCTGCCACTTCATGTTTTGCTTTGTATGTCATTGATTATTACATATATATAGTTTTACATCAGATATGAGCAATTGTATGATATCTCTTATGAAATGTGTTCATCATTGGTCGAGAAGTAGCGTCACCTCTGCACAACGGCATTAATCCACAAAACGTCTTTCATCGCCGTTCTTCGCTTAAAACACCACCTCGCACCTCGTCAAGTTGTCTTCTCATCATTATTGTGGCAAGGAGCTGTACTGCTGATGTGCGATATCATTCACGGATGTGACTTCATTCTACGGAAAATTTCGTCACATCACGATATATGACGACAAATTCAGACTTTTTTCACCATCGAATATCACATCTCGACAAATTACAAACCTACGATGTAAATCTCCTCACAACCTGCAGGAAAGTGCCATGACGTCAGAGGTTACTTCACCACAAACCATAGAATCGAATGAACAACAAAAAATACCAGCATGCACTGCGGTGCATGCAACACTCATGTTCTATGACGTCATTTCGTTTAGATTTGATGCTCTAGCTCCAACCTACTAATTCCACATCGATGTCAACCATGACAGGCAACTTCGCCGATTATTATATACTTGTGTGATTATAACAAGGATAGTACATCAATGTGAGTAAAACGTCATCACTTTGTGTTTTCGGACACATTTTATAAAAAGTAGCAGTCTTTTGTATCAACAGTGTTTCATCATAACGTCGTTTTCAATATGCGTGTTTGCATTTGCAACTACGTTTCGTTCATGATCACCTCATGTGTGTGAACATAATACACCATGGATACACACACATAAATGGACCAGAAGATAATCCAGCTATCGTATATATTCACGTAAAGAAATCACATCATCTGACTACCTTTCGTCTGCAACTTCCCCGAGACAACAACGAACGTCGCATAAAGCTGCAGAAAACAAATATTGTCTTCATTTGTTTTTCTTCGGCAGGTATTTGGATTACTTCAGTTCATTCAGATTTCTTTTTATGAAAAGAAATTGAGCAAAGTATCTGCATCTCTGAATTTAAATGACATGCAATGTATCAATTATAAAATTACTGGAAAGATAAAAACAAAAACAAAAAAAAACACACACACACACAAAAAACAAAAACAAAACGGATATATCATGTTACTAAGATATCGTCTTACTTATATACGTGGTACAAAGCGTCCTGTTGATAATTTATTCTAGTTGAATAATCAAAAGTTGTGAATTCGTTGCGTCATAAAGGGTTTTTCAAAGCACCTTTCCCTTTATGCTGTATTTGTGCACATGTTTCAGCACATACTTTTCTATTGACATATGGTACCACCGGTGAGTTCTAAATGGACCAAATGGCCATATGGTGCAAGAGAAATGTTTGCATTTCCCCGTCTACTGACTAACGTGTTAAATAGGTGTTTCCTTGTTTCTTGTTACTGATCTTAATTAACACTAAATTAAAGCGATTTGTAAAAACAGTTGTAGAACCTATGGCTCAGGTCAGGATAGCATAACTATCGATTCTAAACAACCACCGACGAAGTAGGGCATATCATGTGTCACAAATTCGGATGTAAGATATATGGTGGTTATCTATTTGTACTAAGTTACGTTTGTATCCTTCCCCAAAGGATTTTCACATTGCGCTACATTACCTTCACTTATAGTTCACTTGGTTTTCCACTTCCGGTTTTTGGTGGGGTAGCAAGATATCTTTCCCTTTGTTTCCCTTTCGGCTCGGTTTACAGTTCATACCTATTCGTCAAGGCGCTTATATCTGCCATGTAAGCAAATAAGTAGTTGCCTGCACATCAAATATCCTTAAATGTAATACTACTTTTTTATTTATTGTATGTGGTCGTAAGTAGTGATTAAATAATGCTATGGCTTTAAAAAAAAGAAGATATTTGACTGTATTCAGAATCTAGAATTCCGGGTGCCTTTTACACTATTAGTAATTTTATATTTGACTTACCAATAGCAATCCAGTTACTTGTTTGTTGGAGAAAATATTAATTATTTAAACATATTAAACACTTAAATATGGTTTATTATTATATAACATATGTGAGCCCTTTAAAGTGTAAACATCGTCTCCAACAAAAAATCAAATGTCTTTTATGCAATCATTAATAGAAGTTGGGGAAAAATATAATCGGATTTATTACCAGTGATCGTTAATTGACTAGCTTTTATGCAATGTCCTTTCCAATGGTCTTGTTAAGCAGTCAGGTAGTGCAAACAGATGTTTGTTTATATAAACTAAACTTAAAAGGCTGCAATATATTTCTCGTTTGTCATGTGTTTTATTAGATTCTTAGAATAAATATTTGAATACTCTCATGTGTAAATTTGTTCGACTAGATTTATTTCAACACCTGTTCCGTCCGTGTCGTTATACAATTGTATATTTCTGTTGTCATTGTAAACACACTTAGTCACATGTTTTATACTGCTTCTTTATAAGGGACGAAATCTTCATTTGTCAAATTATGCCCTTATAAGGCAGGTTTTAATTTTACTCAATGCTTCCATTGATAGGTGGTGACGTCATGTGGCAAATTTAACTGGAATTGCCTGATTAATTGTCATCACAAAGTTTTTATAGTTGCACTTATGTTTCTATTTTTTCTGAGTCCCTTCAGAAAATAACCCATTATATAATTTGAGTGTTTTGTTTTCTCAAAGTGATACCGTTCAAAGTTAAGGGGTAATGTTTTACGGAAGGTTAAGTTAGAAGGGGAGCTTTTCATAAAACGTTTAATAGAACATATAGAATATTATTCCACAGGTTAGCATAACTGATTTAACAGGCGCTTTCAATGGGAAGTTTGATACAGACCCTTATCGAAAAGCGTTACATTGTTGATGAATAGTCATTAAACACATCAGTCTTACAAGGTTTATAAATAGTCAATAAACACAGCAGTGTTACATGGTTGATAAATAGTCAGTTGGGACATCAGTGTCACATGGTTGATAAATAGTCAGTTGGGACATCAGTGTCACATGGTTGATAAAAAGTCAGTAAGGACATCAGTGTCACATGGTTGATAAATATTCAGTAATGACATCAGTGTCACATGGCTGATAAAAAGTCAATTAGAACATCAGTGTCACATGGTTGATAAATATGCAGTAGGGATATCAGTGTCACATGGTTGATAAATATTCAGTAATGACATCAGTGTCACATGGCTGATAAAAAGTCAATTAGAACATCAGTGTCACATGGTTGATAAATATGCAGTAAGGATATCAGTGTCACATGGTTGATAAATATTCAGTAAGGACATCAGTGTCACATGGTTGATAAAAAGTCATAAAGGACGTCAGTGTCACATGGTTGATAAATAGTCAATAAACACAGCAGTGTTACATGGTTGAAATAAAGTCAATACGGAATCGGTGTTACATGGTTTAAAAGTAGTCTATTGGGACAACGGATTGCATGGCTGATAAAAAGTCAATTAGAACATCAGTGTCACATGGTTGATAAATAGTCAATAAGGACATCAGTGTTACATCGTTGATAAATAGTCAATAAACACAGCAGTGTTACATGGTTGAAAAATAGTCAGTTGGGACATCGGTATTGCATGGTTGATAAATAGTCAGTAAGGACGTCAGTGTTACATGGTTGATAAATAGGCAGTTTGGATATCAGTGCCACATGGTTCATAAAAAGTCAGTTGTGACATCGGTATTGCATGGTTGATAAATAGTCAGTAAGGACGTCAGTGTTACATGGTTGATAAATAGGCAGTTTGGACATCAGTGCTACATGGTTGATTAATAATCAGTAAGACAAACAATAGTACATGGTTATTAAATAGCCAATGATAACAAACGACGCTTGTGTATATTGAAGAATTCAGAAATTAACAATTATATATAATGTATACAACGAAAAGATCAACGTACCATGTAGCAAAGACAACCATCTAAAGGCGAAATGCAATAAGTGCAACGAACTATTTACATACGTCTAGGAATCGTGCACAGGAACTGTCAACATGATTAGAAGTAAGTGCTATATCATCAACGGTTAATTTGTCTGCAGCAACGCAACAAAGATGCTGAGAAATATTGGAAACGTAAAACTCATATGGAATTAACGTCATGCAGAAATGAGGAATTATAGGGAAACAAAGACTCAGAAATACAGTGTACCGAAAAATGAGTGCCCTACACAATATGAAGGAGATTGCACATCTTTTAACTTTTCAGCAAGGTAGCTGATGTGTTTCAGCCAGACATTTTTGCATTAATCTAACGCCTTCAACTGACATCGGTAAGTTTGGAGATAAAAATTGTGACTATATTCTTTTAAGGAATTCTTTCCCTATGTATGAAATGTATGTTTTTGCACATTAGTTTTCTTCGTAGATTTTTTAAATGAAACAATAAAAATACTTATCATTCTACAAATCAGAAAATTGTATTGCGATGTCTTTTATGTTAGAATGTCGCAACAAAACCATTTATTTTGTCCTTCATATAAAAAACAAAACTAAAAGAGAACATCAACAGCATGTTTGACATGAAGAAAGCGAAAAGCAAGTAAATAAGTTTTTGTTAAGGAATTTAAAACAGCTAAAAGCAAAGAAATATAATATCTATAATTCAACAAAACCAATCCGTAGAATCAACAACTATAAGTTCCAGAAACAAGATGAAATTAGATGGCAATGCATTTCACACTATTGTTAGTGTTTGCAGCATTTGTAATTAGGATGATGTTGGTGATGATCTTATTTAAAGGAGGAAAAAAATACAGTATTTATTTCAGGAGATTTCCTGGTCAGGACATTAGTTTAGTTTAGTTTGAAAAAAAAAATCAATTATTACAAAAATAGTCATACAAATTCACATGAAATCGATGAATTTGACAGGAAGTTGGTTTGTGTTCGCTACAGCTGTTGCATGGTTATTCAAGGGCCGTAATCAACAAATAGCTAAAATTAACTCTCGTCAGCAATATTGCCCTCGGACTTTGAGAACTTCCTTAATGTGCTATAAAAGCAGGTGATGGGCGTGCATGTTGTTGACATGAACAAGGCACCAATGTAAGTCTAATGGGATACATGCGTGCTTGAAATCCATAAAGAAGACAAATGTCATCTTTTTTTTCTTTTTTTTTTGTTTTTGTTTTTTTAGATTTCCTCTCATTTCATCAATACCCGCGAACATGACTAAACCCAGCATATAACGAGATATTTTTATGTGTGTCGTAATATTGGCTTACGGGTGCGTTCTTAGGATCATATTACGCATAAAAATACATTTTGCTGAACATGAAGCATGCATGGTAACACAAAACTACAAACTGGAACACAGTGCCTTGTCGTATATTACCTAGGTAGACACAAGCCACTAAATCTTCTGTATCAGGTGACACTTTATCGGTAAATTACGCTGACGCTGTGTTGCAAGACATCCTGATGAAAAGATTTGATTTGGTATCTGTTGAAAGCTTTAGAAGCTACAGTTAAAAATAGACGAAGGGTGTAAAAATAACGCCGTGGGATACAAAGTCAATAGCTTAATACGTTGGCGTACGTAATGGTGAAATTATCATCGGACATGTTTATGAAATACTTGTAAATAAAATCGATTGGTACAAATATTTTTATTTTGTCATTCTATTTGTACAGCGCTTTATTGCAAAGAGGAATTGAGAATACTATTGGCAGAGATCTACTACATCCTGGGAAAAATAGACGCGGCTAATAGATCTTAAGAGTGCGATTATCTTTAATTTGTCCATCTGCAAATTGACAATTGTTTTACGAAACAAAATCGCCTGTATTTCCCCGATAGTTACGTTCTGGTTAAACACGTTGGAAAGTTTTAAAACGCACAGAAAAGGCAGAAAGGGAAGTATGTGAAAACTTCTTCTCATTGGTATTGGTGTATATTCCTCAGCTTGGCATTTGGTTACCATAATCAAGCACACGTTAAAATTGCATTTTGCTTCATAAGTTCAAGCTTTTCTTATCAGAGCTGTGTTCATCGTTACACAGGCTGATAAGAATTAAATATGTTCACATACTATCGTCATAAACTAATATTGCTTCAAACCTAAAAAAAAGTTTGCTCTTACAGAACATCTTGACCTGCAGTAGGAAAATATAATTTGGTACTTTGCTAAGTGAAGAAAGTTCTAGATGTTCTCGTTTAAACTCAGCAAACCATATATTATAGTAAAGTATAACAACCATAAATATAGCATAGTATAACAAACATTGAATATAATATAGTATAACAGCCATATTGTATGGAAGAATATAACAATCATATTGAATGGAAGAGTATAACAACCATATGATATAGTAGAGTATAGCAGCCTATATATATAATAAAGTATAGCATAACCGTAAAATATCTAAGATAAAGTATAGCATAACCGTATAATATATTATAATAGAAAAACAACAATATAATATAGTATAGTATAACAACCATATAATATAGAACAGTATAACAGACATATAATACACAATAATAGTATAACACACATATAATATATTATAATAGTATAACAGCCATATAATACAGTAGAGTATAACAGCCTTTACATAAAATATAGTACAGTATAACATCCATATATTATGTTTTAATAGTATGACAACCATATAATACTGTATAATATAACAACAATAAACTATAGTATGGTATAACAACCATATTATATATATATGGTCTAATATAATTTATATTCTCAAGACTAATTTTCTGGATTGATAAATTGCTCTGAAACATCAAAACTTGTTTCTTTAGGCCTTAGTATGTATATCTCTGTTTGTGAAAACACCAGGGGTGACCATTTCTAATATATATCTCGGGGTAGAATGTCAGGGACCTTTCAATCCTCTCATTCATGGTCAATAAAAACGTATGACGTGACATGCTTGGCCGACACTGACACCGCCAGACACCCCAGCTGCCAGTGGGGTACCTTAATTACAGCGTATCCCCTTCTATAGAACCAATGGATCATGTTACAAAGGGGTCGAGAAAAGTTCATGAAAAGCTGGCTACAAAAATATGTTAATTACAAATTCTAAAAAAGCTATACTTACTGGTAAACATGCTACTATCTCAAATTTCTCTCCAAAAAGATGCTATACATTGATAAATCAATTTTTTGTACATTAGTGTATATGATAACAATTTCCCAACGCATTGAGGTGAAAATCTTCGTAATTGAACCAGATCTCATTTTCTATCGTAATTGTGCCTCTCTGACTTGTTTACATGAGTAAGAAAGCACAAATTAAATTTTTAAAAAGGCAAAAACGCCAGAGAGCAGTATACAGTATTATATGATCACGTTCTGACATCACAAGTCGCGCACATAATATAAGCATCACAAAGGTCAATTCTATAAGGTGTCATTTGAACTTACATCATAAATTTTATCAGATCATCGAGTGAAAATGATATTATTCATGGCATAGTGACAAGAAAATACATTATAAGTTTACTGAACTTATCAAATCCCATTAATTGGATTTTCGTTCAAGAAACCCAAAGAAAGAACCATTTTATATAGAAAAAATACAATATACAAAATTTGTACAGTGCTCTTTAATGCATACAAACAGTTTTAACGCGTTTTATATATAGATACAACTGAAACTTCAACACTCATTAAGATAAAAAGCATGTCCAAAATATTCAAAGCAATGCATACGAAAAGTGCACATATATTGACGCATCTATAGTACATTTGATAGTATCGAGCTTACAAGACTTTTAAATGGATTTTCAAACGACTTCTTGAAAACAGCTAGCGATCTACATGTTCTGAGGGAGAATGGGCGGCTGTAACCATAGCCCTGCAGTTTATCTGTTGAAAACATCCGTAGGGGACCGTGCGTGTTTCGGAACAACCAATAACAAGCACAGCGTCAGACTGTGACATGAGTGATCTTGCTGGAACTCTGGTAGCACGTACTACTAGCCTGGAAAATTTCCAAGAAGGGTCTCAATAAGTCGTACACCAGAAGTTTGTACTTGGTACCGTATTCTGTCGGTGAAGGACTTAAGGGGTGTAGCTAGCCCTTGTTTGGAGGTGATCCATTTAGAGCAAGCCCTTGGTAGGAGGACAATGAGATGCAACATATAAGCAATGTTGTTGTTTTCATTTCTGTTCGAAAATTTGGTGGATTCGTCTGCTTACCAGCGTAAAGGCTGGTAAGCAGCCTATACTTCAAGCATACAACGTCAATACGTACAAAATGTACATGAAAAAGGGCCACCAACACTTTTGCGAGTCTGTCACTTCTATGCCCTAAGATAGATACATCAATATTATTCTGAACGCAATAAAGTAATGCAGAAGATTTGGAAGAGGGGATTGCAATTTTATAGTTAATCTGGGTAGTACTGTTTACGTTAACTGAAAGTGTAAATATATGGTACTCTGGTGTCGTTTCTAAACAACACAATATCGACAAATCACAAAATCTGGTAAAGGATGAGACCATATTTAGTTACATGGATGAGTTTATTTGTCTATATTACGATATCTGTGTGTTATTTTTTCTAAACAATAATGTCCTGCAATGCCGCAATTAATTATCAGTTTGCCAAGAGAAACATGGGGCAAATATGAACTTATAACGACAGTTTGGTTTTATTTGACAAAAGTCTGAACGGTCCACCAACACAATGTAGCTATACAGTGGAGATAAAACACGAAAGTGAAGCATATATATATAAACGACTTCGTTTTATCAATTAATTTAATCCTAATAGAAGCATTGTGCAATGGTACTCCCTGCCCAATCGTTCGTTGAAAATGCAACACTGCTCATGAGCACTCGCACAAACGATTAAACGGTCTTCAACAAACTGAAAGACTATTAGACAAACTACAGTATTTATAAAACGATCTTAGAATACAGAATCCCCACCTTGGGATGTGTTTGGATATCGATAACTAGTCATGCACAGCGTGACAGATCTGTTGCAGTGATAAGCTCCCAAAATTGCTCAAATGTTCTCCTATATTGGCCATCTTGTTGCAGCATACTTGTTACAAAATGATATAGTATATGTGTAGTTGCTGGTGGGTATTGCGTTTTCATTTTACATGTTTATTTAAACTCAAGCGATTATCTTTATTAAACGAATGGGTCATTGTGTTATTCAGCTACACACGTTTTAATTAATAGATTTTGACAAATGGAAATTTTGTTTTGTTTAAATCCTGTATTTAAACCGCGAATTTACAAGTTGCAATATTTAATTAAATATCAACACAAAGCCCATGTATTGATGAAACGCCAAGAATTTTTCTTCTTTCTGTGGTATTCCCTTTCTTCAGAACTAAATGTTGTCTGTTGAGATACGAATCGGGAGGTATTTTTTACCTGAAATAAGATCAGGAAGAATGTTACGGTTCAGCGATCACTAAATAACTTGATGCAAAACGAGAAGAAAATTGGATACAGTGAAATACCTCCTACGTTACAGTGAAGTGCTCACATTAGCCAGACTAAAATTATCGGTGTTGGGTAACGCTGAAAGCCATGTTATTTGTCGGATTAGTGAGCAACAATTTGGAGGGTGGAGATTTATAGGCAGCTGTGGTCCCACACGTCAGACATACGGTAATGTATCACTCGACACAACTCGGCAAAGTTCGTGCTAACATGAAGGGTATCGGAATAAGCCGCGGTTAGCCTATAGGGCTGGACATCAATTGTCATTACGTAAAGTGTCGACGTTTTTGGTGGGCATGCACGTGATCAGGAAAATCCCTTTAGTATGATTAATTGGACTGCAATTTAAAACTTAAAAACTTAAAAGTTACCTTTTTCTAGATTCCATTTAAAATAAAATAAAGAACCAATTGCGTCATTGCCTCAATTTGACACCCGATTTTATGAGAAATATAGTCGATTAACGCATTGATAAACCCTTTTTGGCTGGTAATATTATAGTCAGGTGTGTAGGTTTGAAGTTAATTATATTCTTTTAATGAATTTCTCTTCCTGGGTCAGAACCTCGGCATCCCTCGCTAACTTCAAATCAAGTTCTAATTTTATGTATCTCAGGTGTGATACTTCGGAGATATCTCGATTCAGATATATCTTTAAATTCATCAGATATAGAATCCCCTGTTAAATAATTCATATAATCCTTAATATATATTTCTTTATAACATTCAAAGATCTTTTGCTTATCTCAATAAAGTTAATATTTTTAACAAATTAAAAATATCTTTAAAACGTAGTTTTACTTAACCTTTGCGGCTTGCTTTTGGGTATAATTGATACGTTAACTGTTAAAGTTCCACTGAGACTTATCATAATGTAACAGTCTTACGGGCGTTATTTTATGTTTCTGGTTTGTTTAAGAATCAAGGAAATAATAATAATGAAGTGAACTCGTAGGTATGTTAGTACATCATATGAGGGTCTACGGGAGGTAACTCAATGCATTGATTTATATTACGTTGTTATCTTTTATTTATATTTCTTTTAAGTAAAACACAGATTTTAAAATTGTTTTCCCCTTTTTTACTTTACTTTTAATCTTTAAATTATTATCTTCAAGATTCATTTTCGGATTTTACATTTATAATGCCCGGTTACCTAAGGAGATCCGGAATAAGGCGGTTTTAAATTTAGTTAGTACATGTCTTTTCCGGTCTAGCTTTGTTGGTAATGTATTTTAATTTTCATTTCTCGCCTTTTTCATGCACAAATTGGAGCCATTATCGTCATTTGATATGCATAGTTGATATATTTGTGTTTGTTTAACATTTGAGATATATAAATCGACCAGACACTGCGCCATTGTTCGTCTGTAGGCCGATTTCACTCCGACACCTCCACGCCACATGTTGAAACATACCACACTCGACATAACCCAAGCGTGGTACATTGCAACATTGTGAAGTAGGTCGTCTTCTACTTTGTATCTTTGGCTGTTTTACACTTTATTTATGCGTTTCTTCACGTCGGTAGCTGTTGTCTATTATGCCTTATTTGTTTGATGTTTCTTATCAGAATTTCCTGATATTTTGAATGTGAGAATGGGTTATCTCCCGGCGCGGTAGGGTAAAAAATATATACAAAGAAAGAAGCTTTCTTCCTGCGGGATTGCTTTGTGGTTTAATCCAGTTTGAAACGTATCCGTGTTTACACAATTTATAATAAGTGAATCGTGATTAATCTTTTAAATAATACACAAACATTTATACATTTGCCGGTAAATGTGTTAACCACTAAACTGAATAAGAGCCTAGTGGTCTTGTTCAAATTACAACAACGGTTTGCATATTTTTTAGGTAAATACAATCTCGCTTTCACATAATTAGCCTGGGCTGGGGTCT
The DNA here is from genome assembly GCF_002113885.1 of Mizuhopecten yessoensis. Taxonomy (NCBI): domain Eukaryota; kingdom Metazoa; phylum Mollusca; class Bivalvia; order Pectinida; family Pectinidae; genus Mizuhopecten; species Mizuhopecten yessoensis. Next base: position 1,145,823 of record NW_018404481.1, read on the forward strand.
GACATAACCCATAGAGGTTTCTGTATGTTACATGGTTATCTAATACATTTTGAGTAGTATAGCTCCAGACACAAAAATCTCACCAAATGCACCTTGTATAAAATACATATTTATTCTGATTGCCTTACATGTAGGGTCCATTTATATGGTGATATTGTTATATATAAACTTGACAGACAGCATATATATATATGCCTTATTGAGGAAATGTGGAAAATCTTGAGCAGCTGTGTGCTACTTAATGCTATTATTGATTTAAAGGGGGGGGGGGGGGCAGATGAAACTATTTAACAATAGCATCAAACAGGAATCATCAGAATATTATATAGTAAAAAAATAAACATTCAGTGATGATTCTGTTTCAATTCCCTGCTTTGCAATAATGATCATTTAATAACTGATCAAATTATTAACACTTATCAAGACTTTTGAGTGTTTGGCATAACATTTTACATGTTGATACTTCAAAAAGCATGAATTCCTCTGTAGATATATCACATACCCTACCCTGCCCTCTTGTGTTTAGAGATTCAAAGTACCTGTATATGCCACCTTGGGGGAGATACAGTTTGACTTCTTGCAGGAAACGTAAATCATGATGGCGTGACACGTACAGCATAAGTGTTATGATTGAACCATGTTGCACAGCATCAATGTAAAATTATCAGGCTTTGATCTTCATGTAGCTCTTTGATAATCTTCAAACTACAGATAACATCAGCCTTACATTTGGTCAGTTTTTGACATGTAGTTGCCTTGAGAGTTTGATTTTGGCTCTGAAAAATGAGCTTTGACACTTGGGTTTGAAGTTTGAAGTGTCTGTTTGACATGATTTGACCTTTTCAGTTGAGAGACAAGGTAATTTGACTTCCTGAACTTTGCTAAATGCAAAATAGCCAGCTGAAAAGGGCTTTCAATGAAAACCGTATGTCAAAAACCTTGCCATTGAATTTTGAAGATGCCTTAATGAGTATCGTGCTTTCCTTTGTAGCGTTGGCTGGCCTTTTGAAGCTGAGAGCATGAGCAGTCGTGGCAGTTCCTCTGCGGGAGACTTGGACTGTAAGGTGTATGTGGGGCAGATTGGGAGAGGAGCTGTGAAGGAGGAGTTGGAAGACAAATTTGGTTGTTTTGGACGTATTAAAAGTGTATGGATAGCCCGTAATCCGCCGGGCTTCGCCTTTGTGGTATTCTACAACCTTAAAGATGCCGAAAAGGCAGCTGAAGAAATGGACGGAGAGTAAGTTTGACATTGTTAAGTTACGAGGTGGATTGTGTTTGTCAATTTTTTCTTTGCAGTGGTTACCATTTACGGCATTACGTATTAAGTTCTGTTAGGTGACAGACGTCATTCCTTAACCACTCAGACAGAAATTCTGTCACAATTTTAATTTGACATTGCATCATGATTGGTCCACCATCGCAGAAAAAACAGTCTGACTGCCTCTGATATGATATTAACACGAAATAGCTCTTAGTGTTATAATTTCATAGCATAAGTTTGTAGGTTCACTTAAAGGCATGAAAGTATAACGAAAATGTAAATATTAGGGTATAAGGATCATACACATTGAAATATTTGTTGAAACCAAGCAGATTTCTCTAGACATTGAACCTGAAGCTGCTGATGTATTGTCCATTGTGCTATTGTTGAGTTAAATGAAAGTTAAACATATATCATTACAAGTGACTATCTACCTTCAGCTCACTTCTCTTCATATAGGAAAAACAAACTTATCTTGCACCTTCCAGAATTCAACTTGTGGTTGAGTCCCCTTCTGAAAAGATCTTGCGGTGGCTTAAAATTCTGCTTTGTTGAAGGAATATTCCTAACACTCTAGCTGACATTAATTTGTACACATTCAAATTCAATCTTATAAAGCAGGTGTTTATCGTTTTTGGTCAATTAAAAAGTTCAAAATCAGTCATTAAGACTCGAGGTCATGAGTGTAAAATTGTTTTTGGTCGAAAATATAGGAATTTGTTTCAATTTATAAAAGCTTATCTCAATTTCTCTCACAATATATGAAGTTCTGTTGCTGTTTTATTTGTTTATGTACAATTTTAATACCTGATTTTTTGTTATAGAATCATCAATCACAGAAGAGCACGAGTTGAAATGTCTAGTGGGAAGTCGAGATGGGGAAGTGCAGGTCCCCCTACCCGCAGGCGGGATAGCCGAGATGGTCGCGATAGTCGAGACAGTCGAGATAGTCGGAGGCAGCAGTATAACGGAGACTATTCCAGGTAGAGTATAACATAAAGGCTGATCTGGTGCTACCATCCTCGATACGCCAGTGATTACGCTCACTTTCACTCTCGGTACCCCTGGAATACGTCATAGCAGAATTGAAGGCTCGGAGTGCACCACCTTGTGGATGTGACAAGTAGACTAGTTTGATTCTTTGATGAAAATTAAAATAATCTTTTCAGTCGTGTAACTGTAAAATTAGCTGGCTTTTAAGTTGGGTGTACCAGTGACTCCTGTCTAACCTTAAAATGACAGGTATAAGCCTCAGCAATTGGTCAGGTATTTTTACCAGGGACCAATCAAATAGCTAGCCGCAGGCCTTCAAATTTACTATGACATATTCCAGGGGTGCATATAGGGAAATTGAGTGTAACCCCTGGAGTATCATGGATGGGTGCTACAGGACATTACTGTTGTTCTTATGGTTATAAAGTCATGTTGGGCATCGTTTGAAATTTTATAATGGACAATTGGTTACCATTAACTAACTGATCATTGATAGTAATGCATCATGAAATTCTCCAAGCAAATAAAAAAAACAATGCCTTGTAAGATTGACCTTCCTTCAAACTTCAAATAGAGGCCATAACGGCATTCACACTTTTTCAGCATTTTATTGTATAACATAAAGTAGTTTCATAGCTAAATATAGCAAATCATTCAGGGTACACTTAAAAGTCCTTAATCACTCTACCGAAAATTCCATGATATCTACACATAATTATTCCAATTTAATCTTGATCATGAATTCTGTAGTCGATTAATCAGTTTACTGGCCTAACTGACCAATAGTCGACAAATTTGCTTAATCTAAACAACAATATACTATTGCCAATCTATAGCAAACGCTATTGCCTTTGCAATCAATTCTGCTGTGTTAAAAAGTTCAAGCCCATTTAGAAGACTTTTATTCATATTTTGAAAGATTTACAAAAATTTTAAAAATCCTACTTTGCAATAATTTTCACATTTTGTGACTTTCCTATTTTTTCCTGTTATTGAATTTTGATAATTTTTCTGATTATTTGAGATATGTCAATTGAAGTGCTAAATTTACTTTTCAGGTCAAGGTCTCGGTCACCCCCAAGATATGACAGATACAGGAAGTACTCTCGAAGCCGAAGCAGGTAGCTATAGCAAAAGTTTTTTTTAACAGAGAAATTAAGAGTACTTAAGTTGCAGTGTATTTATTACATAAGCACAGTGATGTTATATAGTAAGTTACTGTTAAATTAAACAAAAATGTGAAAATAACAGATAGATTCAATATGCATGCTCTGTGATCAAATAGACATAATATGATTGATTTAAAAAAAAAAAAACAAGAGATAAAAACAATTCCTACAGACAATGGCATTGATGCAACTTTTAACACTCGCAGAAAAACTGAAACAAAGATTGCACATCCTGACACAAGAGTGACAACTGAACGAATCTCCAGCACACACAGGACACTATCAGTTACCACTCAGTGGTAGTGATGTATGTTTGCTACAGTTTCGTTCAGTTGTCACTTGTGTCAGAATGCATAAGCTTTTGTTTCAGTTGTAACTGTAGTGACAGAAATTTCTAAACATTTTTCTTCGGGTTGGTAAGTATGGATTATAAAAAGTTCTGTTTGCACAACCAATAAGAGTTTCTATGTGACGTTTTGATGACTAGTGCGGTATGTTCACTGTGACCACCTTCATCAGGCAAATGACCAGTGAAGCATATGCACAGTAATGTGTAAAATGTAGTGACATAACAGAAGCTCTTGTGTCTGTTGTCATCGTGAGCTTTTAAGTAATGTGAGTTTTGTAAAATAAAAAAAATCACACCTCTAATCTATCATGAAGTTAGAAATTTGAAAAAAAAACATGTGAGAAAAAATGAAACGAGCAAAGTCTTACTTTGCTTTGAAGATGGAGATAACACTAGTACTCCACTCATTTACATAGTATATGTACAATTTGAGCAGTGTAGCATTATATTGCATATTTTCTTTTTCACCTTTTGGAAAACTTCAAATACTACAAAGCATATGAACCTGTATTGGAAAGTATATATGCACCTGGAAAAAGGTTCAGTGATTCTGACAAGTTTTCATTCATATGCAAATCTATTGAAATATCTTTGCTTCTTGATTTGTATCATTTAAAGTGTTACATATATTTCTATAACAGTGGCTTTGTATTTAAGGTCCTATTATTTCTTTCCCAAGACCTAAGTGAGTCCTAGTTAAAACAGAAAAAAATGGTTTTATGTGGAGATAACATAACACTGTAGTGACGCATACTCACTGTAGCTTTTTGGCTGCTTTAAAAACTCTCGGGTGTAAAAATATCTGTCGAAAAGTGACAACAGTTCAATTGAATAAAGATTTGTTATGTGAAAATGCATTCATGGATGCATACTTAAATTCAGTGTTTGGGTCATAAAATGCAATGAAGACTTTTATAAAAATTACTTGAGAGGCGTACATCAATTATTTACTGATAACATTGTCTACTGCGTACACTCATACTATAATACACATGTACCAGTAGAACTACAGTTTGTACTCTATGATCCAGACCATATATGTATATAAATATATAGATATTTCATCTACTATCACGTCTGTGTAAGACACTTCATTCTTATAGTGTAGACATGGAATTTTCAGTGCCACCTTCTCCTTTCTTATAAAACAGCTATAGTATAAAATTCTATCTAAAAGCACTTCAAAGAAAAAAGAAACAATATTAATATACAATTATGAACTGAATCAACTCAAAATCATTTCAGGATTGAATGTCTGGCCCAATGTAAGCTACCTATTTGAGGCACAGTGATGTTTCCACAGAAAACCTGAATATTTCATTTGACAATACAGTGATAAATGAATGGTATATATCTATCTACCCCTTCATTATATTGCTATTATATTCATTAAATGTGACTTTAGGGGTGTCAACGGGTAAAATTTTTCTAGTTGTGTCGCCTACGACGGATGTCGGAAAGACACATAGGCGTTGCTTTTCCAACGGTGGCATAAACAATGTTAAGGTTTTGCGTTTAGCTCTGTTTCTGACAAAGCTTCACCAACAAAACCTCGATCATAGATGTAGCATGGGTAGTGGAGCCTACTGCACTAAAAACATTTCATTGATTCCTGCTTTTTTTGGTAAAAAACTCAAATTTCTTGACTCAACGTTAAGGTTTTGCATTTAGTTCTTACATTTTAGGCTGTTTCATTGTTAAGGTTTTGCGTTTAGTTCTTACATTTTAGGCTGTTTCTGACTAAGTATAAATGCTAGAGCAACCAAACTTGGGTCATAGGTGTATCATGGGATTTATATATCTGAATGCATTACACTCTTCGCTAGCATTTCAATGATTTCTGTATTTCTTTGCTAAAAACCTCAAATTTTTGGACTTACAAAAAAACGCAACGTTAAGGTTTTGCGTTTAGCTCTTGCATATTAGGCTCTTTTTGACAAAGTATAAGAGCTAGACCAACCAAACCTCAATCATACATGTATCATGGGTAGTAGAGCCTACTACTCTAAAATCATTTCATGGTTTTCTGGACTTTAAAAAAAATCAATGTTATGATTTTGCGTTTAGGTCCATTTCCTAATGTACTATGTCAAATGCTTATTATATTGACAAAGCTGGACAGGCGACACATATAATTACGCATAATTCTTGTTTTAACAAAAAGATTTTATTTTTATTTAGAGTTTGTGTATGATTCTGACTTGATGTTATGTAACGTTAGTAAATGCCATTTACACTACAGTAGTATGTTATAATTTTAATTTCAGGTCTAAATCGCCTTTTGAACACATCTATCAAAGCAGGCGGTGATGCTGTCGGGGTGTGTTAATGTGATTGAGGACTACATGTAGGGACACAGGACTCTACTACATAACAACCAGACACCCAGAATTCTACTGTGTTGTGTAACAAACAGGCAGATAGCTAATTAAACTATACATTTTGGAATGTGGAAACTAAAACCTTTTTTTTAAGAGAAGAAAAATCGCTGTAGATGTAGAATTTTCACCCAATATCATTTGACAATTCATCGTTTGAAGTTTGCAACAAGAAAAACATTTCACCTACATCTTTTGAGAGGTTTTTCTGAGTGGGTGGGGGACTGCTCTGTACATAATTCAATATTTTTGGATACCAGAATTATTATGATTGCACTTTATAAATTTCGAGTTCGTATAACTCGGAACTCTGATATGATTATATTTCCATTGTTGGAATGAATGGACGGACCTGTATCATATCTTTATTGTACCTAAATTCATTTACCCCTGAAGACACATTTGAACTCCCCCGATTCAAAGGTTGGAACAGTTCATTATGAAATTTCAGGGATAACTGAGTTAATTGTGGTTTGAGTATTTGTTTTACTGTACTTGTGTTTTTACAACTTATATACAAACATTAGATAACATTCAAAAGTACCAGTGATAACATCCCGGATGTCCTAGGTATACCTCGACCAGATCTCATCCAATCTATATACGCTGTCAACAACAATCTGCTATCTACAACCACTGAAAGCTCAAGACATCATTTTGTTTCTGTGACCTTCAACTTCATCAATTGTGACCTTGATTTCGTCATTTTTTGTCATCTGGCAACATATCATTTGGCATTTGACTCATTGTTTTAAAAATAGCCATTTGTGTCTTAGCAATTTATTTTTTTTAATTTTTTTTTCTCTCTCTTTCTAAATCAAAGTTACAAAGAACAGACACATTTTATGTACATACAATATGTTTTTATTATTTGCTGCATTTTGTATTTAAAGACTATGATCAGAAATCTGTATGAATGCTTTTTATGACTGTATTTCAAGGAATGAACTCTTTCAAAGATTGGGGGGGGCTGTGGTGGCCAAGTGGTTAAGGCGTCTGACATTCTGCCACAATGTACCACTATATCCCTCCACCACTGGGTCGCGGGTTTGAGGCCTACGTGGGGCAGTCGCCAGGTACTGGCCATAGGTTGGTGTTTTTTCTCCAGGAGCTCCAACTTTCCTCCACCACCAAACCTTGGCATGTCCTAAATGACCACAACTGTTAATAGGACGTAAATCACAAACAAACAAATCAAAGATTGGTCATGGTATGGCACTGCCATTTGTTACGGAGAATGAAAAAAGCAAAAGTCAAACTGTGACAATTTCCCATGGCTAGTACTATGAAAAGTCTTGCAGTTAATTGATTAAAAGATTTAAGGTCGCTGTTTTCAATCCTGTGGACGTTCAAAAGAAAATTTAAATTAAATAAAATACAAACATGTGAATGGCTTTCATGCATGAAGGTCACATTCAAAAATCAAGATGATATTTCTTGTTTTGCTGCAAACAAAATCAAAATGTGACCAAATTATTATGACTACAATGTTGAATTGCGTGTAGAATCAAGTTGATTTAAAGCACTCGAGACTTGACTTCATGGTAGATCATTGTCATAATGTGTAAGCAATAACTGATTTAGCATAACTTCGAAAGTAGTGAAATTTTAATGGGACTGACCTCGAACTAAAACTTACACTAGGACATATAGGTAGCAATGTTATGTTAAATCAGTTGGATTATTTGTTAAAAAATTACTCAAATTTTTACTAAGGATTTAACACATTAGCCTTGATGATCATTGTAAATCTCAATATATAAGCCTAGTTTATTTGTAGTAAGGGAGACAAATATTGGGTGTTTTGTTGAATGTGGGACCAGCATTTCCCAAGCTAGGTAAGAACGGCTAATGATGTATTGTACCTGTGTGAGAGATAGTTAAGCATCGCTACAAGTAAGATATGCATTTGTATATTAATATAAGTGATAGATCTGAAAGCAACATCTGATGAGAAATGTATTTATCAGTAGGTTCATTTTGGTCTGACACTTGTGTTAAATTTGTATTTCTATTTGGTTATCTCCCTTGACATAAAACACATAAAACAGCTATTCTCACCATAGTGTGGACTTAACAACAAATTGTTTGATGTGTTTAAAAAATCAGAAGAATTAGTGGCCAGTCTTTATGTTATAATCTACATTCCTTAAAAAAATAGATTGCATTTTAATAGAAATCTCTTCAAAGATTGCATGGAGTTGTGAAGGGATGGGATTGAAAAACTTTTGTTCAGCTCACAAATCTAACTATTTGTCTTTATTTGGTATCAAGAAAAGTATGAAACACATTTTTTTGGCCCATTGCCTCTTTCAGGAAATGTAAATGTTTCTGGTTCAAGGTAGCATTCGTGTTGCCAGTTTTAAAGCTCAGCAGCATCTTTCTTTTAATGAATTAACCTGTTCACCCTTGAAATTTCATAATGAACTAAACCAGTCTTCAGGGGTGAGCGAGTTAATGAATGTATGAACTATTCTGAGTTCAAATACTGGGCGTCAATAAATTAGTTTTCCATTTTTTATCCAAAAATAAATTCTGTCCTCATATATTGCTTTACCTTTGTCAGCCTTTGAATTTACCTAGTCCCTGAATTTGCTTATTTGTGTAAATGGCATAGGAGAAATTTTGAAAGTTGCGAAATAAGGATGGTCGTTAATAATAACTCAGGTTTTTGAAATGGGAATTTTGAAATGATTCATTGTTTTCCTTACATATTGAGAAACCAATTAAGGTTTCCCTGTGTATTGTGGATTTAAATTATAGTATAAACATAATTTAATGTCAAGAGATAAGCAAAAAATGATCATTTGACAAAAATAAATATTCCAGTGAATTTCTAATAATCCAAACCTATCAATCTCTGATCCAAGAAACTGTACAATCATGCGAGGTACAGTATCAAAATTGTGTAAATTTGAAAGTAGAGAGAATAAGGGTGTCTCACTGAGCAGGTTTTTTTCTTGGTATGTTTTTGTAATAGTTTCTCGCTAACAATCAGCAAGTTGATATCGTATATCTATACAGGAGGTCAAAGAGTATGTGCTCATTGTTTTCAAATGAAATGGTGTATCTAGCCAATGTAAACAGACTTAAGAGATTTTAGTGCTTAGGATTAGCTTTTATACTGGACACATGGTGGTCTGTTTTTAATTTGCAAATATGCATAATCATCGTCGATATTGGATTTTGCAGATATCTTGATTTTTGTAACAAAATCAAGCTTTCAAAGTAAGGATCATAACATTTCAAGTTACTGCAAGGGTAACTGAAATTCATATTCAGATGTAGTTCTCAAATAATCCATTTTGTATTTGGACTTGCATCCTTTGATAAACATACCCAACATTTGTCTTGTATGGCTTTTAAATCTTGTATAATACCATCTCATTCCATTACTTCATTAAAATAAAGTTTGAAATGTTGTATATAGCCTTGTGGTTTGATGTCGTCTGTTAATATCTGCTAATTGTATCCATCTTCAATGAAATATCTTTAGCGATCCCTGTCCTACTGGTAAAACACTCGAGAGTTACCGATTGTTTTTCATATAAACAGCTACTTCCTCTTAATGACACTTTGGATATAACTCTAGGGCAATTTTCACTTCAACAGTTGAACCGGTCAGACCACAGTTGTTCGTTTATTAAATAAGGTCAGACCTAGTATAATCTGATGCTGCTTTCAGGCGGGTCTTGACAAAGCCTTGCAAGGCCTGTATAAACATTTGCGGGTCCACAAGGATCTATACCCGAAATTGATATTCAACAAGAGGCCCATAGGGCCTGTATCGCTCACCTGTTTCTTTTGTTACATGAAACTGACAAATAGGTAACTTAAGACCAAATTTGGTAACTAGAACACAAGACATTTTAACATCTCTAAACGGTTCTGAAGATATTGTTGTTTGAAACTTAAAATTTTAATTTTAAACACACTTTGACTCCCGACTTGTACTTTAAGTTGACCTTTGACCTCATTACTGTTATAAAGAAAACAATTCACACTGACATACCCAAGTATCACGACTAGTCCAAATGATTCTTAGGATATTGTTGTTTGAAATTTTTAATATATTTGACCCCTGTGACCTTGAAAGTAGGTCAAGATCATTTTAATGAGGAAACTTTATAGCACTCCATCCCAGGTACCTACTGGCCAAATATCATGATCCTGGGCCTTATCGAACTTGAGAAGAAGATTGTTAAAGCTTTTAACCGAAGTTGACATTTGACCCCCAACTAGCATTTAAAGTTGACCTTTGACCTCATCACTGTAATTGAAAAAAATATTCGCACTGCTGGTCCACATAACATACCCAAGTATCATGACTAGTCCAAATGGTTTCTAGGATATTGTTGTTTGAAATTTATATTTAACATATATGACCCCAGTGACCTTGCAAGTTGGTCAAGGTCATTTTAATGAGGAAGCTTTATAGCACTCCATCCCAGGTACCTGCTGGCCAAATATCATGACCCTAGGTCCTACATTTCTTCAGAAGAAGTCGTTCAAAAGAAAAAAATGACAAACGCCGCAGTACGGCATAAACATGCATGGTCCTTGGGGCCAGGTGAGCTAAAAACGGACAAACCAGTTGTTCCACATAAACAAACAGGCCCTAGGTCAAGGTAAATCCTTTTCCCAATCTTTGTAGTACTCCATGCCAGCAAGTTACTTGGCATTTATCATACCTCTAGGCCTTTTGAAATGAAACTTGGTATGCACGTACATTATACAGAGACTGAGAAATTCAAGGTTGAGTAAAATCCATGCATTGTTAATGAGTATACTGTGCTCTTATTGCACAACAACTTTGTAAAATATGACCGAATTCTTATGAAACTTGGTCAATATTAAACAATCTCAGCTTAAAGGTGAATAAAATCTGTGCATATATAGTTTATAAGCAAACTGCTATTGGTGGACGGTTTCCACACAGCAACTTAGTCAAATATAACAGAATTTGTATGAGACTTGGTCAATATTAATACTTTGTCTATTATCGAAATCTGCCGGTAATTATTAGACAATAGAAAATCTTTGGTTGAAATGGTGCGAGATGAATAAATATTCATTGGCAAAAAGGGGCAATTTCAATTTCTGTTCTTGGTTTGAACCATGTACAAAGGGAGACAATTTCTATGCAAATAATTTAATATACTAAAATGTATATATTCTTGACAGCTTAAATTGGTCAAGTATAGTACTGTTTTCTCCTTCACCACATTCCATGGATAGTTCTCAACTTTGCCGAGTAGTACAGTGCAAATGTATGTTGTTTCTTCAATTCATGCATCAGAAGGATTTTAAGTACCTGGTATGGGCAGATTGGTCGAGTGGTTAACACTCTACCTTCCACGCAGGCGGCTGGGGTTCGATGCCCGAAGTCGTCATAAGCTTGGATATTCAGAGAAAGTGTTTTTCTCCTGCCCACACAACTCACAGGTGGAGTATGAGTTGGTCTGGGGTGGATATTGCGGTATATATGCTGTAGCATTCAAGTGAAGTGGCACTATAAATGATGCCGTTGGAAGCTCAGTCCCACTACAAGCAGAACACAATACATCTCCACCACACACAAGGAGATATTAGCCAAGTGGTTTAGGACTAGTAGATAGGGCCCGATAAGGCAGCTCCTGCGTATTCCTAAATTGTATTGATTAATGTATACGTTAATTGTATTAATTACATGTCTATGTACTGTAAAGCGCTTTAGAGTGGCTAATGTTAGTTAGATAGGGCGCTGTATATTATGTCCGTTTGGCATGGGACAGGCCTATATATCGTTCCACCTTGCAGTACTCTTATTACAAGTTTGACCCTTTTGATGGTGAATAACAGGTCAAGGTCATTTGCCTGGAAGTTATGACTCTGAAGTCCCCTTGTGGCCTTGTTTAAAAACAAATTTTGTTCTCCTTCATAATTTTTGTAGCACATGTTCTTAGTGTGCCTCATAATAAATATTTAAATCATCCGACTGCTGGCTCATTACAAGATTTTGTTACTCCTAAATTTGATCTTTTGGGCCCCACAAAGGGGTTAGCCCTTCTCCTTCGCAAATCTAAATCATCATCACAATTAGGGTTACTACCTCATGCTTTTTGAGAAGAGGTTCAAATAATCGTTTACGGACAGACAACAGGTGAGCTAACAAATATGGGAGCCCAACAAAAAAGTACCACTGTAAGCTAGCCTCCAGTTATATCTCACAACTCCACATCTGTCAGTTCTGTGTATATGGAGTCGTTTAAATTGACACTTTTTACTCGGCGACATTAACAGTTGATCGTAGTTATGACCACAGCAAACTACCAGCCAAATATCATGTGGTTTTATGGATGTTTCAACAAAGTTTCACTGAAATGGATCTGATTTTTCTCTGCCACAACAAGCTATAGACATATTATGGCTCTTTGCCTGATGCACAGGTCCTGGAAACACAAATTTGATGTGTATGCTTGTACCAGTATACCATGTAATGGTACACATACAGTGTATAAGTGTCTATACCAAACCTGAAGCCTGGTGATTATCTTGACATAATTTATTGAAGAAGTCTAAGGAATGTTTAACCCATATAACCTGTGACCTTTAAACTTGGCCAAGGTCAAAGATTTGAAGACATATTTTAACTTAATTTACACCACATCAAGTTACTGGCCATGTCGATGACTGACAGTCCAACACCACACAATCATGCAAGCTCATAATTATTTTGTGCCAAGCGACCTTTAAATTGAAAAGCAGTACACAAATTTGTTTTCAAAACATTTTAATACTTTATCCTGAATAAAGATCTCACAGTTAAATTAAAGATTTCTTAGTAAAATAATAGCTGATTATATGGATATGTACAATATAAGTAATTCCACATTTATGTAAAATAGAATCAGTAACGATACATTACTTTCACACATCTTACTGGGTAACTACACAAGATGTCAGTGCCCTATAATATCGGGACTCTGAGCCAACTCAGAATTGCCATTATGCAAAAACAAAAACCATGGATATTTGGTGTGTATATATATATATACGATGTTGGGGTTATACACCAATTTCTGCTCAGTACAACAGCCAAGTCAATTACAACACACTAGTGCTACCTCAATGTTACTAATGGTAGACAGAAATCTGGCTAATGTTTATCTAAACACATGGAAGTCATGGTTAGACACCTATTTTCTGCTTAGTCTTAATACTATATCCTAGTCCTAGCTTGATGTTACAAACAATATTCCAAGATCTGGCTAATGAAAATACGATGGAAACATATCCCAGTACTATAGCACGAGGCAGAAGATAGTACTACATGGTGAAATATTGCTGCCGTTTTAAAATGAATGCTGTTAATTTGTCAACCTATCAAATAAATTCTGATTTACTAGGTAAGTAACAGTAAATTTCTTAAGGACTAGATGCATAAGATAATTGACCAGTCCTCATGATGAAGTTTTGAATTCCAAACCCCAACATAAACAAAGCCCCTGGATCAATCGCAAATTTACCAGTGTCATGTTTAATGATATTGCACTATAAATTTACAAAACAGAATTGTGACATCACATAATAACATCACAATTATCCTATTGATCAGACACAACAGTCGCCCCAGAAATGCTTTCAAAACATCAAGATGACTTTTTTCTCTCCTAAACTCCGAGTCCATTGAAGTCTAAAAATGTCAACATGAATGATGAATAAAATGTCTAGAAGAATAAAAAAGATAAATATTAAACCTGTGTTAAGACAATACAAAATACAGTTAAATTTCTGTCTTCAACACCAAAAAAACACAACAGACTTCCCTAAGATGCATTTAAATGCGACAACTGAAAACAGAACACAGCTGTTTTTAATGTGTGTACGAATTCTTACAGGTTTTAAAAAATGTATTGTTATCTTCTGAAATTTAAGCTGTTCAGGTGAAAGAATTAAAGAAGAAATCTTCAAGCACCACTTGACAGTGTTTATTTCTCCATTGAAATGTTCCGACAAAAAAACATACTACAGAACGACAACAATGTGTTGAGGTTAAAAACAATATAAATATATATATATATAGCATGTGGTACCTGCAACGTCAGGAAATTGTTTCCATTATAACAATTCTTTATAGAACATCTGCACTCACGCTTGCTTACATTCATCAAAATCTACTACCACAATTTTATCACTACATATCAATACAGGTCCCAAGTATGACAGACGTTTTTCGATGCATGATCCACAATACTACAAGGATGTTAGCTACATGATGTATAAATTGATTAACAGATGACATAAATGTTTTTTGGAGATGATACGTACGTTCATTGTTTGCACATATATATGTACATGTAGCTTCTTCATGCTTAACAGACGAATACACAATGTTTTCACTTCACATATCAGACCTGAATATAGATCAGCAATGAAGATAAATACAACAAGTAACTTTTATAAATCTAAATAAATCTGCCGATCACCTACAACAGCGCAAATATCTGCATTGTAGATGTTAACATGTATAAAAATTCTGAAATGATTTTGATTTATAAATCAAACATGGCAGTGACCGATTAATTTGATGATATATGTCCCTAAAAGTTATTTTTCACTTATGGTAAAATACACGACTATCAACAAGTATTACAAAGAAATATTTAAAAACATCAAACAGACTAAAACTCCAGGTGGTTCACATGCCAGGTATAATTATCAGCCCAGTAATGTCTGGTGTAAAACAGTCTGGCCTACATCACAGGTGGGAAATGAATGAATTCCAGTTCACAAGTTCTCAAACCAAACTGCATATGCCTGCGTACACTTTCAAAATGTTTCATCATTCAAGTCTTTTTTATCTGCTATAACCAACTTCTCAGATCTCTATGACTAAGAAATTACAGGTAATGGTTTGCCCGCACTGTGGCTTACATACACCTGGTAAAGTTCACTCAATGTGACTAAAACAGTGTCACTCTCGCATTTCTGTAAAACCTGGCACCAATTAACGTCGGTATGGAGAGGTTGACCTGCAAAGAAAATGAGAGATGTCAGTTTTTATCCATGTTTTTTACAAATGGACTAAAGAATCGTCATTTAAGTAAAATATAAACTTCTTTTCCCTTATCCAAATATTATACATTATGTATTTGTTGAACATTTGCAGAATTGCAAATGAATGATAGATGTTTTCTTCTTTTGGCATCAAAAAGACTTCTTTTTCATTTTCTTGAAGAATGATCACTACAGACATTTGTAAATAACTAATTTATCATTCTAGTTGGGGTTACTTCTATTTCTATTTTTATGACTATACTTGTATTAGTGCTCAGTAATGCTTTGTATCCTAATATGAAATTTGATGAATGTCTGACTTTTATTTGGAAGTCATGAAGCCGATTGTAAAATCTAACCAAGATAATATATGGATAGACTGACGATATTTAATGCCCCCTCGACAATGTCCAATATTATTAACAAAATTTATGTCAAATTTCCTTGTATCTGAAATGTAAGACAAACAACATATTTAACCTGAAGTTACCAGATGCAACAAAACAATAAACCTCTGATAGCAGAGCCACATCACCAAAAGCTAAATAGCAGGACATCCCTTTTCATCTCCAAACATGAGCAGAACTGTCAACCCTGTTGGACATTTCTGTCAAAAACTGGAGAAATGTTCAGATTATTTTGTATAATAGAATATTAAAAGTCAATATTTTAATCCAATCATCAATTGATTGCTTCATTATAAATATGGTAATATCAATAAAAGCAAACCAAATAATAGCCGTTGGGGGATAAATTATATATGCAATATAACAAAAGAGGACAAGACATAGTTGATTGTTCAAGCTTTATAATACAAGAATGGATTGAAATAATTTGAAATTGACCACAGATTTGACAAAACTGACAATATAACAGGATTGACTGTTCCAGTAAACTTCACAACTATTTGGGTAAACACATTTCACCAGGAAACAGTGTACACTGTGTTCCGATAAATGTGTTTAATTATGGGACAGGGAATACTGTTCTAGCAAAGTTGTTTGGCCGTTTGACCTGGACATAATTATAATTAATACTGTTTCAGGAAGCCCACTGATCATTAGACAACACAGGATAAACTGTACTAGCAAACCAATTTGACTACAAGAATAAGACAAAAGTACACAGTACCAGCCAACCCAGTTGACTGTGTACACTGTTCCAACAATCTCATTTGACCACGAGACATGGTATAATGGTCAAGGGGACCCAGGTAACACAGGATAACCGACTGTTCCAGCTAACCAAGTGGATCATAAAACTAATCCTACCTGCTGCTACTGCTTCTAGAATGTCTTCTGAAAACCAAAGTGTGACTGTTGGAAAACTCCAATATTGACATCTCTCAGACAAACTGAAGGCACATATATATATATGGACATCTTTGCCTTGATGTATTTTTTTGTCTTTATTTTCAAAGTTAAGCAAATTTTTCACCAATTACCACCAAAATATGTTTGCCATCTTTAAAAGGAGCACAATCCCCTATTTTAGTTGTTACCAAAACTGTATATAAATGAGACTAATATAACACAATATCATCTGGAAATAGAAGCTTTCAACACCCTCATTTTCAGACATTAACCTAACAGAATACCAACCATACCAGCTGTTGTTTGTGTTAAATGTGAAAACTAGTCAGATCTTTTTAATTTACCTGCTGCGGCTTCTGCTTCGGGAGTACCTCCTACGGGGTATTGGAGATCGGGACCTTGACCTGCAATGAACATCAATGGTAATTTCTCAAGTATTCAAATACATTTATATAAACTAAGAAAAAAACACAGGATTTTGACGTCACTCCTCGAAAGCATCACACAGTACAGCCGAGAAGGAAATACTCCTGTTTTCCAACAGAATTTACGATTGTGTTACTGGTGCAATCTAGGTAGTTAACTGTGTACATAGAATACAGACTTTGTTAGTCAAAACAATGATTCCACTGTCAGATATAACCAATTTCCATTTCACAAATTTAAAATTAATTTGGAATACAAACTTTTTCAATTTTTTTTGCTTCATACAAACGTATTGCTTATTTTAAGAATGTACTTAAAAATATAAGATAGCTTACCAATCTATCAAAAATAATAAAGCTTACTAATGTATTTTTTTTATTTTTTATTTTAACATCTGAATCTAAGTAGAATGACTCGGAATCAAAGAATATATGAGTGTAAAACACCTGAACAGTGGAAGGGGGATGTGTTAGCAGTTCACCACCTGTAAATCAAACCACCTCAGAGGAAAGAGAGATATATCAAAGGGGGATATGACAATAATGTTTTCTTTAACTACACTATTTAAATGAAGATTTTTTTTATACATTTTTATGGTATTTTACCAAAAATCTTTGAATCTACCTCCAAATCTCAAAATTTAATTAAGTAAAGAAAGAGATGCACATGTGTAAAAGACTTAACTTGGTAAGGCCGAAAAAAAATAATTATTCTGTGTTTCCACAAACATACCAGAAAATATTGGTGAGTAGATCAGAAATACTTTTTCTCTCATTTGATTTTATTGCTAGGTTTTTAATAAGAAGAAAAATGTTATTATCAAATGCTTCTTTTGTATGATTCTCTAAAAGCTAGCACTTCTTCCAACTGCATTTTTCTAATGAAAGCTAATAGCAATGATAAAGAAATGTGTATGCCTTTGTCAACAAGCTATATTTTACAGTGTAACCTAAGTGGGATACTAAAACGATGGATACCAATATCAATGTTTTACTGCCACAAAAAAAAAGAGAGAAATATGTACTAAAACTGAACTCAGGCAACAATCAAAAATGAACTAAATACTAAAATAGCTTGTTTATTAATCCAGAATGCAAGTTTCGGCAAAATAAAATAATGAAGCTTATTTTTTCAGTAAACATGGTTTACTACCATCCCAGACCAATGATTTGCTCTGACATTATAGATAGATTTTTTTACTAAAATAAGTAACAAATTAAACATAAAATTGTTAATAATAACAAAAAAAAGTCCATAAAAATAAGGGAATGAAAATGGAGAATAAAAATGCAGCAAGATAAAGGTTAGTAGAAAAAGCATGGAATGATGAGTTAAAACAAAACATGAATGACATAAAATACTGGATTTGTACCCAATACCATTGCGCTGTCATCGATCGATGATGTCTACCGACGGTTGTAGCCCTGGTGAGTGGACGCACGATGACTGCAGAATTTGGACAGATTTGGGAAAAGTGGTATGCCCCGTAGGCCTTAGAGTTGAGGGTGAACAATGTGTTGTTTGTTGTGGTAATGATGGAGCAAACGAGGACCGAAGCCGAACAACGAAGAGAGGGCTGTAGATAAGTTGATTGATGGTGGAAGGAACCTACATGCTGATTGACCATTGTCAAATTGGTGCCGATGCACAATAGTCAATCAGTTAGGCTTATCGTTTGGTGACAAGAGCCCAACTATGCGAAGGCCGATGGATGATGGGCAGAATGCTGAAGACAACTCCCAGGGTTTTTGGAAGACTTTGCTGTAGAAGTCTTACTGTACTGTAGCACCTGATGATATTTACGACGTGGCTTGTCAGAGAGATGGCTGATTTGCTGTGCCGTACGTTGAAGTATTGAAACAAAACGTTGTTTCTTGGTCTAAGGTGTAAGCCTTAGCTAGGCTGGGCGGCGAAGGTGGGAGGAAAGTTGATTTGTAATTGTAAAACACTGCGCTGATGCTGTTGGCAGGTGTAGCTGTCCAAAGGCATCAAAGGGGAAAGGCCTGTAAATTGTTCCGTTAAATTAATAATATATATATCTCATATTGAAAAATAACAAGATTGCATTTCTTTTCAGCAAAAGAGAAAAAATATTTAGATTGATATTATTTTAAAAGCATTTTCTATGCATTTTCAAAATCACACTAGAAATATTTTACAGACATCTATATTTTCAAATAATATTTGACAACTCATTAACGGTCATTTTGATCAACAACAAGCGGTCCATAGGCTTGAAAAACTCACTAGGTTTTTACTTGACAACTGAAGATATATAATTCAAATAAACAAATTTAAAACACAATCTGACATGTGTTAAAAATAAATCAAGTTGTCAACATGAATGTGCACATAGCATTACAGTCCCCTTTGGCCAGGTAGGATCCATACAAAATTCAGTCAAAAAATGTTCACCCAATTTTTAGGATGTATCCCCATCTTAATTACTTAGCATATTGATTTTCTTACCCTAGGGTAACCATAAGCTTCATTTAGAAGAATTCACTTGAACAAAAGATGAGTCGTGCAAAATTAAATTCAGAAGTAGCCTTGTTAAGATTTATACCTTTTCTTCTCATTTTTTACACCAAGCCCATCTGCTCCTACAAGGTTCAAACCCCTCATCCATACGAAATTTAATTTTCTTTGTACAGGGATGCTTCCAATATAAGCTTACTCAAAAGTACTATTTATGAAGTCTTTTATGATGCACACTTTCCCCCCATTTAGCACTTAATTTCTTCCCACAAGTTGAGTGTAGCATGGGGGCACACCTATCAATTATGATTAATTCTGGGCCACAGGAATGCTTTACACCAAATATTGGTCAAAAGGTTCTTGGTTGCTAGTCTTATACAGGAAAAGATAATGACAAACAGACGGGCGACATGCCATGCCACCAGCTCACTTTAGCCTTCAAGGCCGATTGAGTTAAAAATGTGCCACTTGATAATTTTTGTGGGGTTTGTTTATATTTTTTTACCATTTAGTTTTAAAACCCACTGTTACAATCTTGGAATCCTACTTAAATGTCAGTGAAACAAAAATAACTTCAGAATAGATGAGGTGCGACTTGAAGTATCTTAAATTTAGGCTAAAGGAAAAGAGTATTATTCATTGTCGGACCCCAACCAATGCCTTCCTGACATAATATGTTTTACCTTTAACTGGTGAAAGATAAAAATGACACATGCCTTAAAATAACAGGAGAAAACTAAAATGGTATACCTCAAAATTTTAACTAAACAGGAATTTTGTTTCATTCACAACTTCTATCCAAAAGATAAGTTATTTATACAATGTATTTATGAAAATTAAGAAATATTTTAAAAATTATATATATATATATGTTTTGCAGATGCAGGATAAACAAGTGCTAAGCACCAAATCAGAATATGAATTTTTGATATATCTATAATCTTCATTTATCAACAAATTCCTTCACAAATTCCTCTGACTGTATATATCGAGTCTTCAACAAATATTCACAAAATTGAAAATTCTTAAAAGAACAGAAAACGGGAATAAGTCTACAGAGACATTGACTTCCTACCAAAAACACATTAAGTACAATACAACAAATGAATATGGTACATGACATGTGGGAGAGATGACATGTTTACAGGAAAAAATGAGTTATGTATACTGTTATTTCTGTATTGTGTATATACATACCTAGAACGTCCTCCTCGACTTGTTCCTGGACGCCAGTAACTGTCTTTGCTGTCTCGACCTCCCCTACTGCCGCCGCCGCCACCACCACCACCTCCGTACTGACGCACAGGGGGACCACCCTTACCCCAGCGGGACTTCCCATGTGACATCTCCACTCTCACTTTAGATCTACAAAGTCTCCTGAATTATACAAAAGAAACAAAAATGTTAGGTGAAGTAACAAGAATTTATCAACAAGAATGAAGATACAAAAAATATAAAACACTTGATAATTATTGTAGTCCTTTTTTACCTGTAGATTGATATTATTGCTATTCATAGTCAAAAACCCTAATGTGTGGGTTTGATTAACGAACTATTTAAGTATTTGGTACTTCTCATATTTAATATATGTTCATCATAATATTATTGACTCCACAACACGTATTAATGTATTATATTTGCTATGTAATAAATTCATTAACCAGTAAATCACCAAGATATCTTATTTACCATAAGATTTCATTTGTTACAATGAAAACTTTTAAGTATTATTTTTATTATTGATATTTTATCAAGTAATAATGCCATGTCAAGGGTTTCAAATGGCTGCTTTTGACCCTCAAAATTCTAGAGTCTTCCTACATGTGTATAAAAGGGACTGGGTCAGATTTTGTGATGTATGCATACCTGCCAAGTGACCCGATTTCGTAGGGTTACACCCAGGATATTAGCCCTTCACCCGCTTTTATAACTCACCCGCCAGGTTACGTTTTTGACCAGGATTTCATCCATTTCACCTGTTTTCGCCCAGAATCTTTTCGTATATTAGAAGTAACTGAAGTCACTCGGAATTCTCTAGACTTTTCAATCCTTTGTCATAAATACAATCTATTTCCCGTTTCCCACAGACAGGTAAGTTGGGAGTTGTTTATATACGTACTGGACTGTTTCTACAAATGTGTATATAAAGACCGTTGTTACTGAACTTACTGACAAATATTTAGTGAGGTGTGTAAACGAAAAATTATTGAGTTGTTTTTACAATTGTATTTACGTAGTATATTCATTCCTTGAAGGAAAAAGTCGTTATCAGGACTTGCAGGTTCTACTACACGAAATGCTTAAAGAAAAGATAATAATAATCAAATGCCGTAGGAAAATGAGTTATAGTGGATAAAGTCTGGCGGTCATGGACCAAACGTTCCATTCTGCACTCGATGTTAATCGCATATTTCAGTTGGACCTGGTGCTAAAAGCGACATTACTTAGACATTCAAAAACCTGTATAGGCATTTGTTGATTTGTTTCTGTCAATCAAAATGATCCTGACAATAAGAATTCAAACCCTACTTGTATAAAACTGATATTTTATATGAGTAGGGTGCTACTTCTTATTGTCAGGACCACTTTTATTGACAGATACAAAATGGTATTTTATATGAGAAGAATGTGACATCTTATTGTCAGGACCACTTTCATCGACATAGAAAAATGCCTGTGAAAACACTGTATCATATTTATTATTATGAATTAATTTCATAAGTTGTGTTCTTGACAAATCTTTTTATCTGCAGCTAATGTAGATCTGCTGGAAGAATAGTTCAATGAATGTAGAATGTACCTTTTACATCATTAAAATATTAAAGTTCTAATTTAATATCTACATATGCTTTTTTTATATTTGTTGCGAAAAAAGACGTCGCACGCTAGACCCACTTTTTTATTTTCAAAAGAAGGTCATCACCCTCTTTCCGTATATCCGGGGTTGGCGGGTATGTGTATGCTTGATTTTACCTCAAACACAGACTTTTGATATTCTTACTTTCCGTGAAGTTCTTTGCATGCATCTTCTGCATCCCTTGCATCTTCAAATTCAACAAACGCAAACCCTGGGGGATTCCTGGCAATCCAGACATTCTTTAGCCTTCCGTACTGACCAAATGCATCTTCCAGTTCCTGCTTGTTTGCATTGTTCCCCAATTCACCCACATACACCTTGCAGGACAGTGTCCATTCTTTTGAACGACCACTCATGTTTATTTCCTGCAAAATATAAATTTACATTTTGATTAATCAACATCCCCATACAAACTGTGAGCCTATAGGTTCCGTATCGTTTTGGAATATATACTCCAATTTCCAAAGCGCGGGGGGTGTACGAACCCAGCGTATCTTCTTAAACAGGTCCAGTACACTCTGCCGATTGAGCCACAGGGGCATGGATCGCTTTACTTGTAATATAAAAAAAAAATAGGGGTCTCCTATACTAATATATACAAAGGGATATAACGACAGACTGAAATCCGTTACCCCCTTTTCTCTTTCAGCTCCTGTCAATCACAAATCTTTGTCCATATTGGATATACCTCGGTTGAATATTGAAGACAATTGATTTATTTACAAAATGAAACCATAACTACGACTGTCTGACACATAGTTATCCACTGACACCGCTTTAAAGTCGCAATTACACCATTAAATTGCGACCGAACCAAATTCTATACTCACGAGAAATGACCAAGTTTCACGGATAAACTCGATAAATATATCCAAGGAATGGTTTAAATCCTTATTTAATATCCTCAATCCAATACATGTGCTGCCCGCTTCTCTGAAATACTACGTCGATCAGTTTCTACACATGACAAGTGGTATATAGGGATTTTCCCCCTCGCACACCTGCATTACACAGTAGCAGTCGACAAATAGGCGCCATTTTCTTTCGAATTATTTTACGCTCCGCACAGAATGATGTCCCGCCCTATCAGTGGCGGAAAACAAATGAGGTAACATTTTTGGAGTAGCTTCCCTTTCGCATACATACAGGTAGCCAATGATAGGGCGGGACATCATTCTGTGCGGAGCGTAAAATAATTCGAAAGAAAATGGCGCCTAGTTGTCGACTGCTACTGTGTAATGCAGGTGTGCGAGGGGGAAAATCCCTATATACCGCTTGTCATGTGTAGAAACTGATCGACGTAGTATTTCAGAGAAGCGGGCAGCACATGTATTGGATTGAGGATATTAAATAAGGATTTAAACCATTCCTTGGATATATTTATCGAGTTTATCCGTGAAACTTGGTCATTTCTCGTGAGTATAGAATTTGGTTCGGTCGCAATTTAATGGTGTAATTGCGACTTTAAAGCGGTGTCAGTGGATAACTATGTGTCAGACAGTCGTAGTTATGGTTTCATTTTGTAAATAAATCAATTGTCTTCAATATTCAACCGAGGTATATCCAATATGGACAAAGATTTGTGATTGACAGGAGCTGAAAGAGAAAAGGGGGAAAAGGGGGTAACGGAATTCAGTCTGTCGTTATATCCCTTTGTATATATTAGTATAGGAGACCCCTAATTTTTTTTATATTACAAGTAAAGCGATCCATGCCCCTGTGGATTGAGCTATATAGCTGTTAAGACCTATAATAGCTCTATTGACCTATCTGAAATGGGTCTTTTTAGCTATTTTCAAGTGATTTTCTTTTTTAAGGAAAACGAAACAAAGTCGCTTTTAAAAGAAGATTGTATCATTAGGTTGATAACAAAAGATATTAAATATCTATTCTTTTTAAAAAATAATGATGTAAAAAATCGGAAATTTCACATTTATGAAAAATGAAAATAAATGTCTAACTGTATGCTTTTTGTAGTCAACATTACCATAAACCTTATTGTTTTATGCGACTTTGCTTTAATTAAATGAAATTTGAAATCTGAGAAAATATAGCTCAATACAGCTATAATTTATAGGTGTAGGGATATAGCTATATAGGTCTTTATAGCTCAATCGGCAGAGTGTACTGGACCTGTTAAAGGCGGTTATAAATATCAGTTCAAGCAGTACATACAAGACGCATTTTAGCGCATATATTATCTGTTATATCTAGAGTGCAGATGTTAACAAACGTTGACTTATTGATTGGTGATAAAATTCGGACAGCAGCCATTTTGTTTTTCATTTTGCGTTTTTGGGTTGCCTTCGTGAGCGCGCCCCACATGTTAGGCCATATCATTTGCAATAGAACTTTACCAATTTTATAAAATGAACAATGCTTCACCCGGCACGATGTTGCAGCATCGCTTGACCAAATATTAAATGCAATATGGACACAACGCTGCAATTTGCTCTTAATATGCCTTACGTGTCGACGCAGGAAAATGGCTTCTTCTCAGTAAATCATGCAGGCGTTTGATTGGTTGATGGTATCGGGGTTGTAGTCACGCTTTGAAATAGACTTGCCTATGCCCCTTGATAAAGCAGAGATTACATGATATAGACAACAAAAACATGTCGACTGCCTTTTGAAATGGCCAATCCACTATATGATAACTAAAGATTAGCAATGATTCACAAAATTAAAAGTTAAAGTATTAAAGGCAGTTTATTAAACCCACAACTCACAAGAAAATATATTATGACCAGAACCTTAATGAGTAGGCCAGACAAAAAATATATGTGTTTCCTGTAACATGTTGGAAAATTTTAGGATAGGTAACAAATGTTATTTTGATAAATAATTTTGTATGGTTTATATAGGACTTTAACGGTGCTTCTTTGAAAATTGCCATAAAAAGTTTAGGGTAGGCACAACAGATTAGGGAAGGTAGGGTTAACGGAAGCACTAAATATGTTTGGGCCTTAGGAGAACTTGTCGTTCCTAGTGAGGGCACCTCAGGTTTTAATAATATTTATTCGGTAAAAGCAAGATACAGGTACAAATATCACATATGATCACAGATTTCAATTGCATAATAATCACAGATTTATCACAGTATTTAGATTATCACATCAAAGTTAATATCACAAATTTTGGAGCACTATAAATACAATGTATCTGTTTGACTAAGCTTTAACCTAGGATATCCCATGAAAGCTGGGTGGCAGCTTATTTCCAATGGGGTCCTCTAGTATAGATCTTAATTACTTAGATAACAAAAGGTCCTAAGGATTTGACCTTATAATATGAATATAAGATGGTATAATTTCTCGTAATAATATATATATGAATAGAATAAGTTGTAATTGGTCAAATATGATGATGATATATTATTTCATCAAAATGAGATGTTATTTTATTTGACGGTATAAGATGGAGTTGTCATTAGCAAATATGATTCCCTTCTGATAATATATATATGTGGGGCTTATGCATGATGTTGTTTCCACTTGTAATATTAAAATATCAGTTATATGTATCACTGTACATATCATAAAGCAAGATGATGTCATTCTTGCAGTTATTAAGTAACAATATAAGATATACATTTATACTGTGGTACTTGTGTGTAGAACAGACAACAGGTGGTTGGACAATCCCTACCAACCTATTATCTGTCTAACAAATTATAGCAATTTTGGGTATAATACATATATAAAAATGACTTTTAATAAAATAAAGATTGAGGATGATGGTAATAAAATGTTC
Organism: Mizuhopecten yessoensis; assembly: GCF_002113885.1. Taxonomy (NCBI): domain Eukaryota; kingdom Metazoa; phylum Mollusca; class Bivalvia; order Pectinida; family Pectinidae; genus Mizuhopecten; species Mizuhopecten yessoensis. The sequence goes on from NW_018404481.1 coordinate 1,171,839, forward strand.
CATAACATTTATAAAAATACATATTATATTGGTACTTTAGTTAAAACTTTGGTAATACATCATATATTTTTCAGAAGAAGTTTAGAGTCATCCACTGGGATAGAATAAAAATTACCTTTAGAAGACAAATTCTTGCTCAAAATCATTTTTTGCCAAAACTTGTAAGTACTTTTTTATCTCGCTTTTGAATTTCATCTTGTGATCGACAGATTTTATTGAATGTGGTAAGTTATTCCAATCTTTGATAGCATTATAGAAAAAAGATGATGATTCCACACCTTTTATATAAGGAATGTTGAAATTCAGATCACTGTTCCTGGTAAAGTGTTTTTTCTCTGTTCTAGTAAAATTTTCTTTCATATAGGATGGACATTTGTTATGTTGAATATTAAAGACATGGTTAAAACGGAGCTGTTTCACCCTGCCCCCAACATCCAACATATTAACTTGTTCCAATTCCCGATGGGTGACTCTTGATCTATTATCAAGTTTCAGAATAAATCTGACCACTTTATTCTGTGTAATTTGAACTTTTTGTCGAAGTTTTTTGGATATGTTTTCGAACCAGCAGCTAGAAGCATAGTCAAAATGACATTGGATCAGTGCCGACACCAGGGTTTTTCTAGATCTAAAATTGAGACAGTCACGGTGTCTATATAGAAACCACAATTTCTGGTTCACTTTTTTTATAATATTTTGGACAATTTGTTCTCCAGATAGAAAGTTGTCCAATATAATACCAAGATATTTGACACACACCTGAGGCATAATTATATTACCGTAACACGAAACAGAAAATGAGCCTTCAGGTAATTTGGAAAGTTTCCTTTTGGGGCCAAACAAAATACTCTCTGTTTTTCCAAGATGTAAGGATAATTTGTTATCTGTTAGCCAATCGTGACATGACTCTAAGTTTTTCGATAGAAATTTTGAAATAATTTTTGGGTCTTTGTGCGAGAAGATAATTGCACTGTCATCTGCGTACAGAAATAATTTGCATCCTGGGTCAATACTGATCCGCATGTCATTTACATAAATGAGAAAAAGAAGCGGTCCCAATAAACTCCCTTGGGGTACCCCGCATGTTATATTACAAATATCCGAGTTCACATTATTGATATTGACTAATTGTTTTCTGTTGGTAAGGTATGATGTGAACCACTCCACCGACTCAATGCCAATTACGCCAAGTTTATCACACAGAATCCCATGGTCAACTGTATCAACGGCCTTCTGTAGGTCTAGTAAAACCATTCCAGTGAAGAGACCTTTAGACGTCTGGGACTTTATGTGATCAACCAGGTGAATTAAACAGGAGTCAGTGGAATATGATTTTCTAAAACCAGATTGGAACTCAAACAAAATGTTGTTATCAATCAAAAATTGTTCCAGTTGTTTATAAATTGCTTTTTCTAGGATAAAATTGGGTTTGTAGTAGGATAGGAACAGTGATACAGATAGTGCCGTCGCTGGGGCTCGAACCCACAACCCTTGGCTCTCCAGCCCGATGTTCTACCACTGAGCTAAAAAGGGAAATTCCCTACAGCTGACGCTGGTAAGGCAACCGTATAAATGCACGTCTTTTACAAAACAATATAGACATAACACTGACTTCCGCCAGTGTGATGAAACCCGTAAGGGTGGATTAATGTAGGCGCAAAACCCGTCAACAGAAAACATTGTGACGTTACAAAGGACATGACACCATAGAGTGAATAATAACCTGCCGTTTAGAGTGAATATGAACCTGCCGTTTAGAGTGAATATGAACCTGCCGTTTATAGAAAAAGTAACATCGAGTCGATATAACAAATCATGAATTTGTGTTCGAGAAGGGAAGACAACTTATGCACAAGTCTGTTCAATCTATAGCTGTTTTACATCCTCGACATCCAGGGGTTACGTCAACGCTTACTCTCGCTCTCTGCACAGAGCGAAAGTGAGCGGAACCCCTGGATATCGAGGATGGGGTAACGTTCACTTACGCCGCTCTATGCACCCCTGAAATATGTCATAGCAAAATCGAAGGCTCAGTGTGCACCACCTTGATGATGAGACAACAATTAAGACTAGTTCGATCCGTTGATGTACATAAAAAGAATTTCGCGGTCGCGTAACGGTAAAAATTGACTGGCTTTGAAATTGGGTGTCGCTCCTCTCTAATCTTTAAATGACAGGTATCAGCCTAGCGATTGGTCAGGTTTTTTATACCTGAGACCAATCAAAAGGCTGCCTCTGTGCCTTCAATTTTGCTATGACAAATTCCAGGGGTGCAGAGAGCGAAAGTGAGCATTACTCCTTGACTGAGTATCGAGGATGGCTGTTTTACACAAGCTCTATGTGGACATGCTACCTATTCTGTGCATATGAAATGCAGACAATTAAAGTACAAGCACCCATTTAAAAGTTACCCTAGAGACCAGTTGAGTATATATGATAGGGCTACCCATACAGCAAGTTGTAACTTTGTATGACAATGAATTTTGAAGTTATCATTCAGAAAAGCAAAAATTCAGTTTTTGTAGCAAGGATGACCTTGTCCTTTGACTGCCCGCCCCTGAAATCAATAGACTTGGTTGGAATCACTTTTCCGTCTTTGCGTATTGCAGAGTTATCTTCTCTTGGGAGCAGGTATTGATTGTTACGTCAATTGTTTGTGAGAGTAACGTCATCAATTTTTGAGAAAACGACGTAGTTTTCTCACGCAAACCAATGACGTAACAATCAATACCAGCTCCCAAGAGAGGATAACTCTGCAATACGCAAAGACGGAATAGGGCATGCAATATACAAAGTTTGAACTTAAACCATTATAATGGTATTATCGAGAAAACACAATGAAGCAAACTTCTGTTTTAGGAACAGTGACCTTGACTTCAGGCAAACCACACTCAAAATCAATAGTTTTATTTGCATCTACCAGGGCAACCCACACACCAAGTTAAAAGATTATATGATCATTTGTTCTCAAGTTATCATCCTGACAAGCCCCACCAAGCTGGCTTCTACTTTTTAGCAACGATGATCTTGACCTCTGTCGGACCAAGCCTAAAATCTATCCTTGCATATACTAGGGCAACCCACACATCAAGTTAAAAATATATATGATCATTTGTTCTCAAGTTATCATCCGGACAAGCCGAACCAAGATGAATTCTATTTTAGCAATGGTGACCCTGACCTCTGGCGGACCACACCTTAAATCAATAGGGTTCTTTAATCTACTAGGGCAACTGACACATCAAGATTGAACTTTGTATAGTCATGTATTCACGAGTTATCATCCGGACAAGCCCAACCAAGCTGAATTATATTTTTAGCAACGATGACCTTGACCTTTTACAGACGACGCCCAAAATCATTTACGTTCTTGGCATCCATTAGGGCAAACCACACACCGATTTTGAAGCTAATATGATAATCTGTTATATCCGAAAAATCCCAAGCCAAGATTAATTCTACATTTAGCAACGGTGACCTTGATCTCTTGTGGACCTCGCCCACAATAAATAGAGTTCTTCCCATCTACTAGGGAACCCATCAACCAAGTTCGAACTTTGTACGATCACTCGTTCTCAAGTTAACCATCCGGTAAAGCACAACGTACGGACAGACGGACAGCCTGCGTGACGACTATACGTTCTCCCGTACTTTTTTTTCTGGGAGGGGGGAGGGGGGGGATAATGATTGATGATATGGGACAAATTCGAATGTTCAGGGTTTTATTTCAAGAGGACAACCTTCTCATTATGATTATGTTGACCTTTTGAGAAGAAAAAAAACCATGGTTATATATTACCAGTCAAAGATGACATGATATTCACAGTACAACTACAATGAGTATAACAAAGAATATCTATTATTGTTCAAAGTCAAGTTACGACGTTATGTTTGTTCAACGTGTTACTTCATGCAGCAGATTGCACTGGTCATAGACCATAAACACAGATGTTCAAATGTTACACAAAGATACAAGACCAGTTATGGTAAATAGAATATTTAACATCCGGCCATACATGTGGCTTACGAGACACCAGTTACGTTGTTGATTTCTAAGTATCAGCCCTCTTTATCCAGATCATCGATCTGTGTCGCTTATTGTGCAGTAAAAATGACAGGTCGTGTCATTGGGAGTGCCATATTTACCGAAAGTCGATGTAAACCCCTAAAACATGTAAAATTACCCTGAACCCCTTAGTTTAGGTCCAAATATAGCTTTAACAAATTCTCAGGTCCCTGTGGTGGAGTAGTGTAACTTGTTCATGCTGGTTAAGTCAGTGTTGGTCTAGTCTCATTTCAGAATATTAACAATTATTTATTTACAACAATTACTTAACAACTTACTACAACCTATATTATGAATCACTCTTGTTAACCCCGATGTTAGCGCGCGGGGGTCTTAATGTGTGTATGTGTGTTGTGCACGTCCAATCGAGTATTGGAACCCCGGCCGCCTTGGTAAAAGACCAGTGCGTTATGATAATAGTATACAACATTTGATATAGCGACCTATCTCGCTAGAATATGCCACTCTAAAGCGCTGTACAATACATAGATATGCAATTTATACAATCAATACAATTAGCATATACATTAATCATTACAATTTTGAGGAATTCGCAGGAGCTGCCTTATCAGGCGTTAGCTACTAGTCCTATGTCACCTGGCTAATATCTCCCTGTGTGTGTATGTTTGCGTGTGTGCTGGAGATGTATTGTGTTATTCAATACACCACGTGCCTGACCACCAAGAATCTTCCGTTGTACATTAGTCCGAATTATTCTGACGTTTTATCGACTTTTTCATATCGGTCTGTCGTCGATTAACGTCAGACCTCCGGCCCTCTATAATATGCGGGAAATATGCGACCCACGCCCGGAGCGCACTTCAAACTGATATTTTAGAAACAAATCGTCACTTTCACACACATGTCGCACATGGATCGAAAGATCTATTCTTTATGCACTAGGTGGTATCAATAACATGTTTCAAAGATCATTACGAAAAGTTTTTTCCAACGTTTTCTATACCAACCCATGTTTTTTATGGAAATTAGGCCATGAGAAATGTCACATGACTTGACGAGATCTCGCGTTACCGAAGGTATTTCCCAACGTTATGACGTAGGCCGGCGAGATTTTAGTCACGTGGCATTGGAAGGCGGGGCTATCAAAAAACTAGAGTAAAACAGAGTAAGTTTGAAAAAATATGTTTTTAGTGATTGTATTAGTTGTTTGAGGCATGTTATGTATGTTCATCTTGTGCATAAAGAATAGATCTTTCGATCCATGTGCGACATGTGTGTGAAAGTGACGATTTGTTTCTAAAATATCAGTTTGAAGTGCGCTCCGGGCGCGGGTCGCATATTTCCCGCATATTATAGAGGGCCGGAGTTCTGACGTTAATCGACGACAGACCGATATGAAAAAAGTCGATAAAACGTCAGAACAATTCAAACTAGTTGTACATGTGCATTAGAAATTGCACAACAGACATAACCTATATATGTACGTCTTCTTCTCTTAACAGTAACAAACAGTGCAAAGACATATAATTATTTATACAGGAAATAAACGTTATATTTAAATACTATATGATGTCACTTTTCCTACATTCTCATTGGTTGGATCATAATCACGTGGAGGTCGGTATTTTGTGATACTGACTCGGTCTTACTATTTTCAGAAACATCAGATTGATATTCACTTTATGACGTCACTTCAATTAAAACGTTAGATGCGCTCTGATAAATGCAGCAATTTTCTCTTGGCGATTTTGATATCTGATCTAATAATTAAAGACTTTCATTTTGGTGAAAATGTGTGATATTGACATGATGCTGACCTCGAACTCGTCTTGATCAGATATGGAATATTTTACGCTATGTTTTTAACAGTTATTAATAGTTGATTTGTCTCAAATATCTGTCAACTTGTTAGACATAAACTGGTATACCTAGCGCAGATATTCGATGTGGCCACAAAATGTTATCATAGTTAAAATATTTTTATTTGCTTTCTCAAATGTTTGATTTTTATACATTCGAACTAATATTCAAATAAATTATGCTTATTTTGTAGTCTGAATATAGCCGTTAATGAAGATACATTTTGATACATATTCATGAAAGCAGTAACATTAAACAATAATAATTGTCTCTTTGACACGTCTGTGACCGCTATTGACATAAATGTGATTTGTATTCACATAATATGTAAATATTTTTTTTTATCAGTTCTGTATATAAGTAGACATGGTCGGGTATTGTTACAAAACCTGAATACAATAAAACCTAATACAGGTACAATGTCACAAAAATATAATCAACTTGTTTCCCTTCGGATTCTTAAGAATCTATTTATCTTCTTTCTCATTGGTTTTACGACTGAGGCTAGTGTTGAAAAAGAAACGGAAGTATATTATTTGATAGAACTTTTAGATAAATATGGTTCCGAAGGAGTCGTGTCTGAGGAGGGATTTTACAGACTCGCTAGTAACCTAGGATTGGACCCTTCATATGGAGCTTGTAACACCACAACAGATAAATGCTTGTACAAGGTAAGTATATATCACTGCAACGGTAATATTTTAATGAAATGGTATAGGTTTTACAACCACAGAAAAAAGTCTTTTGATTTGCTCTATTCTCAATTAAGTTTTAAACAAAAATCAGAAAATAAATCATTGCGGACTTGCTCCCCTCGGCGGTAATCATAATATCACCCTGACCTGTGTCCCGGTGGTTTGAATGAAACAGTAACTGTAATAGAAAAAAGAAAGGATTTTAGACGCAAAAATAAATCACAGAAAAGAACAAAGTTTAACTTAATAGAGAGGAAGAGAGTACACCGCATTGCAAGGCGGATTTAGGAAGGGGTTCCTAGAGGTCCCAGACCTCCTCTTCTTCTTTTCATCTTTCCTTTTTATGTACACTGAACTCATACTAAAAGATTCAGCGAACTTCCTTTTTTTCCTTGGCTACTCCTCATATTCCAAAGCATGATACATTGCTTAAAAACATTTTAAGCAAGCGTTTGAAGTCAAGATGTTTTGTTTATCTATTTTTTATTTCAAAATACATAGATATTGCGGTATACAAAGATAAAAACTCGCCTTGCTGCCATTGGTAATATTCCTAAATCATTGAGGATGGAGCAGATTATACACGCATAGTATAATGGTAATCACACATGACATTCTTTTTAATATGTTTCCATAAAACACTTTTAGAATGGAATGACACCCTGATAGAAAAAAAACTAAACGCTTCCTATCGACTCGGCCAAGAAGAATCGTTATGACCCCTGACGACTTGGAGCAAGTACTTTCCTGGACGAGGAGGGGGATACATGTGACGCTGATATAGCTCGCAGCATCCTTCCATATGAGGAAAGCATTTATTTAACTCATTCGGTAGAGCGTAAGACTTATAATTCAAAAGTCCAAGGTTCGAACCCGTAGTGACATTGCATTGAAATAAAATCACATCTGTTACAATTAATCATAACAATAAAACAAATGCTTTACTGTATACTTTTGCCATGACTTAATTTTGTATGACATTTTAATGATAAATTGCACTTTAAAATGCGCCAGAGATCTTCTAGATTTCTTTTGTTTCCTGTAAGGAAGGGGCGTACCCACTAGGAAAAGATAATCAGACTCATGTTCCTTTTCTGTTTTGTCTCATAGTGTTTAGGATACGAAGACATTTTCCGGAAATTTTCCACTACTTCCGGTTTGAACAGCACAAGTCTAACCAAAAGTCTGTCCGCCATTGTCTACTCTGTTCAGGAGTCCAGTTGTCACCATGACGAAGACGAAGAAGAGGAGACGGAGACCAAGCCGAGCTCGGCCGAAGGTCAATATTTGAATTGTGTTAATCTGGCCTTGACAGCCAAATACAATGAATTTCCAAATTCAAATAAGAATCTAGGAATTTTATATATCCATATATCTCATCGATAGCTTCGGAGGTATAATTTATATGATTTGTCGAAAAAAGGTACGTTTATATAAGGATGTTTATAAAACAATTATATCCAAAGTGATTGGATTTTCAATGTGTTTTTTCTTTTTGGGGGATCCCTCTGGCTGAAATTTATATAACTCACGCTCATAGAAAACACAGACATTTCCTGTTGAGAATTTTAATTAATCAATGTTTGCAATTTAAATATTTAGAAATGCCGACCTAGCCTCCCAGAGTTCTAATGTGTCCTGATAGATAGAGCTTTGCTTTCATAAATAGATAGACGTTAACATTTTCCATAGAGACGCCATCAACATATCAATAAATCTGAAAACGATTAACATTTAAAGATTTTTGATGGAAAGGAAGATCATATTCATCCTAAATTTTCAAAACATCGTATTAATGGGACCTTATTCCGATAATTATAGCGGTGTAAATCTAACTTGCTTTGAACAACAATTCACCTAAATAGTTAAGCATCCTACAATCTCTATATATAACTCTAAATACTGTATACCGGGAAATATTCTCTGCAGTTTAATTTTCCTCTTTTTCGCCCTCCGTAATAAGGGCAAATATATCATACCAGCGAATATAGTAATTAAATGTGAAGGGTAAATAAAAACTGGGCGTAAAATGACCGTATGGGCGGAGAGCGAAAGTTGACTGGGCGAAAATTGATTTTTTGGGCGAAGGGCGAAAGTTGACTGGGCGATAATTTCCCGCTAAACAGTATGATAGTTAACTAAAACATACTTAATCTTTACCGTGGTTTTGTTCAAGCGTGGGGTTACGGCATCGGATCAGCGTCAGTGGTTGTTTTCATCTCCAATATTGGACTGTTCTTCAAACCCTGTATGCAGACTCGGGGGTTTCAGCGGATAATGTATTTTTGTGTGGCCCTTGCTGTGGGGACTCTAGGAGGGACTGGGATCCTTGTCCTAATACCAGAGGTAACCACAGCTATCCGATATGAAAATATCGATTACGTCCTCTTTCCTCGAGATTAGACATAGTCATATAGCTACGCTTTATTCTGGATTGAACATGAACATTACTTTTGCATTTGCCGTATTTTATTTCAATCCACATAGTTTGTCTTTGGTTTTGTCTTCATACCAAGATTTTTAGTTCTTGTCCTAATTAATAGTATGACGAATGTTTCTCTTGGTTCCTGTAGAGGCCAATGATATTTTCCTATTCCTGATATCGAAATCAAACGTTTTTATAGAACCTTATTCATTGCGTAGATATCCTATGTTTTTTAAGATAACATCAATTTTATATCTTTAATAAGACAATTTGATTTGTTTTATGAATAGTGAATTTTTTAACTACTTAAAATGGTAGGTTAATTTTCTTGAGTACACACTACTGCAATCTTTTTAATAATTTGTAAACCGCTTTGAGACGACCTACGGACTAGGTTGTGATAAAGCGGTATATAAGGACCTCTAATTATTATTATTATTATAATCTTATAAAAGCAGGCGTAATGCAACGTCGAGTCATTGTTTGGGTCCTTTGTGATACCAGGTGATTGAACCTGTTGGTGGACTTCTTATTCTTCCCAATTAGACAATTAAATCTCCAATTTGCTGGAAATTATTAAATCATCGTTTGGATTTTAATAACCACTCGTATGTGATGTGGGAGAAAAATAATGATTCCCGACTTTATCAGCAAGACAGAAAATTCTGAAACCTCGGGGTCAGATTCTTAAATGTCTGGCATTCGGCAATGCTTCGGGCCCATGGGGTGAGATTTTCCAAACTTACCCCTAAAGTGGCGAAAGTTTATATTAGTCTCATATTAATTTATCTTTTTTGAGTCGCGCTTCGGTTCATAATATACACAATCTATTTATTATTGATAAGAAACTAACCAGTACTCCTCGCATTTGTGAAAATCATTTAAATTGGGGTTTACACACCTCCCTTTCAACAGTAGATTATACCCAGTCGAATTTCCACTTTTTTTGCCCCTGTGTGTGTGTTACGTTATTCTTTGTTTCACAGAAGAATGTTAATAAATGTTTTCATTTCTAATAAAAAATCATTTTTTCTAACCCTCAAAGCATGCTGGTCGAACAAAAGAAAATATCCTTAAGTATTTTGCTATTTCCCACGGAACATATTTATTTTGAGTTATCCCCTATATCTTGCAGTCCTTAGGAATGACGGGCGAGGACAGTCCAATACCCGACTACAAGTGGAAACTGGTCATGGTCATCGTCGGCATCTACGTCTTTTTTGTCATGGAGAGATCCATCCACATGGGCACCGATATGAAGAAGGTACTGCTACCTATTTCTATTTCTCTTAAATAAGTTATTCCCACATAGCATAAATCTATCTATTAAGTCTTTGTCAAGTTTAATACAAAAATGCTACCGAATTCCTTGTGAAGAATTTTATCGAAAAAATATGTCAAAGGGCTATATAATGTTAATTGCAATGATGTTCAGGTATCATCTCTTGGCTTGAAAAAAAAAAAAGCATGAACTTTAGAAAATCTAACTCCCAAACATTTGACAAGAAAACTGAAAATAAGTACAAGTATATTTAAGGGGGTTATATGATAACTGGAGCCGAACATTCAAATTAAAACTATGAAATTTTGTTCTTTCCATAAACAACTGTACTCAAGATAAATTCTCGCTGCTTTTGATATTCTTTTGTTTTATCAAACGCGTTTGTTGGTGAGAGCGGGAAAATAGACTATTGAATCAGTCGCTCCATAATTATGTCAAAAACACTATCACTACGAGTTTTATGCTATTTCAGAAAAAGAAACGCGAATTATGCGTAGACACGACAGAACTAAATGGTTTAGAAAACGGCGACTTCCCTGGCCATTCTCATGTGAAGCAAGAAGGGGGTGTTGCTGCTGTAGCCTGGACGCTTTTACTTGGAGACGCCCTCCACAATTTTTCGGATGGTATCGCCATGGGAGCCGCCTACACGGAAAATGTAGCAATGGGAGTTAGTGTTTCCCTGGCCATCCTCAGCGAAGAACTTCCACACGAATTGGGTATGTTCTTATTCCGTACCTAATAGACCTCTTCAACTTGACAGGGGATTTTACTGGTTGGCAAGGCTGGTCGTGATAAAAACGAACACAGAAAACATGAATCTAATAGTGCTTGAAAGTAAGATATGAAATTACATTAATAAAGACAGACATTGGAAACATAATTGCGGAACACTTTAGTTATAGATGTTTTATTCTTGTTGCCTCAGGTAATGATGTAAAAATGGCTGAAATGGTTATATGGTGCATTAAAATGTTGTTGCTTAGTGATGTTTTCTGTATCTACAATCAAATTCTCAAATAGGTGTTCCATTTCCTCGTATAACTTGTTACTGTTATACGTATTAAAATAGTTGACTTTACTGGTCAGTCCTCAAAGTTGGCTGAAGCCTTGCAGTTGGATTTTCATTCTGACATTTTATATGAAACACCTGTATAAGGATAGATGATCTGTTGTGGCCAAAAGTTTTAATATGTAAACACAAAAGACAGGTAGATATAACCATTTACACACTTAAATCAGTATTAATTTGAAATTACCCAATACTCCTTAAATTATTGAATTTCATATTATTAAGGTGTCTTATGCGCCCCTCCCTATCGTAGTTTTAACCAGAAGTTGCCCCCAGAAAAACCTATGAGTGCTAGAAGGACGATAAAGCTGTATGCTATAGTGCAATGCATTTTTGGCATAATATATCTATAAACAAATCTGAAAGGTGCATCACCATGTGGGTGTGTCACGTTCATCTCTCAAACAGACATCTTGCAATATTATGTTTGATAAGATTGTTTTCTATTATGCCAGGCGATATAGCCATTTTGTTACACAGCGGGATGACAATCAAACGAGCCTTACTTCTAAACTTCTTGGCCGCGGTGACAATATATATGGGATTGGTGATCGGGATCATTGTGGGAGAGAACACAGACGCAAATACATATGTCTTCGCCTTCTCTGGAGGATTATTTATCTATATAGCGCTGGCTGATATGGTGAGTATATGAGGGTATATTATCAATATAGCTCTGACCTACATATAATGGGTATATAGAAGAATGTTCAACATACGCTCTAGTAACGATGCAGCTTTTTTGGCACTATTTTCATGAAAAAGTGCTTTAATGATAAATCATCCACAGCGATCAAATTTTGAATCATTATAAGGAAAATCCTAAAGCCTTGCATTGTATAATGACTTCCCCATATTGATTGCCATGTATCCAGATATTTTTCTTTAAATGTAAAACATGGTAATTAAAAGATATAATATTGTTCTTACCTTATTTAGTATCTTGCATATGAAAATTAATCAGCTCATATTTCTATGTCCTATTCGTGTAATGTTTTTTCAACTTGTAGATTCCGGAAATGAATAATCAAGCCAAATTTGCTGCCAGGGCTGGTAAGGACGGTACTATGACAGTGTTTTTCTATCAGAACATTGGCCTTGTACTGGGATTCGGTGTAGTTATCCTTCTGGCAACATACAGTTCCTACTTGTCTGTATAGAGAGGCACATTAGTATAGGTTAAATGTTTTACCAAGACGGATATTTTCTTATATGTTGCATGCTTACAACAAAATACTGTTTCGTAAAGGTTGCATCAAAATAGTAGCATTATGACATGTATGGCATTTATGGCATTATGTCAGCAGATTTATGGCATTGTTTATAGTTTGCATTTATCACTCTAACATGAAAACATTGACGAATTTTCTCAATCGAAAACAAGATGCACAAGACATATCTTTAAAAAAAGATAAACGACAGAGTTTTGATCTATGTGGTTCCAGTATGAAATAACTTTGGACCTATAGCATCGGTTCAGGATCCCCTAACCACTGCCAAAAAATGTAACTATGAATTAGAAAGATTTTACAGGTATGACAATAGCTTTAATAAATCATTTCTGAAAGAAATCTATACCTTACAGAACCCTTTATCTTTTGTAACTTAATAAGTGTTCCGAGGGTAACAAGGAAACGGAGACAGATCGGGTTTCGAACTGACACGAATCCCGTATAGAAATTGTTGATATCCAGACAAATCTAGACCAAAAAAAGAAGAGGAATACAGGTATATCAAACTATGAAAATATGTAAAATGTAAATAATTTTATAAACATCAATGGCAATCAAATTTTCAGTATCATAAATTATTTTTTATCATAACGATCAACAATGGATTGCAAATAGATGCATAATAATACCAATATCAAACACAATTCTAGCTTGGTGCATCATAAATTTGTTTTAATACTACGCTTAATGACAAGTTTTATGTCCGACGGTACAGCGTGTTTGTTTGTTTGTGGTTTAATGTCCAGACCACAGTCAAGGTTATGGGAAGACGGGTGCATAAGGAGATACCACCGGTAGGAAAGAGTGGAGAAGTAAAAAAGACACGATATAGATCCCAATTGTGGCTTTAATGTCCTCAACGTAGAAGACCCGGAAGAAAATCCCTGATGAGGGGATGGGGGAGGGGCACGTTAGTCGACTCTTACAGCATGCAGCGGGATACAGCAGGATTATATATAAAATGTATAGATCACAGCGTCAGCACACAATGAAAAGATCATTTAGGTCTTCCGTAAAGAAGAATAAGAAAATATTAATCACAGCGTTAACACACAGTGAAAAAGATGACTAACGTTTAATGTAACGTAAGAGATATATGCCACAGCGTCACCATTAAGTGACAAAATGTGATTTACATCTTCTATAAGATAAAACAGATTGTTGTCGCCATCTGTATCATGACGTCATAATGGTAACTTTGGGTATCACTGACCCTCCATGGAAGATAACTTTCTGTTCATTGCACAAGCGTAAATGATAAATAAGCAAATACGAACTATACCTTTTACTTTTATGAACGAGATTGAAAAACTATTACAAAAACGGTAAATATGAGTTAAGAACTGCAGTCACATTGCATCCATAGCCAATATATGATTGCCAGCTTGAAGTGACATACTCAAAATAAAGCGCGTTTGTCATGAATTTGTCATTTACAGTAGGCATTCATATAACCTTGAATGCCACCTGAAAGCAGTTCAATGATTAAGTGGTTAAAACAAATATGAGAAACGTTCCGTACAAAGCCATTGTTTGTCTGTTTAGTTTAGTTATTTGATACACCAAATTGTTAGAGATCGAACAATGATTGGTCAATATCATGTCTATAGAAAGTGTCGTTGGTACTTGAGTAAACTTATCATGTATTCAACAGAGAGCTATTCACAAATAAGGTTTATACAAAGTATTTATAGGCAAAGAGCATTGTAATTGGCTTGGTACAACTATATACTTGTTTTGACGGTTACATAAACATTCTTTATCCAGAAAGAATAAAGAACAAATATTTGTCTTTAACCTTGCCGAACATGTTTAACTTGGTTTATAGATTTAAACCATTCGGGAAAAAGTGTCGACCTTTAACTTTTTTCCCATTTTGCCCATTTTCTTACTTAGTTAACGTTTGATGCTTGGCGATACTTCTTCCCTTCGGAGTTTATTTTTTTAACAAAGCTGAGGTCGCCGGTAAAGGCATTAACGATATTTTATAATTTGCCGCTATTCCGGGACCTTCCAAATTTCTTTAATATCGAAGATTGTATTCCCTGCTAAACGTTCAGCATTTAGGGTAATTAAAACCACCTCCATTATCTGTATAATGTGACCGGGCGGAATTCAGTGCTTGGTTCCTTCGGATTGGTGTTTCAGTGAGGAAACACTATGAATTCGCCATCATATTCACGCCATCGCAAGAAGGAAAATACACCTAGGTATCGTACACAGATACACATACCTTAGTAGATGACACAATAGAGTCACGTCCTATTACCTTATAAAGCTATTAAATAGATTATAAAACCTATTACAGTAGAACAGCTTTATTTAAAAAATAAAATTAAAAAATACGTCACCTTGCTTATCATAGAGGTATGGACAGTGGAGTAGACACAAAAAAATCATAACATTTTCCTTATTAGAATAGATATAATCAACATATGTTTGTAGATTATGGTGAAAAATATAACTCGGAATTCGGAAGTATTGGAAAATAAACAACTAAGCGCCTTCAATAATTATTTTTTCCAACATTTTCTTACCCTCGTTATATATTCCACCGTAATACACGCACATTCGTCGATTATTTCTTAAACATAATTATTATTGAAGTGCTATAGTGTAACACTACCTGTATTAACGTTTTATCAATCAAAACCTACCAGTCTGAATAAACTGCACGAAATAAATTCAAGTTCATGTACAGAAAGACACAAGGACATACGTATGAACATATACGTCTTTAATACAATATCATATGTAGATAGAAGAATATTCTAAAACCGGATTAAAATATGGCTCGACATTAAATTCTCTGCAATGGTAGTGCTCAAGTAATGGATGTAACCTTTATAATGATAATAATGATAAAGTATTATATATTTCAAATCAGAAACTAGTTAGACGCCACATAAATTGCTTTTGATGGCCCAGGTGGAAGCGCACATAGCACCAACAAAGGATAAAACTGGAGTTATTTCCCATTTACTAACGCGTGCAAGTCTTTGGTGATATTGGCCTACTATTAAATCCGTTTTATACTGATTTAAAAACTATGCATCTACAGAGAATACAAATGTAGATTTTATATAAACACTTATTGTCAAACTTTAAAAAATATATAGGGTTCTTAATAGGCAACACATTTCATCAAAATATTATTTCTAAATTAGAGCGTAAGGGTACAGTTATTCACTAGCTACTTCTCTCTTTAAAATGAATTAAGGGGGAGGGGGGCTACTTCGGAATTTTTGAAAATACTAGGTTTAAAACAGAATATTAAAGTGTCAAGGGATGGACATAAATGAACCAACATATCACAAAAAGAATGGAACGCATACTAGTTTGCCTTTGAAATCGTATATCATATGCATAGTCATATTTCATAACTAACAATATTACTTAAAAGATTGTCACTTTAGCATCATAATTACCTCCCGTGTCGAAATATTTGTATATACAAAGTCAAGAATGTATAAACTATGATACGCTCATTTTTTTCTTCATAGGATTGGGTGGCATTTATACAAGTTTTCTTTTACTAATCGGTATATCACATACATGTCACAACTTTTTGATGATATTTCATTTTACACAAATATTGTATACTGCCGTTACCAAAATCGCCCTGGTTAATTGCCAATAACATGTTCGTGTACTTCTGATATGGCGTCTGATTATTTCAGGCGGCCTTAGGTGTACCTGCATTGTAAGGTTAATCAATGTTGCATCTAGATGTTAATATCCGAAGCAAGTACTTGTGGTCGGGCAGGAGACCCCTAGGGCACATTCATTCTTGGAACGATGTTGATACTGTATTGCATCATATTATCTTAGGTATCTTATGTATCTCTTATATAAGATATCTTATGCAAGTTCATGCATCATTGAATCTGATGTATATACCCATTGCAATATTTGAGATATCTATATTTCTTTCTTCTATTAACTACCTTTTGTTTCCTAGTGCCTTGCTTGGCGATACTTATTTTTTAGATTTAGGCCAAATGTTTAACGTTCCCCCAGGTGAGGAAGGCCGGGACCTTACAAAGTCCTTAAAATGGTAGTTGTTATTCACTGTTTAAAGTTCAGCAATTCGTGAAACAGCAACAACTGGTTCACCCGTTGTTAGCATAATGTGATCAGGCAGGATGCTATGCTGAGAATTTTTTTCATAGTATTGCAGTGTGATAGTACTTTAAAGACGGCATCAGAACCGCGCTATCGTCAGGAAACAAATACACCAACATACCCTACATCCAGCACACATACACACAAACACGCATACATTACACACATGGAGACACGTCATGAAATGCCTTACCTGTTAATATAATAGACAAAACATAAAACTAACTAAAAGCACTAAACACTGGATCGATATTGAACCATGAGTGAATGTAAACTTGTCATAGACCCCATACCTATTCACGTTCAGCGGAGGTTGAATCCCTAGCCGGTCGTAAAAAGGTATGGAAACACCTGTGGGTTCTCCGGGTTCTCCAGTTTTATCCCTTGTTGGTGCTATGTGCGCTTCCACCTGGGCCATCAAAAGCAATTTATGTGGCGTCTAACTAGTTTCTGATTTGAAATATATAATACTTTATCATTATTATCATTATAAAGGTTACATCCATTACTTGAGCACTACCATTGCAGAGAATTTAATGTCGAGCCATATTTTCATCTGGTTTTAAAATATTCTTATATCTGCATATTATATTGTATTAAAGTCGTATATGTTCGTATGTCCTTGTGTCTTTTTGTACATAAACCTGTATATATTTCGAAAATCGTTTCCAAAGTAGTTATAAAATACAAATATCTGAACGCCCTAAAACAAGGGTGAAGTTTGACAATAACTATTTATAAAAAAATCTACATTTGTATTCTCTGTAGATGCATAGTTTTTAAATCGGTATAAAACGGATTTTTATTTGAAAAAACAACAACAAAAAACCCCGGATTTAATAGTAGTCCAATATCATAAAAGACTTGCACGCGTTAGTAAATGGGAAATAACTCCTGTTAAAAATGACATCAAAGGTACAACGACAATGATATTTCTTAATTAAGCAATAGTAAAATACATTTATTACTAAGTGGTACATTAATTAGGCAATATATGATTACATGTAACATAAATATATAAACGAAAGTAACGTATTACATATTTGACGAGCGATGCACATTCAAACCCTCAATGACAGAATAAAGATTTCAAATTTAAAATACCAGTAAATGTATCATGTGTTATATTAAATAGAAGTAGCTAGTACCTGTAGTGGCGTAGGAATATGTTCCCACAGGTTTTGACCAATCACAGCACCTTTAGGTTTTATTACACGTGTGTAATACCATATTTATGACATGGCTGTATGGACATAGTAAAATGGGTCAGATATGTGATAAAAAAATAATAAATATTTACATTTTGTTTTGTAACAAGACGCTTTGATGGTGACTGGACAGTGGGGAGGTGGTCATCCTCGATATTCCAGGGGTTTCGCTCACTTTCGCTCTCTGCACCACTGAAATATTTCAAAGCAAAATTGAAGGTACACGTCTAGCTATTTGATTGGTCTCGGGTAAAATTACTGGACCAATTGCTAGGCTGTTGCCTGTCCTTTGAAGATTTCAAAGGAGCGACCCCCGACCTTAAAGACAGTAAATTTTACCTTTAAGAGACCGACAAATTCTTAAAGCATAAAATTAGTCTTCTTGTCTCATCGACAAGGTGGCACACACCGAGCCTTCGATTTTGCTTCGACATATTCCATGGGAGAGCAGAGAGCGAAAGTGAGCGTAACCCCTGGAGAATCCAGGGCTGGGTAGGGGATGACGAAAGTGGACAAGTCAAACCTATTCAGTTAATGCCGAGTTGAAAAGTAAACCAATATAAGTATGTCACTAAAACGTATACAATGTAGTATACACAACAGTAATGTCAGATATGGTTATAACTATGAGATACACACACACAATTAAACTCGATTTCTAAATCTGATGAAGTGTTGCACGTTTGTAAAAACTTTTGAGTTAAGGTCCAACGAAAACTGAGAATTACCAAACAAAATAAGTTCTACGTTAAAGTCAATTTATATTGACTCGTTCAAACTCTGAAACAGGATACGCCCTTCGTTGATGAAAAGTTGAGAGTCGAAGAAAAAAGCGATAGTCATTCTCACAGGGACGTCCACAATTCCAGACAGGACTTTGCACAAAGTTAGCCCTATATAGATCATATTCAAGAAAACTGCACCGATTTCTAAGCTTAGTAGGCAAACTTTTCAAGTTACGGTCACTTATACTCAATATAAAAGGATGAAGAGGTATATTTGAGGATAAAGAGTTTTTTTTAAAGAATTAAAGGACGTCAAAGATCCTAATGGATTATCTAAAGAGTTCCAACTGCGAAGAGTGAACGGCATGAAAGAGGAATTAGTAAAAGAAATCCAGAAACGAGGAATTCGATAATCGTTGTTATTTCTTAAGGTATGTAACTATACCGGTTATTTCCACTAAGATCAGATGGCAGAAGAGAGTAAAGATAATCGGGAGTTACATTATTATGCATTTAATGAAAAATGGAGTTTTCTTCGTTTTCTTTTATTGGAAGGAGGTTCTGAACTATTTTCAAAATATAAATCATCAATGCTTGCTGTGATAATACGGGCGGCTTCTCTTTTGGCTTTCTCTATCTTTTCTGTCTCGTGTCTATTACAACCATCCGACATCCGGCATATTCCAAGCCAGATTTATAAATTCTTTAAAAGCTTTCTCTATTCTGTAGGTATTTCAGTTTTTGTAAGACGTTTATTTTGTTTATAACAGAACTATAACCCACACTGATATGAGCCCCCACTTTGCATTTTAGCTAACAGTAACTCCTAAATGCTTATGATGATCAGTAAAGTTTTAAAAACTTCAATCAAAAATCGAATCTAAATCTTTCTCAATGCTGTTGGAATTTGAAAAAAAAAATACATCAGTTTGATCTGGGTTAATGTCACCAACCATTTTTCTCAAGATCTTTATCCAAAGCTGTTGACGATTAAAGTAAATAATAATAACAATACTATACAATATTTATATAGCGCTCTATATAATTTGTAAAATTACTCTAAAGCGCTTTACAACATATGGATAATAGTAATAGATATAATTGTGAAACAAAAACAAAGGCTTACAATCACTTTCATACATTTAACAAGCAATGTACACATAATTGAACAAATAAAGGGTGGTATTTACATGACGTCTTTGCGGAGACCCTAAAATGCAGACGTGAAGAGGTGAGTTTTTATGTCCCCTTGGATTTGGCCAGAGTATTTGGCCAGGGTATTTGGCCAAAGTAAATATGTATCATCTGCAAAGAGACGACCAGTAGTTAAAAACCATTGGTAATATCATTGATATATATATATATGTGTGTTCAAAACAAAAGCTGTCCAAAAATTGAGCCCTTGGGTACTCCTGTTCGATTAAATCTAATTCAGAATTAGAATCGAGTTAAAAGACCTCTTGATGTTTCCGAGATACATTTTTCTAACCACAAATACAATTCACTGGAAATGCCATAGGATTTTAACTTCGCCATCAAAACTTTATGCCAAACTCGATCAAAAGCTTTAGAAATGTCATAGAATACCATACATACATGTTTTCCCCTCAAAAGTAATGCAGATGTGAGAAATTTCACTGATACGAATGTGGCCATTACTTTGGTAATGTAATTATTTAAATTACACAATACATTGGAAAAGTGCCATTACCATTACCATTACATGGTTCAGTAATGTTATTAATCAAATATTAATTACATTGCCAGTGTAATTAATTACCATTACATATATTTTTAACTAAACAAACGAGTGAGTGGGTAACATAAAACGTTGGGCTTTAACTCTTTCATTATAAGCATGAATAATATATTTATAACAGCATTTATTTATCTAATTTATCACATAATCGGCCTGTTTTCCAGTGCATTCGTCCGTGTAATATGTTTACATGTGTCACTAGTGTGATATACACCGGAGCGTTTTCATTGCCTGTGCCAGTCAGAAATCGATTGTGACGTCATAATATGGACAATGACGTGACGTCATAAATTGTGAATGGCGCAACAAAATGGCTGTCTCCGTTTGATTATGCCCTCTACATTTTGGCTTTTAAACCTGTCAAAATGTAAGTTTTCTGAGTTATGTGATAAAAAATATCTTAAATTTGTTTTCATTTTATATGAGCTTTTATGAAACTCGTCTAAAAGTTTTAATTTTTGCTCGTCAAGGCTCGCAAAAATAAAAACTCCTAAGATTCGTTTTTATAAAATCTCATATGAAATGAAAACTCATTTAAGATCCTTTGTATATATATATATTATAAACGTGAATGCACTCCAAACCACTGTTCAGTGTTACTAGAAGTTTGAAAAGTTTATATTATCATGAATATACACTGTAGTTTCACTAGTTTCACATAACAATGTCTTCACTATATACATATGGTTCATATATTATAACGATATTTGGACTTAGAACACTTTTTCGCCTCGAAAATCTCCATATTTGACTACTAATGAGAAAATCCAACGTAAACTGTCAATGCATTTTATTTAGATATTCATTTTACATTTAATCATCATTATATGTTCGAAAGTATCGTCATTTAGACAGCACCTGCCTGGGAGGAATATCTTGCTTAAAAGTCTCTCAACTGAAGCTATATTGATGTAAAATCCCAACTGAAATGATTTCCAGGTCTTTTTTGTGTGCACGAGTGTTTGTACAATAAAAAAAGGCAATATAATAACCTCAGAACATAGTAACTTATTTAAAGGAACAGCATCAGGCAAATTACTGAATTAAAATGAATAGAATAAAGAGGTTTACCTTCATACGAGTTATGAAGTTGGAGGTTACTTTTAAACTTCCAAAGATAGCTGATGAACAATGTCTACATTTTGCTTTAAAGTTTCCTGTAATTTCCTTTGGAATCTCAAAATAGTTCAAAATGTTAGAATCCATCATTCAGTGTTGGGAGTGTTTTGAGAAATGTTGTTATTTCACAGTGAATGGTTAAGTAATATTCCGTGTTTGGTTCAATGATAGTACCTGTAAAATTACTGCCATCTACTCTTTTTACATTACAAAAATAAAAAAAATTGATAAGAAACAGGAAGAACCAGACGATTGCATTCTCCAGTAAGCAAGTCGATATTTTTAAAAATCACCTGTAATTATAAAGTTTGGTGAGAGATGAAGAGTATTCCAAAAGGATAAGATAGAAAATATATGAATAAATTCGTGAAGTAGTTTTGGTCAAAATTACCTCATCACCAGGATGTTTTAATGCATGTAAGCTACTACTTTTAATTAATTATGAAAGATAACACCAACTAAAGTCGAGAACCCATAAGAAAGATTTGGAACTAAAAGAGAACATAGTGAGAGACATCTATCGTAGACATCGGAATAAAAGATACCGATCGCTATTCAATGACACATAAAAGAATTGTCCATTATGAAATAGTGATCTGGTATCTGATACGAACAAGACACAATCCTAAAAAAGGTTTTATTAACTTGTGGCAATAGAGAGAGACGGGATGAGNGAATGACATATAAATAGGCTTCAATGCATATGTATATAATCATATGACAACTGAGAAAAGAGGAAGAACGATTTGATAGAGTGGCACAAGACAGCTATAAGGGGATGCTGCATGCGTGATGGGAGAGACGTGAAACTCTGAGAAGGGAAGAACAACTGAATGGAAAGACACAGGCGCTTGACTTTATTATGGGTGTAGTGACAGACGAGGCTAGTGCCTGTGTGGCCTGAGAAGGAAATTGTACAGGGGTGGGGGATAACAAAGAAATAGATGATGGACGGTAGGGAGAACTAAGAGAAAAACAAAACACGAACAACTGGAGAGAGATTATACGACTAAATAAATATGTAAGTCTACATGCGCCAGCGTCCATTAACGTGACAAAACCAATGTCAAGAACACTCACACTCTGCTCACTTGTTTGTTTAAACTTTCAATACGAGGAAAATATTGGAGCATTTGCAACCGAGTCGTCCTCGTTACCCAGGGGTTACACTTACTTACGCTGCGCCCCTGGAATAGGTCATGGCAAACTTGAAGGCATGCGGCTAGCTATTTGATTGGATTCGGGCAAATAAATTGATCAATCGCTAGGCTGATACCTTTTCTTGGGAGATTACAGTGCGACATGACATATCCCAGAGGTGCAGAAAGCATAACTTCTGGAGTATCGAAGATAGTGCAAGGTTTATTGAACAAAAGTAAATATGCACGCGTCCAATTATACGTGCATAATTATTAAACAATGAAATGTGTCGCTACATCGCCGACGAGTAAAACCATGGCACGTTCGGACAATTTTGATTAAATATCTGAAGAATCATTTACTTTTTCGTCGGAAGATTGGATGGCTGAACGTGGCCCGCCATAACTATGATGTCATAAATCATGCAGCGTCAGATTTCGCCCCCAATTTTACGACTTGTTATTGAAGCATTTGACTGCTTACAGTTGGCATTCCTAGTCAATATTGACTAGGAATGCCAACTAAAAACAGCTCAATACTTATATTTATCATTTTCGGAATATGTTCATCTCATAAAATATTTAATTACACTTATTCAGCATTTAGTTCAAATAATGTATATATAGTGTATTCGTTTTAAATGAATAGAACAGCCATCGCCCAGGAAGGAACAGTGGTATCCAATGTAATAATTATGACGTCAACAATCGACCATGGCATTCATAGACTATATGAATGCCAACTGAATTTGGTAGGGTTATAGTGGCAATGCCATACGATGGTTAACAGTTAAAGTATGGGTATGAGGGATATAGCAAGTTTAGGATCCCCCGAGGCCAGGACTATTTCCCGAGGCGAAGTCGAGGGAAATAGTCCTGGACGAGGATCATAAACTTGCTATATCCCGAAATACCCATACTTCAACTGTTTTATTATACAGATACAAACACTCCCTTACAATATTCTAAATATTATTAGACAACATTTTATTAACAGTTGGGACACTTTTTTAACGAAACTAAAATTTTCCGATTGCGCTGATTGGTCAATATTCAGTCAGGCCCGCCCACGACGTCACTCAATATCCCGCATTAACTCAGGGAAATAGTTTCAAAACTATCGCACCCCTCCAGACGAACTATTTCCCTGGCATGCAGTTAGAGGGGAAATAGCTTGTTTACGTGGTTACTTTTGAATAGTGTAAAATAAGTAGAGGTATAATAATAAATAATATAAATATGTTTCCACTGGCCGAACTTGACCCGGTATCATGTGCCGAACCTGTCAAAAATTGATGTTTTAATAAATTCGTATGTTACAGCAATGCGAAAATCAACGCTAATCTTTAATATTTATATGTACATATAGGCCTACCGCCATAGTGTGAATTGAAGTTGTCAATGTACGTGTATAGATATAGGTAGCAATTATGTTTACAGAAAGTTCCCAAAACTAGAAAGAAGTGAGGTCATGGTTTTCCTTCTACCCTCCCAAAAATTAAGTTACTTTTTCCCTTGAAATTATTTAAAATTTGAATAAAAATAGACTTTTACCTTTTTGAAAATATTAAATTAAACGAATTTATCAAAATTCAGTATTAAATTCAAACAGAGACGTATATCTACAGTATACGTCTCTGGTTCAAATAAGTGTATTATTGTGTATGCCGGCTTACTAAATGAATATACATATTCTAATATACTATGGAGGGTTGGTGGACAGCATCAAAATTAGTAGGTCATAATTTTATGATGTGACATATAAGATTAGAAATTCAATTTTGCTGAAAATTGAACGTCAATATGTCTGCTAAGATGGGGGATGTTTCTTTCAGTGTAACGTCCACAGTGCCCAACTTACTTATTTGTGTGATTTTAAACAAGCTACCCTCAGATTCTTCTGTTATTTTCATTTATAATGGCCTCTGGCGTAGGCCTTTTTCATAAATTACATTCAAAATAGCCGCTCATCCACATCACCGAAATCTCGCGAGATTTTCACCCAGACCGGTTCCGCTACTGTGTATTCTTCCGCAATAATATTAGAGTTTTATCACTTGTTTGTATTTAGAATTAATACATTATATATCGCATGTAATTCAAATTTGTTGAGTAAAAACTGTATTTTGTTAGTTATGTGTGCATCAAAAGTCATGATACAGTGATCGGTTTATCTGCACTACTTGTATCCGCCATTTTGCGGAATATCTTCGAGGTCATTTACGCCAGGGCTGTTAAAATGAGAGATGGACCCAAATAGAAATGCACTTGCTGTATTTTCATCATATGTTGTTTTATAAGACGTATACATAGTGCTCGTGAATAATTAGATCGTTGTTTTACTCTACTTTCAAGGTTGAGCCATCGAAAGGCTCGTAGATATCCGTAACTTTACGAATATACCAGGTAGGTGTGAACGCAAAAATAACAAAACGTTCAAATTACAGCTCGACTTATCTCTTAGCTTCCGCTTTTAGTTTGACTCCTGTAATACAATATCATGCATGTATGAATCAATCGGGTTCTTTGTCGCGTTAGACAACTACACGTAGATTCTTTATTTTCATTGACTAATTTATTGTTGGCGAAAGAATAATTTGTCCCTGTCGACAAGTTGACGTTCCCAGTCGACACCCATTTTCTGTCAAATTGTGACCAAATGGTTCAGTGTATATTGAATTTGAATGTATGCGTGTCTGCTTCAGTTTTTTGGATGATTTCATATATAGAAAATTGACGTTTTAAGCTGTTAAAAATCGGCTATATTAAACGTCATGGGTAAATTTTAATTCGTTCTATCTTATTTGGGTTGTTAAACAGATTTCCTGCCTTTGGGTCATGACATCATCAGGGTCCATATATGCATCT
This sequence comes from Mizuhopecten yessoensis, assembly GCF_002113885.1. Lineage (NCBI taxonomy): Eukaryota > Metazoa > Mollusca > Bivalvia > Pectinida > Pectinidae > Mizuhopecten > Mizuhopecten yessoensis. The sequence goes on from NW_018404481.1 coordinate 1,197,375, forward strand.
GCTTTATGAGGGTCATTAATCAACACAATTCAGACCTATCCTTTAGATGTCAAATGAGTTTTATAATCAAATGCATTAAGCGCTAAATCTCATTATGGATTTATAAGTCTAAAGGGTATTGAATGTAGTATTAGTATGGATAACAATATTCACTATTTCAGTATTTGCTTATGTCCTATATTATTTGACATTGCACCAGCCCAACCCATATTTTCTATGTAAAATTTGAAACCTTTGCTAAGCCCTGACATAAAATCTAGCCACGGACATTTTGTACATGTACCTGATGACACTTTAAATGTGAAGTTGTACACCCATCTAATGTATTTGTACAGTACATATGTACTGAGATTTTAAGTAAAAAATGCTTCATGTGAGGGTTAACAGTATTATAAGTGCACACCATGTGGTAGGGGTGTGCATCATGGGTAAGGTAAAACATGAGACAGCTTATAATTATCTGGCCTTTTCCAACCAGCCCTCTATTAAATATATTTTTGTGTGTGTACCAAACAACATAAGTAATAAACAATTATTTAAAGTCCTGCAATCACTGGGTGAGAAATTTTCATGAATTCGTCAATGATCGGGGCAGATTCGAAGTAAAAGTTGGTTAAACTGACCCTGCGACATTAATAGCAATATTAGCTAAATAAAGTTTCTCCTGTCCTGCCATCCCCCAGGCTTATGTGTGGCAGGAATGATTGAGTGGCAATGAGAATTTGAGATTCTGCACCTAATGTGCTACTGATTGACGATCTTTACCTGAATATGGTCAGCAGAAATTGCATTTATGCTGTCTCCATATTCTTTTGAAGCATATAGCTTCAAACAACTGAACCTTTCTTTTCAATACTTCTATTTATACTAGATGCCCCCCAAAAACATTATTTTGGAAAGTTCCCCATTTATGACACATGCTGTAGTGTTAACATTGGTCAGCAATACTTGCAAACAAGCTCTAGTAAAGGCTAGTTTTACTTATTTATACAATTTCATTCCTGACGTTACATCATAACTAGTAGTCCGAATTATTCTGACGTTTTATCAACTCTTTTTTATATCTGTCTGTCGTCATTTAACGTTAGAACTCCGGTACTCTAAAATATGCAGGAAATAAGAGACCAGCACCCGGGTCGCACTTCAAACTGATATTTTAGAAACAAATCGTCACTTTCAGGCACATGGATCGAAAGATCTATTCTTTATGCACAAGATGAACATAAATTACATGCTTCAAACAACCAACACAATCACTAAAAACATATTTTTTCAAACTTACTCTGTTTTACTCTAGTTTTTTGATAGCCACATGACTAAAATCTATGTCATAACGTTGGGAAATACCTTCGGTAACGCTAGATCTCAAGTCATGTGACATTGCTCATGCCCTAATTTCCATTAAAAACATGGGTTGGTATAGAAAACGTTGGAAAATACTGTTCGTAATGATCTTTGAAACATGTTATTGATACCACCTAGTGCATAAAGAATAGATCTTTCGATCCTTGTGCCACATGCGTATGAAAGTGACGATTTGTTTCTAAAATATCAGTTTAAAGTGCGACCCGGGCGTGGGTCGCTTATTTCCTGCATATTATGGAGGGCCGGAGTTCTGACGTTAATCGACGACAGACCGATATAAAAAAGTCGATAAAACGTCAGAATAATTCGGACTACATAACTAGTAACTACATAATACCGTACTAGGAGAAAGAGAAATGCACGGACAGACGGGGGTTTGAACCAGGGACCCTCCCAACTCTAGACAGAGGCTCTACCAATTGAGCTACCTGGTCGTAATAATAATAATAACAATTTGAGGTTCTTATTCTCAAAGCGGTTCACAAATTATTATCCCTGGTTATAGGGCCTTTGCAACCAACCAATATCTTTCTCAACTCCCTGGGGAGCATACAGCCAGTGCTGCCATTTCGGCGCTCACAGCTAGCATTCAACATTTCTAGTACTGCCCAACCACATACTCATTTACAGCTGAGTAGACTGGAACAAGTGGAGTAAAGTATCTTGCTCAAAGATAAACCACAGTGCCATGCCTCAAACCAACAACCCTGGGTCACAAGCCCGGTGTCCTACCACTGGACTACCATGCCTCCTATCGTCAACGATCGACTCTGTCTAGTTCCATTAGAATATAATGATAGTACAAGTGGTCCAAAGCAAGAAAATAATTTTGTCACATATAGGAATATGAAACAAAGATGTAAAAACAAATTGGGTACATTACAACTATTTTTATACAAAAACAAAGATAACTTGACTACTGAATTGTAATAAATAGTGTAATTTAATTGAAAATATAGTACATGCCACATGTAATGATTTATTTGCATTTTCTTTTTCAGATTAAAATCCAAGATGGGGGGGTTTCTATCCAAGATCTTCGGCAATAAAGAAATGAGGATATTGATGCTGGGCCTAGATGCAGCAGGAAAAACTAGTATCCTTTATGATATTACAAAGTTACCTGGTGATTTGGTGATGACTTTTTTTTCTTCTGACAAATCAAAGTTTTTAAATTCAATCTATTATTTCTTTGATCTTTTCTTTCTATGACAAGTTCCAGTCAATTATTTCAGTCCCATGTTGATATGAAGTGTAAATGCCAATGTTTATTCTAAAGATATCAATTAAGAAATGTTTGATACACTGTATTTTGATAATTTTGTTTGCCACAAATTTAGTACTCGATTTATTTGTGTTTGTTTGTCTGGGTGTGATGTGTTGTCATCCTTAACCGGTTTCCAGCTGTTTTATATAAAATCAAATTAGGTCAGAATGTTACAACTATACCAACAGTGGGCTTTAACGTGGAGACTGTGACGTATAAAAATGTCAAGTTCTCTGTATGGGTAGGTGCTTTTGGTTTGTCACAAAAAATTTGTACTAATATCACATGTTTACATGAAAATAATACCCACAATACATTGATTATCAAGTGGTAATCTACTAAAAATGATGAAACATCACACTTCATGAATTTTGTTTCTTTATCATTTATCTATTAATTTTAAACCACTAATGATACAGGTGAAGGCCTAGGAGAGCAAAGGATTACTCTGCATATATGTATACATGATACGCATGTTTGTATTTTTGAGTGCCTGCTGCACAAAAGTTTTGTCGCTTACTACTGTCTGGGAGTGAAAGGTGACAGAAATGGAGCGAGTGTGCAGATGGAAGCTTGCTCAAAGCGTTCTTATAATGTCTGCAATATTTTCTAAATAATTTTACCATTATGTTTACGACAAAAGCTTTTCATCTTTGCCCTTGTACAGCATAAAAACTAAATCTGTTCACATACCTTGACTAAATGATTAATTGGACAACAAAAAATGAATATGCAGATATCTTACTTGACCTCAAAGGAAATAGTCTGAAGCATTTGAATTGGAACAGTACTAAAAAGTGTCAAAGCAATATTTACATACTAGAAAAAAATGCTGAGTTACCAAAACGAGATTTTTTTCTATGTTGAGTCCCCATAAGTTCCCGAATTGAAAGATGTTATTAAGTATGGTTTGTATGTTGGGTTCAATAGACAAAACATCTTGAATCTTACAGTAACAGTGGCTGGGAAGAGAAATTATTATGTATGAGTTGACATCATTTAATTCAGTTTGAATACATCGAAAACACTGGATAGGGCCTAGTACATCGAAGAGAAAATTAAAGCACATGTGTTGGATCACCACTCCTACCGATCACCCGTAAAATGGCCTGCACTCTCTATAACAGATTGAGAAACCGTCGTGCAGCAGATTACGATCACTATCAAAAACTTAATGGCATGCTATTTAATCTGTGGTTCAAGATTGTGCACCAGGGCGAGAACTGCAGGTTAAACTTTTAGCAAACTATACAGTCTTATTCTCTTTTGTGCTATTTATAGAAAATTGATGGCCCTTCCCATAAAAAGTGTCCAATATGTAGTACAATGTTCAGTATTCCAGTGTTCACTGTTCAGTAGCTTCATAAAACTTAAGTATCTGCAGATTTGATTAGAACCTAGAATGTTTGAACAGTAGAGTTCAGAAAAAATGACTTAAAACCTTTTTATTACCTATCTATTCTTAATGCCGTGCCCGCACTTGAATGTCTTTAGACATGTATCGAGTTATATCTGAGTGTAATGTATTGTCATCCTTAACCGGTTTCCAGCTGTTTTATATAAATTAAAATTAGATACGAATGTTACAACTATACCAACAGTGGGGTTTAACGTGGAGACTGTAACGTATAAAAAGGTCAAATTCTGTGTATGGGTAAGTATTGCTGGTTGTTGTAGGGCTGACAGTGTGTCCTGTGATAAAAAAAATGTACTTTTAAAAGTTTTGATATGAAAATACTGTCATATATATCTGTTATAACAAAGCATTTATCTACAGAAAATCACACATCCATAAGTATAATAGGCCACCTGAGACTCACTATTGCGATTATCTCTCTATAAACAATCCATATTTTCGACTTCTCAAAAATGGATGAACAGGCGGAAACATGTTTGAAACATCGGATTCAGAGAATTGCTAAGTTGGATGATTAATTCCCATGTCAATTGTCATAAAAGAAATTTAATATTTATTATAAAAAAGCTTGACAGCCATTGCTTCAGAATACAAACCATGATGAAGAACTTAAATCCTGATTTAATCAAGAAAAGCTTGGGAGTTATTGCTTCATTTAACAGTTATTGCATTTAACATTTTGCACAATTTATTGTATTTACAGAATGCAAAATTACCACACCAAAACAGACAATTTTATTGGTCTGCATTTTCGCATTGAGCAAATTTTGTATTCAGAAACAGATTATATCTGATATGAAATATCAATCTAGCAAACAAACAAAAATCCTAATAAGAATCTGCCAGGATCACAACCCTGACCAAACATTGTGTGTAGCAGATGAGTGGTGTGTACCGGGCCCTTTGGACCCCTTGTTTATATTTTAAATTCTTTTATCAGTAATGATGTTATACAGCACTGTTTAATTTAAATCAAAGATATCAACAGATCAAAACAAAAAGATAATATCCTCCTTCTTTATGGTCTCTTTTAGTTCAAAACGTTTTGAACGATTGTTTAACTGACATGGAACAGCCAACAATACTTTTAAAAAACTGATTTGGAACAGCCATTTTTGCAAGAACAAAATCCTGATTACTATTATTACCAGTTCCGTCGGTCAGCCAACGTCAATCGGTAAACCATTCAAGAATTTCTGTCATAATTTTAATTTGACATCATTTCATGATTTGTCCCTGTCCAATTTCTTGAACATTTTGAAGGAAAGCCCGAGTAGCTCTTGCTCTTATTTGATAACAACATTTTTAGGTCACCTGAGCAAAGGGATTTCATTGATACCTAATGGGAATGTTACTGACAAATCCCTGACAAAGTGTTGTTATTTTTCGGATCGATCAGACATCCAATATGGCCACCAAGGCTGCCATTTTGAAAAACTATTTCAAACTTTAAAGTCAAGATCTAATGGGCTGATTTAACTGAAACTTGGTAGGAATGATAAACTCATGGTCCTGACAAAGTGTTATTATTTTTCGGGTCGATCAGAAATCCAATATGGCCGCCATGGCAGCCATTTTGAAAAACTATTGCAAAACTAAAAGTCAAGTTCAACTGGGCCTATTTAACTGAAACTTAGTAGGAATGATCGACTCATATTCCTGACAAAGTGTTGTTATTTTTTGGGTCGATCAGAAATCCAATATGGCCGCCAGGGCCGGCAATTTTGAAAAACTATTTCAAACTTAAAGTTAAGTTTTGCTGGGCCGATTTAACTGAAACAAGGTAAGAATGATCATCTTATGGTCCTGACCAAAGTGTTTTTTTCAGGTCCTTCAAAAATCCAATATGGCTGCCATTTTGGAAAAAAAATATTTAAAACTTACAAATCAAGTTCTAATAGGCCGTATTAACTAAAACTCGGTCTAGGAATGGTCAACTCATTGTCCTGACAAACTTAACTTAAAGTTATACGTAACTTTTTTTTACTCGAATTTTGTTAGGGACGATTGACATTATTATCTCCACTTCATATTTCAACAACAAAAACTAATACCATAGGACTCAGGTGACCGTTAAGGCCCATGGGCCTCTTGTTGGTTGGTAGTATAGGTTTATCTAGGAAGAAGTGTGTGAAGGGAATACACTGTTAATATAAAAAAAAATGGTGGCTAATCTGTACAACTTGGCATTCATGAGTAAACTGAAGCTTAAATATTAGACCCGGGAGATAACAGATACATAAATGATTAATGCAAAGCCATGCAGCAGCTGAATACATTGAACAGCGAGGGACACTGCTTGTAATTCAGTCAGTGGTAATATAAAGTAAAGGACTAGCAAACCTGGGTTAATGTATTACCTACGTAATTGTGTGTCATTGTACTCGCTCGGATGGAACAGATTAAGTGTGGAATGATACATGAGCAACATTAGTTTAAATCCTTTGCAGATGTTAATAGCTCTAGCCGAGACTTAAAACAGGACAGAAATAATGTATACACAATAGGCAGAATTTCTGACCATTTCTTCCTACATGTACAAGTTTGATGCCTCATACATAGATGTCATGAAGTGCATGATGCACACTTTTAAATTTTTCATCATACTGTATTTATAATTGAATTACATAATTTATAAATGTGATGGAGATGGATCCTGTTTATCTCATTCACCCCTGACATTTTATAATAGTGAACCGTTCAAACCTATGAATTGGAAGAATCCAAATGTGTCATCAGGGGTGAATGAGTTATCAGAATATATGTAGGTGGTTATCTTCATTCACTTGTAAAATTGATGTTTGGTATACATCCTTATGTATGAACATTGATACCGGCCTTTTATACTCAGTGCTTGAGTGTAGTGTAAATACGTATTATAAACACACAGACTGTGACATGAATCAAGGACCGGTATTTGTACACGTACATGATTCAGCCCTTCTTAAGTAGATGTACAAGTGTTATACAGTGTGTGCTTTGTAAACTTCACAATTTCGTGTTGTAGTCCGTGTTATCCACATAGCACATTGTTTTTTTTGTACGATAAAAATAGTACTTAAAAAAATAGTCCAGTTACATTCATATCTCCCGACTAAAACTTCTACAACCTTTGATCATCAGAAAAAATGTTGCTGTTATCATACATTTATAACAAACATCAGACCTTGTTGATTAAGTCTTCATACAATTAGGAACAAAGATAATTTAATTACCTTTCCGCTTTATGATAGCCCTGTAATCTAGCTAACTGTCACTTTCATAGCAGACATTTTGAGGAATAGAATATTTTCATTTTGATTCAACTTATTATTCTATTGTGACATACTCTAGATGGATAGAAATCAATGCACAAATATTGTACATTTTTTTTTTTTTTTTTCCAGACTTTTGGAATTGGGTATATAAGAAATGATGCATGAAATAATGATCTTATGATATGCAGAAAACATCACAACTGTCTTGATCAGCCATATGCATGATGTACTAATGTGTTAGCCATGTATGTCATGTTTGCTTTCGCGATTCATTGACATGACTCAACCAACATCATTTCCTCACAAACTTTCTGCAAAGTGGGAAGTCACTTATGAGAAAACCTCAAAGTATTTCAGGGTTTGAAGCTCAAGGTCAACATCTAGGTCACTTTTGATAAATAGGTCACTCGACCATTGCTGTTTTATCAACAGCTTCATTGTCATCAGTCTGCCAACTAAAGGGGCAAGGGGCATGCATGCATGTCTTACAGATGTTTTCTAGTTTGGAATAGGAAAAAATAAAGTTGTAAAATAGTAGGTTATTTGTAAATTGGCAATATTTTTGCAGTGTTTTTTTTTTTCACAAATTTATAAATTCCTCAGTATTTTCGGAAATTTTAAATATATCTTCACATTACTGTTATTTAATTGCATATTTCTTAGAAGCTCTTTCAATAACGTGTATCTTATATATATATCAGTCTTTGCCAATTTATAGTGTCAAGCTAATAGGTCCTGACCGGTAAGATTTCATTCACTCCCGTTAAGTATTTGTTTTGATCTTGTATAATTTGCCTGACTACATTGAAGGCCAAACTTCAAAGTGTGACCATAATTAAATGAAAGTTTTCTAGTTCTCCACAATAAGATGTTTTCTGTTGGTTGGGGAATAATTTCAGTGCAATAGCCCTTGCATAGAAAACGAACCTGGAACAGTTATGAGAGTGGTATGACACTGGTTCAAATGTTCAGTTCCTCAAATAATACTTTCTTATTTTTCCTTTGACAGGATGTGGGAGGTCAAGACAAGATCCGACCGTTATGGCGTCATTACTATGCCGGTTCCCAGGGACTCATATTTGTAGTGGACTGTGCCGATCGCGACAGAGTGGACGAGGCTCGCCAGGAACTGCACAAGATCATTAATGACCGGGAGATGAAGGAGGCTATAATATTAGTATTTGCTAATAAACAAGATTTACCTGATGGTTAGTATTTGAGAACCCTGTTTGATCTTGTTTTGTGAAGTATCTTATTCAGCATCTTTCTAATTTCAAAGAAGCAGTTTTAAAATATATAAGATAATTTTGATTGGTAATGCAATGTTCGCATTGTTTCATTGGTAAAATATCATAAATGTCAAAAGAAATGTCATATCCATCAGAAAAACCCTTGCAACTGAGTTTTAATTGAAATACAAAATATTTAGATTATCAAAAATGTGTTATAAAGGTTTATTAATTTTCCAAACAATGAAACTTCAAAAATTTGTGAAATATATGAAATTAAAAAGTCATTTGCTGTACAAAGAATGTCTGTTTTGATTTTGTTAGCAATGAAACCACATGAAGTACAAGAAAAGCTAGGACTAACGAGGATGCGAGACAGGAACTGGTATGTTCAGCCTGCGTGTGCCACCACCGGTGAAGGACTGTTTGAAGGGTTTACGTGGCTCATGTCAAACAACAAGTCGTGACCTGTGTTGCCTCCGAAGGAAACATTTTTAATACAAAAATGCTTTTATTACGATATTCATGAAAAGGAGATATGAGCTGTGTGGTGTATGCTTTGCCAATAGAAGCTAATAAAGAAGTGGCGTATCTTCTCGGCAAACAGGATTAAGGATGCATGCGGTGGACACATCATGTGACGTGGAGGTGTTAATTGACCACAAGACTTTGTAAACATCCGAGGGAATGAGAGGTGCACAATGTACATCCTTGTTGTAGCTCAAGGTGATCTGACGAGTGCTTTCACCCTAAACAATAAGGACGAACTACTGTAACTGTATTGTACTCCATTCATATGAACATATATACATACAAGTGTTTTTCTACCTTTCAGTTCATGAGAACTGGCACACTTTGATGAATGTGGCTGACTGTTACCTCTAGTAGCGATGCTTGCACATGAAAGAGAATGTGTGTATGAGAGAAAGAGAGAGAGGGAGTGAGAGAAAGAGCAGGAGGAGTATATATTTTGCATTGTCGTTTAGAGGGTGATCAGATTTTTTTTACCAGTCTTTTTGTTAATGTGGGTTTATTTTATTGTTATTTTAAGAGAGTTTCCAAAAGGAAATACATGCTTTTGTTGAGAGTTATATATACCGGTACCTCCCATGCCTGATACAAGGCACCAGAAAGTTGAGCAACTGAATACTGGCAGTCCAGCACTGGTTCAGTCTTGTCCATCCTTGTACTGATCATAAAAAGCCACAGTATAGCCCACTTGGGTATTAAAAGCAAAAAGATATAAAGTATGTTTTCCCCTATTAACCTATTAAAGCATAGGTTAATTATATAGACAGACATCTGCTGTTGTTATCATCTGATGTAAAAAAAAAATAAAAAAAAATCACTTGTTAGTTAAGTTCTGATCAGACCTGGTATAAGTACTAGTTCTTTGAGAATTTTCAGAGATATGTCTGGAAAAAAGTCTTGGCTATCAAAATAAACAGAAAACTTTTAAGGAAAGAAAATGCTTAAAATAGCTCTTTTCTTGTGGTATTGGTACATGTATCTATCTGCATCCAAAGTGCTGATCACGGAGTAAATGCAAGAGATCTTGGTTTGTTCTGTTAATTTTTTTTTGCATCCCTGTCACATTTGTTAATCATTTCTACTGTGGCAATTAGGTTGCTCTTGGTAAGGGGGAAATTGTGTTCCAGGCTTCGAGATTAACATGTAATCTTGGTGCTTACTCTTGTGTACCTGTTGTATTTGATATATTGAGTTATCAAACCAGTAATTCAGAGATCTTGGCTTGTGTGGAGTCGTGTCTTCTGTGTTGAAACAATGCTTCGATGATACAATGTACATATTAACTGTTATAAAGATTAAGGATTGTATTGTATAAAACCTGTAGTTCATAAAACCTAGGAAACCATTTGTTCTGTTACTTTAACCTTTTTGTAAAGTTTAGATATAGGTAGTACTTGTGTATGTCACATTAAGTCTTTCATTTTCATTAATGCTTTCTCAAAATGTGTAAATGTTGGCCTTGTGATTGTTTTGGTTTAATTGAAGTGACCTCTCCCAATTAAATCTTTTTTATTTGGTGATTTCAAAAGCTATAATGCCCTCTAAAATGTTGATGCCGTTTTCTGATGCCATCTTGCAACATTTCAGGTGTCAGCCAATTGGCTGTGTTTAAGATTTGGCATTGCAATCATGATCTTATTTAGTTCTTTCAAATGATTGCAACTAAACCAACATGGTTGGTGACTATTCACTTTTGTTCTGGGAGACCCTTTTTTTCTGATGTTTTGGAATTTTTCTAAATTATTCATATTTATATGCTATTAATCGTCTTACTTCAAGGTTCCCGTCTAAAAACTCAAAATGATATAAACTTAATGGAACAAATGTGAAATACAAATACATGTACTGAGGATTTTTTTATTTTTTTTTTGCTTTGATTCATACTAACATCTTCTTATTTAATGCTTACCAAATTTTGAACAACTTCACATTTACCTAGATATAATTTATCCTGCTTGTGTTCTTGAAAGTTATATGTAAAATCCCTGTCCTTGTATTTTGAGAATCTTTTCCTAACCAGCTAAAAACCTGAATCTAGAGTAGAATCTTGTAATCCTGTTTTGAGTGAACTGAATTAACCAAGTACAGTACATTTTATAGTCGTAAACAGTTTCTTACAGTATGGTTTATACCATTACTCAGAGTTGTATTATATCCCATGATAAATTTACTGTGAATGACACCTATAAATCTGGACAAGCATGGCTTGTATCAGGATTTACAATTAAATTTAAATCTTTGCAGGATTTAAAAATAACTGAATTAGAAAAAACAAAAATCGAAAGAAAATACTCAAAATTTAAATCATGGAAGAAACTGTTTGGTATTTTCAGCTTGTCAAGTTTACTATAGACACTTGTGGGTCTTTAACTCGTTCACCCCTGAAATTTCATAATGCACTATTCCAACCTTTGAATTGGAAGAGTTCAAATGTGTCTTCAGGGGTGAATGAGTTCACTATGTTTACGTTTGCTTTATAAACATTAACGAGTACATGTCATTTTATCTGTTTATGTTAATCATGATCTACCCAGTACACTGGTTTGTTGTTTGTGTGTAAACATTTGTTGGTGTTACATTTTAGTGCAATTTTCATTCTGATCGGATGTAGTACCTTAGATATTTAGTCAGTCTGGTAAATAATACTGATTTGCATCTGGTAGCCTGTAAACACTGATCACACATGATGATTTTTTTTACTGGAGACCTTTGACTTAAGCTTCTAGACAGTAAACCACATTACCACAGAGCTAGTCGTAAAATAATATGAACTAAATAACAACGTCCTGGAAATAAACATTTGAGAAGGCTATCGGAACAACATTCCTCTGTCTAGTGCACCTGTATGCTGGAGTTTTACTATTTGAATTATAATAAATGGCTAATACTGAAATGGCAGCTTGCGTTAGTACTGATTTTCATTAACTCATTCACCCCTGAAGACACATTTGAACTCTTCTAATTCAAAGGTTGGAGTAGTTCATTTTGAAATTGCAGGGGTGAATAAGTTAATAAATGTTTTTTTTGGATTTTAAGAAAAAAAACGTTATTTAGTTAAATTATATTGATAAACTCCATTAAGCTTTCATGTAATACCGTAACTTAAGTTGTGTTCCCGGGCAATATTACCATGCAAAATTAATTCGAGAACAGGATACGCTATATCTTTTATGATTTTCTGATGGTTCATCCAAAGTGCCTTTGGACCGCAAGAAGGAAAATGAACAGGTTTTAAAAATGAGATTTTAAATGGTTTTCTTATTTCTGTGTTTAAGAAAATGCTAGGCATATGGGATATTAAAGAGTGCTTCTGTAATATATTTTTTTTCCTTTATTTAATTTATTTATGTGCATATTACACTGTTTTTCGGATGAAGTACAGACTTTGTATATGGTGGGGAACTCATGATCTAGTCATAGTTCTGTCAGAGTAAAAAAGGGAAAGCCTGCAATGAACATACATGTGTTTTCTTAGTTATGCATGTGTGCGATGTGTCCGATTTAAACATGTCCTTTAGTGTGAGTTACAGGGCCCACTTGTCTTAAACATCTCAAAGTTAAGGAAAATCTCAATTGTGTATGGGAAATCTTAGACTTGAGGAAATCTCAAGAGTTGAGATGTTTTATACAAGTGGGCCCTGGTCATTCCTTTGACTTTCACTGTTGTTGAAAGTTGTTGCTTTTCCGTCTTGTCAATATTCTCCAAATTTTCTGATTTTTTTTTCCAATGTTAAATGTACATGAGGAATGTATGATTTTGAAATGCTTAACCTCTTGCACTGATATGTGTGTATAATATAGTTAAGTTTATATAGGTCTTACACAATTACAATGTTACTTGTTGCCGGCACTTAGCATTGGTATCTGTGTTAAAAATTGTGTTTTAATTTTTCAAGTGATTCATTATTGTTTTAGAATAAATTGCCTATGATGTGTATAAAATTTACTTGAGATTGGTCTACTAGGATGCCAGTATGATTTCAGCAAACCCAAGATATGCGTGTTATGATTCCATTAAATCCTTCATTTGAATATTGAAGGTATAGTATGATTCAATTAAAAAATCCTCGACATTTGAATATCGAAGGTATTAAATTATTTTATGATAAAAGAAATGTTCACCAAATTTAGAAGAAAATTTTATGATAAAGGAAATGTTCACCAAATTTAGAAGAAGAAAAAGTCACCGATAATATTTACGTATTGTTTGTAAGTAATCAACACTGCATTACAATTTTGCATGCTTTCAATGAATATAGGTTAAAATGTATTTGCCCCATACTACAACCCTGTATGTCACCAGTATTTTGTGTAATCATCATGTGTACGTGATTATGTTATTCTTGTATGAAGTCATATGTATTGTCTCAAAATAATCCACATGATCATTATCTGGATTTGAATTATTGTAAGTGATTGATGGAAAATGGTTATAAGTTTTTCCTGTCCTGATGCTAAAGACTAGAATCGTGATTTAAAGTTAACCACCTCTACAGAATTAAATACATGAATGACTTTTTAGCATTGGAGCCGTGTTACACTTTGAAATATTTTTTATGTGCCATTAACATGTTATGACATATACAGGTATTTAGGATTGTAATCAACAGTACAGCTATTTAAATTTTTATTTTCCTTCGTTGAATATTATATTTCTGTTGCAGTGTGTATATACCATATATCTAAATGAACACTGAACTTTGTAGCCAGTATGGAGTCGATACGGTGTATCCCTACAATAGTCAACACTTAGGTCAGACACACACAAAAACTGTTGTGTATCCAAACTTTCCTTTATAGATAATTTATACTGTATTTTTTCCAAGGTTTGAAAGAGTATTTCCTACAGTCAAAGGTGTGATTTTTCTTTTCACAAAAATAACTTGTTTATTCTATGTTTTCAAAATGGCAAATGGGTAAAAATATAAAGTGACTTCTGTCAATATTTTTCTGCCAGGACTGCAGGAATTAACTATAGCAGACAATTTTAATGCAGCACTTTCTCGCAACACTATACCTCTTGTGATGTTGCCAAAATTAATTCTCCTTTGAACAGATGGCGCAAGTGCTGCTCTTACCATATATTGTTGATGTGGTCTGCAATAGGGTTTAAATCTTTTAAAAATTCGTCTGGATAAAATCTTGCATACAATTTTTTTAGGGAGGATCATCAATGTATTAAAAGCAAATAGACTAAATTATACTATAATACACAATATTGAGATATTGCTGAGCATATTGCTGTTTAATGTAACGTTATTGGTATCTGGTCTGTAGACCATCTATTCTGTCTTTGGTAATAAACGTTAAAATGGAATTAACTTTCTTTACAAATATTCAAACTATATGAGCTGTTCTTAATCTTTTAACACATTCACCCCTGAAAACACATTTGAGCTCTTCCAATTCAAAAGGTTGGAATAGTTCATTATGAAATTTCAGGGGGGAATGAGTTAAGGCCCTTTCCCTTGAGAGTAATTCTGTAGTATATGTAGAGGAATGATTCCCTAGGGAAAGACATGATATGAAAGAACTAGTCAATGTGATATTAGACATTTCCTGGGCCGTTTTCGTTCAAACAGTTGAACCAGTCGGACCACAGTTGTTCGTTTATTAAATAAGGTTGGACCTAGTAATCTGATGCTGCTTTCAGGCAAGCCTTGGCAAAGCCTTGCAAGGCCTGCATAATCATTTGCCAGTCTGCCAGGATGTATACCTGAAATTGTTACATTTAAAAACGGACAAACCGGTTGTTAGGCATAAACGAACAGGCCCCTGGTTAATCCTTTTGAAATAGTAGGGGATTACCTTTTGAAATAGGAATAGTTCATTATGAAATTACTAAGTTGAGGGTTCTCTTACATTAGTAATACAGTTGTTGTTTTGGTGGTTTTTTTCAAAGCATGAACCTAGTCTGTTTGAGAAATAATTTTGGCACAGTTGCATCGTGTTGAAACGTGAACGTGATGGTATCTGTCAAAATGACTGTAAACCATCTATCATTCACGGTGTATCATGATCGGTACTCTGTCTCTTCTGAATTTCATTTACATTATGCTCCTACTTTATTTGATAATAGACAATATTTTACCTCAGAATCAACCTTTCTATTATAACATGTGTGATAGTCGCTGGCATTGGGGTACATCATTTCAGATAATCATGTTACTATTTGCTATGGGTGGGGGAGGGTTCATCCCTCAAGATCCAAAAGTGAAAAAATAAATGAATAAGAAAATGTTAGTACAAAATTGTATCTTTCTTAAGATGGTGTCAAATGGATATTGCGGAATTGAAATGTAACATGTTTTGTTTTCGTCATCGTATGTTGATTCACATTTCTTTAAAGATAATTGTGTAATGCCTACGATATCATAGAAGCAAGTGAAGAGAGACTTGCAACCAATGGAGAACACTGCTAGAAACATTGACAAATCATCTAAGACATGACCTGAATATTTTGCTGGAGATCATTATCAGAATCATATACATGTATGTTAATTACAGTACTTGTTCATGCAGAATTTGAGAGAATAAAAGCGAAAGTTTGAAGTCGGAAAATGCAGCTTCAATAAACGTCGATGACTTTCCTTCATTGTGTTGAATTTATCTAGGCATCACAAGCCAAGGAAAAGGAAAACCATTGCATTTTCATTTTAATTATATTTAGGAATTTTATTGATAGTTTACGGTACTAAGAAATGGTGTTTATTCTAAAACATTTGATGTACGCTGTGTACAACCTTTTGTAGTTTCCATTTATTTTCATTACGAAACATTCCACATCGCTTTCTTCCTATCCCTGCTGGAGTTACTTCCCCTTTGCTTGCATGTTGATCAGGTCATTTCAACTTCTGTTATGTTAAAAACCAATGGAACAGTCTGTCTGTTTTTATGTATGATTGGTTTAGCTTGCCTGCATTAGGAAGTTTTCTTCACAACTAGTGTAGAGTCATACTTTCTCAGTTACAAAATAGTGAATCTTTGCCTACATGGATCATAATGGTTAAGTGCACATGAGAAATCTTAATGTATATAGCCTCACAATTATTATGCAAATACAGAATACTTGATACAAATAAAGGAAACATGTAAGAATATGTTCATTGAATAAAAACATACATTTTATTACAAGAGCTGTTTTCTGTTTTTAATGCTAATATAAATGGCAGTGTAAGATCAGTTATGCTCATAGTTCTTTGTGTCCTCCATACCTTACTTGGTTGATCACCCAAATTCAAGCTGCCACAGTGTGTACTGCTGCCAGTGCGTTTTCACAGACAAGTGTGGGCGGCTAAGTGAAAGTTATTGCCGGAGGATATAGGCTGCATGTGTATTACCAAACTATTTGCCTCCATCATCAAATGGCGGGTTATTCAAATCACATTTCGACCGTGGTCCAACAGTAAACAATTTGTTGTTGCCATGTCTCGGAAACTATTAATGGGATCATACAAGAAAAATAGAATGTTTAAAATCATTCAACCCTAGTTGTGCATACTCCAGTTTGATATGGAATGGGGATGAAGAAATGTCCTCCAGGCAGCCACCTTAGATTTTGCTTGTCAAGTTTGTTGGGAGCTACTGAAGAAAGTGCGAAACAGAATCCAGAATTGACACTAGGTTATCTTGAATTTAGTTATGACATATTACATGAAGTTCATTAATACTATCTGCAGTAAGTATCTAAACACTAAAATGGGAAAAATCAGTCCTGTTAACCAATGGCAATTATGGTGCGGAACATGTAACGAAGTGGTAAATGGCACAGGAAGTTGGATAAAACCTACACAAAAACTTTGTATTTAACGAAACCTCCTCCTAATCTGAGGACTCCTTCAAGATATCCTCACTCCAACAAGTGTCATATGATTATTTAATTTCACAGTTCATATGTTTAAATGTATTGCATCCATAAAAAAAAGTTTTTTTCTGGTTCATTTAGTATTGATTAGCTTTCAAATTTGGTTCGCAAAGTATTGATTGGCTTTCAAATTTCACAAAGTTTATTTAATTAAAGGAAAATAATGGTTGTTTGAATTGGATTCCACCTATAAATACTAAGAACTTTCTAAGGCCTTCCATTTTGGCCTGGAAGTGAAGTTCCTCCATCATTCAGAGGTCTAGTTATGATGTGTCACAGGCCTGCCATTGTGGATGCAATAGCATGGAGACTTGTAAACCAGTATGGAAACTATAACCTGAAGTTTTTGAAGCTTTAACCCATTCACCCGTGAAGACACATTTGAACTCTTCCAATTCAAAGGTTGGAATAGTTCATTATGAAATTTCAGGGGTGAACGAGTTAAATGTAATATTGCACATAATTTTAAAGTTTGGTGAAAACACCGCAGAACTAAGGACCATAAGCTGTTACCATGGATTGACAGATGCGCACATAGAAAACACAGATATAATTTATTCTCCACCCCCCCACCCCGAAGTTAAAGTGCTGGAAAAAAACAGATAGATATAGCTGCCTTTACTTGAATATGTTGCAGAGTAACCCAAAGTCAAAAATGATACTCTTCCAAAAGTGCAACATCCATCTGTTCAAGCACTACCATCTCCAAGGAAATCAACGTATCCATAATATTTCTGTAGCCGAGCTGGACTGGGTCAATCGTCGGTGACCAGAAAGCTCAACTGGTAGAGCGTTCGTCTCGAGTTTGGAAAGTCGCTGGTTCGAACCACGGTCTGGCTGTACATTTTTCCTCTCCTGTTACAGTGGTGCCTATGACCAACCCTTGTTTGAAGCATTTAGTGTATGCTTGGCAAGTGGATATCCGAACCTGGGTTGCAAATAGTTGTGTCTTTGGGGGCAAAGACTTGGAAAAAGGAGGGAGGAATGTAGCATGTATAACATTTCAATATTATAATAGTAACTTTGACCCAGACCTTTGAACTATCTCCAAACTCATAGGGATCATCCTCTTCCCAAGATACACCAGCAAACCAAGCTTGGTTTAGATCTAATGTTATGTTCAAGACATAACATCTGGAAACCAAGGCCGTGTTTATTTAAACGGTTGAACCACAGTTGTTCGTTTATTAAATAAGGTCGGACCTAGTTATCTGAAGCTGCTTTCAGGCGAGCCTTGACAGAGCCTTGCAAGGCCTCCATAAACTTTTGCAGGTCCGCCAACATTTATATCCGAAATTTGTTACATTTACAAACGGACACACTAGTTGTTCCACATAAATGAACAGGCCCCAATACTTTCTGAAAATTTCAGTCTATTTATTGGCACTTTGACCTCAAATTCAAATGCTTTTTTCTACCTTCTTCCCTCCCTCATGAGGCATCATTCACCCAAACTTGGTTAACATAGGTATTAACTTTCCAAAGTTGTTATAGGGAAACCATTTTTTTTTTCAGCAATGCTGAAAAAGTGATGACTTGCTACAATGCTCCCAAATGTGGATCATGAAATGGTTTTATGATGTCGTGTAAGGTTTCGAACAATAAATGAACTAGGTTTTCCTTTTTCTATGGTTTTATTATTGTACTAAAACAAATATACATTATCTACTATAAAACATGCAAGTTAAAGAATGATGCAGTTTACTCAACAAAATACATGTATTTTCGCCTAGAAAGCAAATGAATGGAAACTACGTATATATTTCAGATAGAGGTATGTTTAATAATAGAATTTGTTCTAAATCTTGATATTAAAATAGTGTTTGTCTAGTTAAGGTACATGTACTATTTTGAAACATTAACATGAGAGACACTACTTGGATTAATTACGTTCTGAAATATATATTTAAATCCCCTATGACGCTGAAAGAAACATCTCAACAGTGTATTTTTGAGTTTGATTCGACCTATTTACGTCCACTGCAGAAACACATAACCTCCATTCTGTCACTTTGCAAAATTTGAGAGTCCGAAAAATGTTTAAGATGAACTCCCCTAATGAACAAGATGAAGTACCAAAACAACAATTCACATTGAGGTTGGTACGATTTCAACACTCATGACTTGAACCATTACGTATCACACTGCATAACCTGTTCAGACATTGATTCACTTTGCTTTAACTCATTCACCCCTGAAATTTCATAATGAACTATTCCAACCTTTGAATTGGAAGAGTTCAAATGTGTCTTCAGGGGTGATTGAGTTAAAAACAATATAAATTTCAATGCCACGATTTATTCTTATTCTCCCTTCAAATGCTTAACACAGGTAATAAGTATTTTCCATTGGTACACAATTTTTAACACAGAAGGCATGTCATCAAAACTGAATTATAGCGAGATTTCGGTGAATCTATGTATATAAACGACAACAACTTCTATCCAATTTCAGCAGAATAATCTAAGGCATACGATGAGAATAAGAGAAAATTTTCATTATAAAACACTAACAGGACATCGAGATCTGAGCAGCACACATCCCACATCAGAAAGCATGCATGTATAGATTTTAATTTAAATTACCGTATCAAAAAACTACAGAAGTTGAAGATTGAAGTACAGCACAATCAATGTTTGAAAGGCCAAGACAGCCACAATAAATTAAGTGTTTCTAGACCATCCCATGTCTTTCATGTTCCCACAGTCTAACATAAGACATTGTACTTGTAACATAATGTAAAAAGGTGTGAGATGTATAAAAGAGTTGCTTTAAAATGTTTTTAACGAAAACTGTTGCACGATGCCCTTCTTCTACAGTTGCAGATCTTTTCATTTCTTGATTTGTGGAGTTCTTGAAACTAATGGATGATCAGCAATACTGGGAAATTCTGCAACAGAAAATATCATCATTACTACTCAATTCAAAGTCATGTAAACAATAAGACATCATACTAGCATCAAATTTAAGCATTGACTTGTAATGCTGAAACCTTTAATAAAAATATTATTAAACTTGAGAAACAAATAATGGTAAAAAAAGCGTTCTCATATTTTACTGAATTATGGATTACGGTATGATGGGTCAGGTATTGATATAAAGAAAAATTAAATATCTATACTGGCCTTACCTGTCCTACTCTGTTAGCAAATATTACAGATTTAGATTTGAAGTTGATGATTACCTGTACAGATAATTTACTAATTTTTGCTGCTTTTCTTATGAACCCTCTGAATGTTTTTCACAAATGAAATTACAAATCACAAGCCGACATTTATAATATATCAAACCATACCTAAATCACACTATTATGCAACTCTTCTGATCCCTGAAAGGATTCGCCGACTGTAGCACTCCATTCACCAAGCCATCCTCTACGGCATGATTACTGGTGTAATCCATGATTCTGGAAAAAAGAAGACAAAAAAAATAATTAAAATGTCAATTTGTAATCAAGCTGCAAGCATTTTTATCACTCTGATTCAGCATATTTAACAGTTACCATTGAGTTCTCATTAGGAGCTGTTACCAGCAAAAGTAGCTTGCTTTTTAATTCCCCACCTTTGAACAAGCAATTTTTTCAGAACATGTACGGGTCAGTCAACACTATTACAAAACTTATGTTTCGTACTGGTACAAGACATCATTCTAAATTTAAAATATAAGATATTAGCACATGGACTGACATTTCAACTTTGTAGTTATACATGTACTTTGAGTTTTGCATCCTTTGTGTTGCTGAATTATGTTTCAATATCATTCAGAATTATTCATCTTTACAAAGATCTAGAAGTACCATACCAATTAAAGCATCCTACTTTAGCTTATATGTGATGAATGACAAAAATTTAATCCAAGATGATCTTAAAATTTGTACATGTACTGTACTAGACTACTACTATTTGTTAATTTGTGCTCTTTTGGGGGAAAAAAAACCTTCAAAATATTTATTTTCATCTTAGTACATGGGCATCCTAAAATTTACGTACTATCTCTTCCTTCAATTTATTGATGAGATAAAAATATTCTTCCCATTTACAAAAAACAAACAGTGTGTTATAAATTAATCCAAAATCGTCGCACTGAAAATACAATAGGATAAATAGGATAAAATAATGAATGCAGGCAGACACTCTGCCTCTATATCCACATCTTAATATATTTTAGAAAATATTATTTGTTAATTGTCATTTCCTGAGATTTCTTTATGGCCGGCCAAATGATTGTATTTCAGTTCAAAAAATTTCCGAAGACTGAAGAGTATCAAGATTAAGTTCAAAGTCCTTAATCGTTGGCGATGTAATAATATATTCTGGGAGACTGCTCCAGATTTCGACAACTTAATTAGGCCTAAAGCTGAATATTTCCGAATATCATGAAAATGTATGGATTATCAAATTAAATTTAAAATGCATTACCTGCTGCATACTATCTGACGTTTATTATAAATATATTGGTACCATATCCCTGCAACTATCTCCCTTACGTTACCGCGCCCCTAAGTGCCATTCGGAGTTGATGAACAAAGCCCATCTTGCATGAATCATAATAATGAGCTGGCATTTTCCGATGCTAATAAGAAATATATATTCACTTATTGTTGAGCATATTTAAACATTAACTATCAAATGTCTATTAACCGAAAAAATAAAACAAATATAACATCAGCATTGACCGAACAGAATCAAAAGGCTATGTATATTATTAATATTAGATCGATACTGCACTGAATTCCTATCGTTTCCTGTCAATTTGAAATGGGCAGAGTTTCTCGCATTCATTATACACTTACTCTTCGATTGCTTGTGAAACTGGGATTCGTTGTACATTAGCTTCGAGACGAAGCTGTCCCAACTGCTTCTGCAAGCTCTGTACCTGACTGGACATTTTGAGATGGAAATATTTTGATAGTTACGACAAGAATTTCTCAGACGCAAAACAAAATGTCGCCGGTTTCTTCTCGTTTTCAATTATCGTTCAAAGCGAGAATATGCGGGATTCAAAATGGCCGCGCCCAGGAGTTCAGAAAATAAAGAAGGAAAGAGTAAAGATGTTCTCATCTCTAATGTCATAGATGCACAGAGAGTAAGGTAAAACGCAAGCATAAGTACATGTTGGGCACAACTCCAACACCATTACTTGAGTGGTTGCGTTGGAGTCCTGTTCAAGTACTGTAAATAGCCAAAGTCCGAAACGTCTAGGAGAGCTTGTTTTGCAATAATAACGGTAGTGTTACTGGAATGCTATTGCAACAACGTTAGAGGTTAAACACTGCGGCATAATAATTTCCGATAAAAACACCCGACCAATAGCTAATTGAGTTATAGGAGTATTGACGTGCTTGGTGCTCTAGGCTGTTACACTGACAAATTGTAGGAAAGTGATTAGACATCTTCTAAAAGATCAGTCGTGGCAGTTTGGCAATATCGAGGCATTGCAGGTTGCATCAAGCTAAAAGGGTCCGGGGTGATTTCAAGTCCCTTTTGACCCAGTTATAACTGAAAAAAATGTGATTTTCCCTTTTGAAATTCCCTGTTGGTAAAAAAAGATAAATAAATAATTAAATAGTATACGTAATAGACAGGTTTTTAAAAAGTTTAATTTAAAGTGAAATCATGATTTATTTTGTACAAGATATATATATATAGTTTGTCACTTCCATTTGCAACAATCAAAATCTAGAATGCTAGTCGTTTTGGTAACAAGTTGCTTCGGTAACAAGTCGTTTCGGGACAAACTTAAAAGTCGTTTCGGGACTTACTCAAGTCGTTTCGGGACATAAAAAAAATATAATCAAAATATAAATGAATGTTACATGTAACATTTCTTTTTCCTTATACAATATAAAAATGTATACCATATGTAACAAAGTTTGTAACAATAAATAATTATAAACAAATTAACACATAAATAAACAAAGGTAACAATATGATGTACATTTTTGTATAAAAATTGAAAGTAAATTATGGAAAGCATTAGCTACACAGGATTATTAATATGTGGTATGTGTACCCAGGACTTCGGACGTGGACCCTGCTTTCCTAAAGCCTCATTTTTTTTAATAATTTAAATATATATAATGCACAGAATTAAATACAGTTACAGAGAACAACAAGGTTATTACACTTGATTCACACCAAGAAACTATAATCAGTATTTATAAGTATACCAATCTATCCTTCAAACAAAGAAATCATTATAATTATCAAACTAATGTTCATTATATGATACACTTCAGCTAACTAAAAAGTTTCATCTCTTTACTTTTTTCTTGTATTGAAAAAAAAGCTTTTTTCTTTTAACACATCTACCACACAGCACTATAGTAATTAAATACAGGCATAATTTATACAATATATATATATATATAATAAATGAACTATCAAATTTAAATGGTTTTTTTTATCACATCTTACATGTCCCGAAACGACGAAGAAAAAGTCCCAAAACAACTTCCGTCTTGTTACCGAAACGACATGTTACCGAAACGACCTGACACCAAAATCTGGTTGAAAGTGGTCGATCACTATATGTTAGAAGTACAACAGTTCTGTACTGTAGAGTATATATGGTGGCATATTTCTGTCATCAAGTTGCCGACTTATGACTGAATGATGTTGACAGTATCTCTGAATCATGTGGACAAAATATGAGAAGATGTTGCCATCACAGAAGAAGATGTCATCATAAACAGAAGAATATGTCGACATGCTAATGTACTTGTCAAGATAATAAATCCAAGATGATTATCCAGCAAGTCGGAAACTCTGCTATTTATTTTCTTCTTTTGTATAGGTTAGCACTCCTCTTGCCATGGGGGCTTGTAACAAATGTATACAAAATATTTATTAACACACATAATGTGCGTTCGTTCAGTGTATATAATTTTAGCTCTGATCTGGCCCGAAGTATTTGTTACAAGCTTATGCATACTCTTACTTAAGGGGATACAATGAAACTCTAACACATCCTCCTTAATTAGTCAGAGGGGAAAAACATCCTTTCAACTTAGACATTAACAGTTTTGCTAAGGTCAAATTAAGTTCTTTTTGAAAATAACCATGGAAAAAGCACATTCACTTATCATATTGTGACAGATACATGTACGTAGGTTGAATATATTAAACTATATTACCGAACACAAAAAAAAACATGTCGCTTTAAGCTTAATTTGTCAAAGTGTTTTAATTGGTCTTTCTTAGTATAGTGAAATTTTGAAAATTGAAAACTTCCTCCTTTTTCTTTTGTTTTCATAGGAAAATGAAACGTAAATAAAAAGATGATGATTACTTTAAGAAAATAATTCTTCTTTCATATAATTTAAGGCATCTGGTTTCGGCCACGTTGTGGAATAGCTTACCATCTGCTATTAGAAAGTCAAATACCATGGCCAAATTTAAGAGGGACATCAAAACTCACCTCTTCACATCTGTATTTTAGGCTCTTTGCAAAGACGTCGTGTAATTACCAAACCCTTTATTTGTTCATTTATGTGCACATTGCGTTGATGATCTGCTTTCTTAAATGTATAAAAGTGATTGTAAGCCTTTGTTTTTGTTTCACAATCATAACTAATACTATTATTCATATGTTGTAAAGCGCTTTAGAGTAATTTTACAAAAATTATATAGGGTGCTATATAAATGTTGTATATTATTATTATTTATTATTTCACTTTTTAATTTTCTTCCAAAAAGTTGATGATCTGCTTGCTTAAATGTATAAAAGTGATTGTAAGCCTTTGTTTTTGTTTCACAATCATAACTAATACTATTATTCATATGTTGTAGAGCGCTTTAGAGTAATTTCACAAATTATATAGGGTGCTATATAAATGTTGTATATTAATTATTATTATTTATTATTTCACTTTTTAATTTTCTTCCAAAAAGTCAAACTCTATTGTTGATTATACATGTACATGTAACATTTTGAATAGTTACCAGTAAAAAAACACAAGATATAGCCTTTTGTTAATTTATTTCAGGAAAGTTTTAGAGGAGAACAAAATATTTGACAACGGCCGAAGATTGAAGAAAACTTCAAAAGGAAGAATTGCAATCCCATTGAAAAAGTCAGCAAACTTGGAGACAATTGTTGATACTCTATCTAAAATTGGTATTATTGTTGAAAAAGAGTGTTTGAAATTACCCCTGTCGAAAACTGCCCTGGCACAAACACCCTATGATTGTTTGGTTTCATCCCTCCACGATTTCCTTGGTAACGATGATGTCAATTTCTCGACATTGGTAAAGGATATACCGACCCACTGGGAGAGACATGGCGATCTAATTGTGTTTTCAGGGAGCTTTTTTACGCACAATATATGGCAAGGTAAGTGAAAAAATTCAAAATACAGGTCCTCTTGAACATTCACAGGCTTTTTGTTCTCAAGATATCTTAAAGACATTTTTCCTTAACTGAATTTACCAATTGTGTAACTTTTGTGAAGATCTTAATTTCTTAAGCAGAGAAATGTTGGTGAGGCTTGGAACTTGTATATAAGGCCAAACAAGAAGTTAAGTTTGTTTCCCATTTCATGTCTGAAAAATCAAGGGTATGTTGGTGAACATTTAAGAAAAATAACTTTTATCATGTGTATGCCATGGAGAGTGATATTGACTTTAATAGGCTGCTTTCATGGAAACTGACAAAAAACATTTGGGCTAGGTATACATAAGGTAAGCTGAAACAGTATTTCTATTTGGTCTATAATTATATAAGTATAGTATATATAAGTACATTGTACTAAACTGATGTACTTATTTACTGGGTTTTATTACACAGTGCTAAACCATCTAGTCACTTGATACTGATTTGATGGGAATTTTCCTACTGCCTTTCCTAATTGGTAGAATACTGAAATAGTAATCTGCAGTCCTGGGTAAGACTCCTATTAGAGGCACTTTCAAAATGTGACCTAGCTTATAGATATATGATCAAGAAAATCCATATTTTCAGTAAGGGCACAGTACTCTATGATGAACAATATGAATCCATTTAGAAGCTCGGCAGAAATTGTCCCAATATTAGAAATTATCCCTTTCTGGAAGACTTACTATGTTTAAGGATACATTTCTTTCTACAGCAATGCAAAATTTATTCCTTGGTCAGGTTTAGCATCAATTTAACTTATTCACCCCAGAAATTTCATAATGAAATATTTCAACTTTGAATTGGAAGAGTTCAAATGTGTGTTCATGGGTGAATGAGTTTAAGAATTAAATCAAGAATTATGTGGTAAGATTTATTTAATGTTTTTTATTCATTACAGGTTTGGGGCCTGGCCTGTGGAAGGCTGTGGCCACAAGTCTCGGCTGCTCCAGACTGGCACAGAAGGGTGTCATCAGCTCCAACGGTTATCGGTCACCAACAGTTGTCCTACTGCTTGGTGATTGTGGATGGGTGCAACATATAGACAATGGTATCAGGTAAAGTCGAGATCCGGATCAACACTAGCAGAACTTTGAATTATTACTAACTTGGAATCAGAAATAGTGTCAGTAATATACATGTATGGCATCACGATGGTTTATGCATCTTTGCTAACCAAGGATTACGATCTACTACGGTAGTAGGCAGATCGGATCGTATCGGATTGTAACCCTTGGCTAGCGAAGATGTGGTTTGAGGGTGGGGTGGCACAGTGGATAGAGCATTCGCCTTTCACAAAGATGACCGGGGTTCGAATTCCAAATCTAATGTAAAAAGGTATGGGGCCCCCAGTGCCCGACCACGTGGGTTTCTCGGGGTACTCCAGTTTCCTCCCACATTAAGACCCCCTTTACTTTACCATCCAGGCCAATAAGAGAATCAAATCTTTTTGGACCTTTTTTTTGGTTAAAAAATATAAAATAATTGTGAAATGCACTAATGTAACGGTTCCTGACTTGGAGCATGTGTATTTTATTTTATAGTTAAAGTGTCAGGGTTTATTAATTGACTATGGTATATTAAAATGATTAGATGGATCTTGAAAGCAGTAGACCAATAACAAGAAACTCCAATGCAATATTAGCAGATTACGATAGTTTGGTTTTTTGGGGGGGTTTTTTGAAAAGGGGAGGCGTACGCCCATTACGCCCTCACCTGGACACACCCCCCCCCCCCCCCCCCCCCCCCCCCCCCCCCCCCCCCCCCCCCCCCCCCCCCCCCCCCNAAAGGAAGGAAACTGGAGAAACCCATGTGTAAATATAAGATGATAGAACTTTAATTCACAATGGTTGTGTTGAAAATATGATGATCCCATTAAACTCTATCTTAGGTCTTCGATTTGAACTGCCTTGCACCTTAACTTTGGTCTCTGACTCGTACTTAATTAGTTACATAAAGGGCAGCTGTGAAAAGCTGGCCTGGCACTCACACTTGCGTATTTTCTACACAAATTATAATTAACACCAATATAGAAAATTATCAACAAGTTAAGTTGATACAGTAATACCCAGCCAGCATTCAGATATCGGGCCGACATTTGTCCGATTTTGGAATCTACATCAGCGCGATGTCTGTTTTAGGAGCAGGCTGACATCGGTCCAGCTTCCATTTGCAACATGTTTTGATGTCGGCCCGGTATTGGCAACTATATCCGCCCGATGCCTATCCAACGTCTATCCAACGTGAAAATCATATTCCTTTTAGTATTTGGACAACCTGTGTACATATGTTGGCCTGACATTGGCCAAATCTTAGTTTGCAGTCTTCCAGTACCGGTATATTAAACATTTAATTTGCATAATTTGAAAAGGATTCCCTGTATAACATATGCAATGCTGACAATACTAGTCTGCTACAAACCAATCTACAAACCTGGCCGTTGTTGCCTGTTGTAGTTGATCTTGATGACCTTATTAAGGTTTTGAGTCCTTGTTTATTAGTATTCAGAAATATTGTAATACAGCCTTTTTTTTCTATCATTTGCCCCGCATAACTCCAGCCAAGGTGTCCAGGACATGGAACAAACCACAGCATTCTGATTTGCTCTACAACCTCCTTTTTATACGCCCGTCAAATTTGACGGGAGTATTATGGTATGGGGTTGTCCGTTCGTCCATCCGGCTTAAACTTTTGTTTGTCCGGTAATCTCCTCCTACATTTTTTGGACCGATCTCTTTGAAACTTGGTATACATTATAACCATGATATGAAGTTGTGTCTCCCTTAAAAGAATTTTGAATTGACAATTTTTGCAAAACTTCTTGCCCTTTGTTTATTTTTTGTCCGGAGGTTTTCTCCTACATTTTTTATAGCATGTCAGCTAACCACTCTTAGAATGATCTTATTTCAATGTAAGAAAGTATATAACACTATATGGCATTCGACGGACGTATATTGTTCCGCCCCGCGGTACTCTTGCCCATTTATAACTTGTAATTCTATGCTTCAGGTACACCTATGACCTGACCAAATGCATGTTCAGTGCAGGCAATATCACAGAGAAACTGAGGGTAGCAGGTTTTTACTGCCAAGGAGAAACAGTCGTTGATCTCTATGCAGGTATTCCTTTGACTTTGATCTTGTGTACTTTTAGATCTTTTATATAATTATGTATTAGTGTTGTTTTGTGTTGTTATTATGGAATGATATTGCTATATATGTGAACCATGTATATATCAACCATTATGAGATGGTGTACCATGGGTGATTTTTGGGGCTCTCAATCCAAGGTCAAGGTCACACATTGAGGTCAAATTTCAAAAATGATTTTGTTAGTCTGAGGAAAACTTTAAGCTCTGAAGAGTGCGGCATCAATCATCTGATAAATGGGTTTTTTTAACGACTTCTCATTGAAACCAAGGTCAAGATGTTTGGCTATTACCCCCAGTAGGTACAGTACAACTAACATAATTTGTTCAAAGAAATGACCTTGTCCAACTTTTAAAGTCCCTTGAGTAAAATAAAGTTAAAATCTTCCAGTAGAGATCCATGAGGTGTAGGGTATATGATATCTAGCCTGTAGTGTAGCTTACTGTACACCAGGAAAGTTTTGCACTGTCATACTTTCGACCTTTATTGGAAAAGCCCATATTATCCCAGTGTTATTTTCACCCTCCATATGTCATTGCTATAGATGGAATACTGCTGCCATCACCATGCCCTCATTCCAGTGGGTTAAAAGGTGAAGTTTAAGGGTGATAATTTTTGCTATCAAGTTTGTTTAGATATATATTTGACCTTGACCTAATTGATGGTAACTGATGTGAAATGTCTTCACTCTTTTCAAACTGCAATGCATACGAGGTAAGCAATTCAGGCCCTATCCGCCTCTTGTTTCAATCTCTCTGTCAGTGCTTCACTGTAACCTACAATTGCCAAAGTTTTTAGGTGAATACCTCGTGGGATGGCAGACTTGTTTGCTGAAATTTGGTCTCATACCCTTCTTTATACAGACTTATTGCCCTTTGTAAATTTTAAATACTTAAGTTTTTTAAGATTTGGCAACTGTCCTTTGTCCATGCAGAACACCAGATGTTTAATTGATTGGAATACTTTAAATAGACAAAATGAAGCAAACATAACTAATTGTTGAAAAACATAATTTCTCATTAGTTTTACAAATTATATTTAAATTTCAAAGATAGTTTAGTGGAAGTTATTCCTGAAATCAATTGCTTCTTCATCCCATATACTAACTGAATCATGGATTATAATAACAATATTTCTGTACTGAAGTTAAAGTTTAAATATATCTTTTAGGCGACGATCAGTGATGAGTGTGCTGATGATATTGTATATATACAATGCATATAATTAGGTTGTTATGTTTCCTTCCCAGGGATTGGCTACTTCACATTGCCATATTTGGTCCATGCCAAGGCTTCACATGTCCATGCCTGCGAGTGGAACCCAGATGCTGTCGATGCCCTGAGGAAAACTCTCGCACTGAACAGTGTATCGGATAGGTGCACCATACATCAGGGTGACAACAGAGAGGTCAGTCATCCATAAAAGTTAATTAACTCATTCACACCTGAGCACAGTCACACATTTTAACTCTTCCTGTTCAAAGGTTGAAATAGTCACTATGAAATTTCAGGGATGAATGAGTTGACATTTCAGCAGCATTGTAAAATAATATATGGTAACACTTTGTTTTCATGAATATTTCTTTTCGTGTTTTAATTTTCTTCCATTACCTTTAATATGGAGATTTAAATTGATGAAAGTAGCAATGACCCCCAGAACTTGAATCATAATTTCCGGATATATGTAGTGATTGAATTGAATTTTTCCCAGTTAGATAAAATTTTGTTTTTTCCACACCAAAGTTGATTTTTTATCATGACAGACTTGTCCAAGGAACATTGCTGATCGAGTCAACTTAGGGTTAATACCCTCCTCAGAAGAGGGATGGCCTGTAGCATGCAGAGCGCTGAGGTCTACTGGGGGCTACCTTCATATCCATAGCAACGTCACTTCAAAGCATTCCAGTAACCCAGACTGCAGTGTTAACCTTGACAACAACACAGACAAGTCTGATTCTCCAATATGTTTGAAATGTGGAAATGCAATTCATGTCAATTTCAAACACAGTTCAGATATTGGAAAAGGAAATAATAATTTGCAAGGAAATCATGAAGAACAACAGAGATATCAATGTTATGATCGAGTCAACACTGATGATTTAACCAATAGCAACTGTGATGCATCAAAAGACAAAGATGCTTTAGAGACAGAATTGAGCACAGAGGAACCTGTGGTAATGGCTGTCAGAGATGAGAATAGCTACAGCAACAGTTATATTTATGATAATGACAGTCTGTCTAGGAGTCTTTGTGATATAGACAATTTGTCAAGGGAGAAAACTAGGAGTGACCATGAGACCTTAGAAGAAACAAAAGCCTCAGGTCGTAGAGCCACTTACCGAAGTCATACATCTGTGGAAATAACATGTACATGTACAAATAAAACCAGCAAAAGTTCTGCCTCGAAAATCAGTAGAAAAGACTGGAATCTCTGGGCAGAGGGTGTCGCCAAGACAATATCACAGCTGTGCACCCAGGTCCACAAAGACAATAATCAATGGACGGCCAGAATTGATCACATCGAGCATGTCAAGTCGTACGCTCCGCATATTGACCATCTAGTGCTTGATCTGGAATGTCGACCAGTGATATCGATGGAGAATTAAAATAAGATATGATACGTACATTTTGTACTTCAATGTATTTTTTATTTCTGGCATTAATTTTCAACATTTTTCCCATTCACACTTTCATTTTATTTAAGACCTCTACAGTAGAGCTTCGTAAATCCAGTCACCACTATTTATCTTTAGAACCAGTGTTTGAGATAAGCTCATTTTTATGCAAAATTCTCCCAGTTACCGGTAATCCATTTTTTCAAAATCTGACTGGATTATAAAGAGCTCCACAATATACATGTCCTGACATTTTGGTTTCTGAGAAATCGGGACTTCTTCTTGATATTTGAAACAAAAGTTATCATTATAGAACGAATGGGAAGTTGGATACAAAATAGGCATGTGTTTGTCAGATCCTAAAACCTAAATACGAGTGTTAACCTGATCTAAGTATGTGTCAGATCCTAAATATGAGTGTCAGATCCTAAATATGAGTGTCAGATCCTAAATATGAGTGTTTGATCCTAAATGCAAGTGTCAGATTCTAAATAGGATTGTTTGTCTGATCCTTAATTTGAGTTTTTGTCAGATTCTGGATATAAGGCTAATTGTCAGATCCTAAAAATGAGTGACAGATCCTTAATATAAAGTGTGAAACATCCTAAAACATTAGTATTTATCAGATCCTAAATATAAGTACCTACTGTGTAAGATCCTAAATATATTTGTGAGATTCTGAATATGTACATCTCTGTCAATTAGATCCTAAATATGACCATCATATCCTAAATATAATTGGTCTGTCAGATCCTAAATGAGCGTGTTCATATGCCTTTTTGAATAGAATGATTTTGAAGTCATGTTTCAAAATTTCAAAATATTTATATACCAGTTATTACATTTGACATCAGAAAGTATTTCATATTGACATATAATTAAATTTATTAAAAACTGTCGGAGATATAAGAATGAGGATGCTTAACTTTTGCCTCGGGAGGCTGCAAGTCAGGGGTATGTCCCTGCTCACCATAGGAATGTTGATTGTCTGTGATTGTCCATGACGTTTTTAGAGATGACGAGATTGTGACATTTACAGGCACTTGGTAGAAAGAGAGCTTTGCCCACAAGAGTGGCTACCTCCTTTGTGCACAGGTCAAACTCTGCAATACCTTTGGTCAGAACAGAATTATCACAGTCCGAATCCCCAACCATTGTACCCAGGAAATACAGTGATTGTGCCCTAGAGACAAAACCTGCTAGAGTTCCCTCCCTTTCAAAGGTGTGCAATTCCTCAAGATACATTCCATCTTTCTCCCGACTCTCTCCGTAAAATCGCCATATTTTCCTTGCATTTGTTAGATATATATCATCCCCGTATCCGTAAGCATGTAGCCAGTTAAAACTCTGCCCTATCGGTAGAACACAGTCTAGAACTGTACATTCATTGGTAGTTGTATCAAAACACTGTATGATATCACACACATTGTCGGGGTCTTCCAAGCTGATGCCACTGAAGATAAAGATGTTTGTTTTTGAGATCGCTGCAGTTGCCTTGGCGACAGGGCGACACAGAGAACCACACTCCTCCCAGTTCCCATCTTCACTTGAGGAGAAAGTGTACATAATTACAGACCTCAGGATCTCCATGCTGCTGTTCCAAGAGTCGTTCTCCCTATATCCCCCGAGGACATATACACTTTGCCTCACTACCACCATACAGTGGTGTTTTCTGGCCTCTTCCATGTAGGGTAGAGTGGTCCAGTTATTCTTTATTCCATTATATTGGAGGAAGTCGTTATGTCCTGTCAGGAGTAGACGTGTTTGTGTATAGGTACATGTCTGGTAGCCTGCTGTCACCTGTCCGGGGGGAATCAGCTGCTGCCATGTTTTGTCACCGTAATGATAGCACCAAAATTCCTCACTGTGAGAATAATTCTCAAAATAAACCCAACACCACTAGCACTTTCTCACGGTCATAGCACGGCCGGAATTCACTTCGTACAGAATGGAAGTCGGCTTGAATGCCAAGATTTTCTGAAAACGATCTTGTTTCATCCATTAGACTTTGTAGAGCTGTCTCCTGAAAAAATGGAAATTTTTCTTCAATAAATTGCATTTTCAACAATGGAAAATGAACATTATGGAATACTTCATATAGAAGTTCCTTTCTTTCAGTTAGATTGAACTGAAACCACTTAGTCACAGCCATGCAAACAAATGCTTCTGTGCTTGCTTTCAACTTCTGGTGAGAAATAAGGCAAATCAAGTCCTGACTTTCAAGTTCGAGAAAGTCTGCCGTTTTTGCAAATTTACAGAAGTTTTGTAGTACATAGCTTTGACATGCGCACTGTAAGTTCGTTAGCTGAGGGAAATCTTCCTTTGAGGTTTTCCATAAACTGCACACATTATCCAGATTAATCGCATTGCTTAAAGTTTGTTCACAAATTGCCTGTAGCGACTCTATTTGGAAATATACAGCTAAAGGCAACAAATCAACAGTATCGCCTACGCTTGTCACCTTGCCATTGTAGATAAAATCAAGCATTTTTTTGATGAGGTTATCTTCAAAAACACCCAAATTAATTTCGTCTTGCTCACTTTCTTTCATTCCAATTGTGAACATAGATTTGAAGAAAGCAGAAAATGAGCTGAGGATGACCTTGTGGCATGGAAATCGCTGTTGTTTGGTGACAAGTGTTACGTCACAGAACTGACCATTCTGGAGAAAAGTAGAAAATCCATCTATTAAGACAGAATGATGTTTTTGACCGATGAACTCAACGTCACTATCGGATAACTTGTCTTGTACCTCTTTCTCTACAGTTGCAGAGGATTTCTCTGATGTTCCTTCCGCCATTATCATTAGAATGTTTAATTCAGTCTAATATTGCCTGTCATGCACCTCTTTGCAATTGTTAAGCAAAGATAAAGTTTGTATTTCATTTTCAAAATTTTCAAATATCCACTTAACTTATGTTAAAATGTATAAATGCCACACACAAGTACATATTGCCGTTATTAAAATGTCTGAATTTTAAACAGCCTTGAAAGATGATTGGTGGTGTCTGAATTTACGAATGTTTCCTGGGCCATCAATTCATTATCATCATCTCGTTATTGCCTTCTTCTTTCAGGTAATGTTGATTTTCATTCACTTTAGAGAAAACGTTGACCATGAAGAAAGCATGCATGCACTGAAAAAGCAAAAAATAATATAAGAAAAATAAATAAATTTCTGTAAATAACATGTAAACCTTATTTCATACAAATACATTCGAACACATAGGCTACATTCGCGTATCCCGGTTGAAACGGTACGTGTGGCGCAGAAATTTCCGATAAACGAACACACTTGGACCGTTCTATAAGCAGAGCTAAAAATCCACAGTTTCGGAGAATAAAAAACAGTGTTTCAAGAATATTATGACCTTCTTTCATCCGTCCACTGAATTACATAACGTGTCTTAAAAACTACATGTGTCTTGGCATTGTTTTAGAAAGAAATAACGCAAATTGGCAATAGTCAGCATTTTAGTTTCGGTCAGGTACGTCTGGACCCCTCAATCTACACGTGCCAAATTTTCCTGAGGTCAGCCTCGGTCCAGATCTGTACCTGTCGTTTTCTTTACAGGTTTAACCGGTTCAACCGTTTCAACCGGTAACGTGAATGTACCCATATATTACCTTTGAAATTTACATATCAAGAATCTAGATTATATTCGGAAAAGTATATTTCAACTTTCAACAAGTATACTTTTTTCAAAGGTATGCTTGACTTCAATACAAGTATTTTATCACAGTATATATTACTCCCTTCTATATTTTACACACAAAATAGAGAAAGCAGAGACAAGGTATATCAGGGTAGGCTTGCCCTTTCATCAGATGATGACCAAACCTTCGTGTGAGGGATAATCCTCAATTTGGATAAACAGTGACTGTTTACAGTAACGATTTTATTACTGAAAGTGAAAATATAAAACAAAGTTCTTTTGAAATATTAGGAACGAAAAGGGCATCATTCTTTCAACATTATCCTGACCACATGCAAGTAAGTTTAATATTTTCTTCAATTTTGTAGCCAACCATGAATTACTTGATATCATTGGTGAAATTATTGTTTACTACCGGGTATTAATAAGTAGCCGAACTGGACTAGGCCAATTGTTGGCGAACAGGTAGAGCATCTGCTTCATTTAGTGTTTAGTGCTTCATTTAGTGTTGGTGCGTGGGTTGTAGTGAAAATGGAAAAACTAGACGTAGCCGAACTGGACTGGGTCGATGGTTGGCGACTAGGTAGCTAAATCGGTAGAGCATCTGCCTCATGAGTTCAGAGAGTTGTGGGTTTGAATCCTGGTCTAGCTGTGCATTTCTCTTTCTATTACACAATTAGCGAGCTTGTCAACCCTTGATTAACCACAACCTACCCTGGGTTGTAAATATTTGTGTCTTTGGGAGACAAAGACTAGGAAAAAGGGGGGGTGGGAGTATGTAGTGAAACTAGGGTCGATTGCCGGCAACCAGGAAGCTCCATTGATAGCGTGTCTGTCTAGAGTTTGGAGGGTTCCAGATTCACGTCCCAGTCTAGTTCACTCTTTCTCCTATTACCAGTGTTAACTAGATAATAAACAAAAATTATTGTTGTTGTCAATTAGATAATTATGTTCAACCTGTCCGGCTCAGATATTGATTCCCAACACTAGTATGTACATTTCTCTGCACTTAATTGCTTATGATAATTAAAACAAAGTTGTCAATGTCCTTTATTAAATAAAATGAGATTTTGTTATCCAATGATAGCAATGATTAGCTCTTAGGGGCATCCTTCCAAGTGACAGATGAAAATGCATGTTAATTCTGTAGCGGAAATGGACTGGGTCGATCCTCAACGACCTGAGGTAGCTCAATTAATTGAGCGTCCATCTAGAGTTCAGTGTCCCAGGATCAAACCACAGGCTGGCTGTGCATTTTTCTATCTCCTGTTACAGTGGTGCCTGTGACCAACCCTTGTTACAAGCACTGGATGCACTCCGTGGCTTGGCAAGTGGATAACTAAACCTGGGTTGTAAATAGTTGTGTCTTCAGGGGCTAAGACTTAGAGAAAGGAGGGAAGAATGTAGTGAACTGGACTGGGTTGATCTTCGGCGACCCAAGTAGCTTAATTGGTTTAGCGGTCGTCTCGAGTGTGGTGGAACCCAGGTTGGAACCCCGGACTGGCAGTGCATTTTTCTATCTCCTGTTAAAATTCAATTTATAAGGCTTGTTCCAAATTTCTATTCTTTTATGTTAAAACAAAATTGGGGGATGAATGATATGTTAGAAAAAAATCTCGATTGCGTGTTTAAGTAAAATACTGGTTACCTGTTCTTGTTTTGTGTAGTACCTTAGACTTGAAGCTGATAATGTTTTATAAGACAGTGAGATTTAAAGAAAAATGTATTCATTTTGTAGTGATTGTCAGTTAATTAATTGTCTTATTATTTTGTAATGATTTGTAGTTTGATCGCATTATTAAAATATTAATTTAATTCAAGAAATGTATTTGTAGAAATATATACCATAAGGAATTTTGTACACAGTACACTGAAAGCAATGCAGTGATAACGTTTGTCATTTTTATAAAACTTTAGAAATAAGTATTAATATATATTTGTGCAAAATTGTAGACTACTGAACCTTATTGTATGCCATGGAACCCTAAGTATCATGATATTCATAACTTATTGGATTATGTCGATAAAATGACGCCCTTTTTGCTACAGTTTTTACTTTATTAACACAAGTTACGTGACGGTATTTAGAGGGTATTTTTGAACATACTTCAAATTTATTCACCAAAAGAATTGGTAGTCTACGTTGAAGACATCAATTATACATCGACGAACCTTCCGTCCTAGTTTACGCCCTGAGCTAAAAGAAAATCATTATCTGATTCTGAATTATGTACGGCATGGGAAAGAATCTCTCCACTGCCCATAAAAGATTTCAGTCTCCTCACATTTGCATTCTGTTTTGTGATCGATACCAACAAAGCCTCCCTTAATGAGACATCATTATCTTCAGGGGTTGAGGCGGAACAGGCATCTGGCGTCCTTGGAGACATCAGTAAATGGGAGATAACTCGAATAGTTTTGACCAAATTATAGGTAGCACAACATCAATAAAATAATATCAAAAATGGTTGCGTTTCGAAGAGAATAATCAAATTCTGTATAGTTTTTATGACAATGTTTTGTTTGCTAAATGCTTTTATTTCTTAAAGTACAATTTAGATAAGGTAAAGAATGCCAT
The DNA here is from genome assembly GCF_002113885.1 of Mizuhopecten yessoensis. Lineage (NCBI taxonomy): Eukaryota > Metazoa > Mollusca > Bivalvia > Pectinida > Pectinidae > Mizuhopecten > Mizuhopecten yessoensis. The sequence continues at coordinate 1,234,675 of NW_018404481.1, forward strand.
TAAGTTAAAATATATTACCACGACCATATTTTTTCGAAATCGACAAAATATTATGTACTTGCTTATAAAGCGTAATTTAAAAGGATTTAAAAGGATAATTGATGGACGCAGGCATATACTGCCTCTATGTCCATATAAGTAATATTACAATTTGTAAACAAATTATTTGTTACTTCCGCTAACGAAATATGTCCAGCCAAGTGATTATATTTTAGATCAAAATTATTCCAATAATAGTCAAGTCCAATTTCAAATTCCCTGATTATGGTTGCTTGTACGACCTCACCAGGAAGACTATTCCAAACGTCCACAGACCGAAGATCAAAGGAGTATTTCCGGATGTCAAGTACATGCAATACTTTTGTCTTTAACTTCCCCGAATGACCTCTTGTTCGCCGTGAAGTGTCTTAATCGAAAATTCCTGTGGTAACTGCACTATCGTGGAAGTTGTTTAATATTTTGTAGACATGATCTTTTGTAATAAACATAAATTCATGACGTCAATTTCTTTAATATTTGAAAAGCGACAGTATTACTATATACACTTTGAAACACTACTGCAATGGATGTTTTTTATGGATGTTTTTTTTAGGGAAAGCGAAGATCATGTCTTTTTTGAAGAGAATACATTTAACGTGTATTTAGAATATTATTGAAAAATAAATTGTCAATATTCCAATGATACCAAGCGTTTTTTGCACATCCACTAGAAAGATAAGTTTTGCTACGAAAATATTAAGTTGGTCGATTATTCGATATCGAGAACTTCCAACCCTTCTAGTGCATAATTGGTACGGGGTCATATTTTTTACCTAGTGTTGATCTAAACCCTTAAACCAAATACTACTCAATACATCAGGATCACAGGGACCTGATACATGTAATTTATTTGTTACAGTTATATTAGCACCTAAACTGGGATGTTTAGAGAAATTTTTCACGTGTAATGGGTTTAGATAAAGTTTCGTATACACCATCATTCGGGGTGGCATTTTTACCGAAACTTGATCCCAATAAAACGTGTAAAATTACTCTGAACACCCCAGTTCAGGTCCAAATATAGCTGTAACAAATTCTCAGGTCCCTGTGATCAGGATAGGTCCAAAGTTATAGTGCTACCCGCTGCAATCCGCTGCAACAATTTCCCAGGTGGTTGCGATTTGGCGCCGACATAAGACTTATAATTAGCGTTGGCATAAGGCTTGCCAATATATTGTACATACCGGCTATAATATTAATCTGCATACTAACTAGTTTCAGGGTACGTAGTTACTGCATGGAAAGCAATCAACCAATCAGAATCGAATAATACTATTAGTTGTTCGTTAATATGCTTGCATCACATTGACGATCGAACGTAACCGGACTTGCCATTATATGTGTGTTGAAATCGAACCATTTTCAGTGCAGTATGGAATGGAAACCCACTCATCTAATCAGAAGCAAGTGCACGCATCGACTTTGTGATCGAACATGCATACCAATTCCAGGTGAAATCGGATTTGTTTTAGGTTTCAGGCCAGTAATTGACGGAAACTAAGACGGACGAAGGAACAAACACATACTTATATTACCCGTTTTCTATACGAAAACTGATTGTATGAAAATCACCGATCCTGTCAGCACTTAAGACATTTCAATAACTTCCTGTTTCAGCGAATAAAAATATCAGTGGCATGTTTATTTGAAATGAAAAAAAAATATATCCTTGTTAAGTGGCGACACTGTGATATGAATATATATATAGCTGACACCTTTAATATTGATAGCTTACCGGAGTCCCAGATCCTTATTGTATCTTGTCGACGGTAAGCTTGTCTCACTCAGCTATGCATCTCTCGGGGATGCTGTGGGATAAAATCGATTAACGAACGTTGACAATATATCAACGTGTCACCTACTATTTCTATGTAACCGGATAGTGTCACGGTTATAAACACTGTATGTTATAGTATTTTTTGAATTTCAAATTCGAATTACAATCCAATGAATTCTGAACAATTCCGTAATCATTATGTATTATTTATAGCGTTGCAGGTTGCAAAACACGGTCTTCAGTATTGTTGATGGTTATAAATCAATAATAACAAAAAAAAATGTTTACAATAACAATTTTATTACTGAGAGTAATACTCAATTGGTATAGTGTCTGCCTAGAGTTTGGAGGGTCCCGGGTTTAAATCCCAGTCTGGCCGTGTATTTCTCTTTCTCCTGTTAGACAATGATCTTCAGTATGATTTATGTTTAATGTTCATATATGCTATGTTCGAGCTTTTTGCTGTTGCCTGCTGATTCAACTGAGTTGATGCTAGGATGTCTTTCCATTCGTTAACTAATAGCTTGAATTGCCACATCATCGATTCAAAGGGATGGTTCACATAGGTCCAAATTGAGAAACTAAATACCTGGCTTTTAAAAAAGGGGATTATTCGTGACATTTTTTTTAATTTTGATTGAGGTTCTGTTGTTTTATTGTTTGTTTTGGAATCCATCAGTTCTCTATGTTTTCATCTCAGTTCGTATTGTTGTCTCCAGTTCCTTTTGTTGTCCCTTAAGTTCACATTGTTGTCTCACCAGTTCACATTGTTGCCTCCTTAGTTCCTTTTGTTGTTTCCCCAGTTCACTTTAGTGTATCCGAAGTTCCCATTGCTCTTTCCGTGTTTCTTGTTGTTGTCTCCCTAGTTCCTGTTGTTGTCCTTTCAATTCCTTTTGTTGTCTCCAGTTCCTTTTGTTATCTCCTTAGTTCCCTTTGTTGTCTCCAGTTCCTTATCTCCTTAGTTCCCTTTGTTGTCTCCAGTTCCTTTTGTTATCTCCTTAGTTCCCTTTGTTGTCTCCAGTTCCTTTTGTTATCTCCTTAGTTCCATTTGTTGTCTCCAGTTCCTTTTGTTGTCCATTCAGTTCCTTTTGTTGCACCCGAAGTTCTCATTGCTCTTTCTTGTGTTCTTCTTGTTGTCGCCCCAGTTCCCGTTGTTGTTGTTGTTGTTGTTGTTGTTGTTGTTTTGTATCGACTGTGATGTGGGATTTCGTCCTCGTGTTTTGATGATATGGTATACTACATATGAATATCTCATGATAAAATATGAACTTTCAGGTGTTGAAGTGTTTACTAGTTATCATTGTTATGAGTTGGAAATTGGACACAAAAATACACAGTTAGCTTAGTGACTATGCACAAATTGTTTTCCTTGAATGTCTGTCTCATAATTGGACCCATGGCATGCAAGATGCTCAGATATCAAGTCCTGTTGCTTTCTTTTGAGAAACCGTTCAATACCTGAACCCATTGTATGCAATTAGCTGGGTGATAAAGGATCGCTTATTTTAATTGAAACACCGTCCCATACTTGGACCCATGGTATTTAATAAGCTCAGGGATCAATCACTAATTGTTTTCTTTGAAAACATGTCCCATACTTTGACCCTGTGCGTGCAAAACTATAAGCTCAGTGATTAATTACAATTTGCTTTTGGTTTTAGTAATGCCCAAATCCTGGACCACCGGCTCGCAATAAGCTCAGAGATCAAGCAACAACTGGATTCTCTGGGAAAGAATCATATACCATACCGGTATTTTGATCCATGGTATGCAATAGGATCAGCAATCAAGTTTTCACCCGTTGTCAGTATAATGTGACCGGGCGGGATGCTGTGCTGGGTGCCTTCGGCATGGTATTTCCGTGAGACAGCACTATAAAGTCGGCATCAGATCCGCGTTATCACAAGGAGGCAACCAACATACCCTGTCTCCTGCACACACACACACACACACACACACACACACACATGCAAGCATGCATGCACAGCACACAAGGAGGCTCGTCCTAATTGGCTTAGGTGTTAATAGAACGGTAATCAAAATAAAACCAAAACAAACCAATCAAACCAATTGCTTTGATATTGCATATCTATCATTGCATAAGAGAAAATAGTTTAGTATGTTAACATAACGAATCTGTTGCCGTCAGAGCGGCTGAACTCGCGGATTTAAGTTAAATATAGGCAACGCCAGTTAATGATATCGTTTAAACATCTTACAGTGATCATATAATTCAGCGGCTTAGATTCAAAGGATGGGGCCTCATTAGGCCGTTTGTGGTTGTTGATGTATGGTTGTCGTGTTTAAAAGATGAGCTAACACATTATATAATAAATAAGGTTGACTGTTTTCCTAGGGTTCTTTTAGAATCTTTCGAACCTGTTGCCATTAGCGTAGCCAATCGTATGGATATTGAATCAATATAGGCAACACCAGGCAATAACGAGTAAGAGTCGTTTAAACATGTTATAAACAGAGAAATTGTGTAGATATGTTTTGGTCTATAGTTTTCAAATCCAAAGGAGTTTTAAACCTGAGGCAAGCGTCTGATCCTTTGCAAAACTTCATTAACCAGCTGAGGTTTTCTTAAGTTTCATTGTCCCACGGCAAGGAAATTATTGTTTAACGTCCTATTAACAGCTAAGGTCGTGCATGTGTGTATGTGTGCCGGAGACAGGGTATGTTGGTGAATTGCCTCCTTGTGATAGCGTGGATATGATGCCGACTTTGTAGTGATATCTTACTGAAATACCATGCCGAAGGCACCCAGCACAGCATTCGACCGGGTCACATTATACTGACAACGGGTGAACCATTTGTTGCCATTCCCCTAAATGCTGAACGTTAAGCAGGGAATAACAACTACCATTTTGAAGGACTTTGGGCGAACGCTCAACATTAAAGCCAGATGTGAGGTATTGCCAAGCAAGGCGCTAGGAAACTAAAGGTAGTTAGAAATAGAAAGATCTTAAATGTTGTAATGGGTGCAGCAGATTTATTTTGGTCGCTTTTGTGTCCCCAGGTAGAGGGCACAAAAGCCTTACGATACATGCAGTGGGTAACAGCAGGTGTATTCATTTCTCGATCCCAGACCTGCAGAGGTGCACACATAGATAATGGTTAGAGCGACAGTATAATGATCAGAGGACCAGGGTTCCGGTCTGGGCCCTTGGTTTTAGCTGACCTACCCGAAGGGCAAGTGAGCTTATGTCATGGTGCAGCGTCCGTCGTCGGTCGTCCGTCCTCGTCCGTCAACTTTTCCTTTAAACAACTTCTTCTGCAGAACGGACATGTCTAGAGTCATGATATTTGACTGAAAGCTTTGTTGGTTGGAGCCCGACAAAGTTTGAGAACGAAAATGACCTTGACCTACTTTCAAGGTCACAGGGGTCAAATATGTCAAAAACTTTAAACGACTTCTTCTGAAGAACTAAAAGGTATAGAATCTTTATATTTGGCTGGTGACTTTCTGGGATAGAGCCCAATAAAATTTGAGAATTAAAATTAGTTTGACTTACTTTCAAGGTCACAGGGATCAAATATGTCAAATGCTTCAAACGACTTCTTCTGAAGAACTGAACGGTATAGCATCTTTATATTTGATTGATGACTTCCTGGGTAAGAGCCCGGCAAAATTTTAGGATGAAAAGGAACTTGACCTTCTTTCAAGGTCACATGGGTCAAATGTCTCAAACACTTCAAACGACTTCTTCTGAAGAACTGAAAGGTATAGAATCTTTATATTTGGCTGGTGGCTTCCTGGGATAGAGCCCGACAAAGTTTAAAAACGAAAATGACCTTGACCTACTTTCAAGGTCACAGGAGTCAGATATGTCTAATGCTTAAAACGACTTCTTCTAAAGAACAAAGTTATAGAACCTAAATATTTGGCTTGTAGCTTTCTGGGAAAGAGCCCAACAAAGTTTGAGAATGAAAATGACCATGACCTACTTTTAAGGTCACACGAGGCAGATATGTCAAACTCTTAAAACGACATCTTCTGAAGAACTGGAGGGTATAAAACCTTAATATTTGGCTGGTTATTTCCTGGGAAAGAGCCAAACAAAGATCGCGAATGAAAATGACCTTGACTTACTTTAAAGGTCACAGCGTTCAAATATGTCAAACGGTTCAAACTACTTCTTCTGAAGAATTAAAATTCATAAAATTATAATATTTGGCTGGTGACTTCCTGGGATAGAGCTCACCTGAAGTTTGCGAATGAAAATGACCTCAACCTACTTTAGAGGTCACAGAGGTCAACAACATTTTAAAGGATTTGTTCTCAAGAACTAAAAGGAATGGATTCATAAGATTTGGTTGGTAGCATTTTGGAATAGAGCTAACCAATTTGAGAAGGAAAATGACATTAACCTACTTACATGGTCACAGGGAAAAATATGTCAAGCAACTTCTGAAGAAGAATCAAAAAGCATAGAATCTTATTTTGCTGGTTGTTTCAACAGATGGAGCCAACAAAGTTTGCGAGGGAAATATTTTAAGTGCAATATAATATTTAATGAGAATATTTTGCTATCACGGCTTAAATATTCAGGTGAGCGATACAGGCCCTCTTGGGCCTCTTGTTTAACATTCAAAACGCTGTTTTTTAAAATGTTATTTAATCTTTATTACTTTTATTCAGAAAAGTTCCGCGAGGTATGGATTTCTTTTCATTCTTTTTTGAAATTATTTATCACAGCTGTAGTCAAACCGGGAAGCAAGAAAGAAAAATCCAAATGCACAGTTTCTGTTTGTGGCAGTGAAATGGGGATCCTTAAAAAAAACCCACAAAAAAGTCAATTATTTTTCCTATTTACTGAATAAGCGCAGTGTAATTGTATGGATACCCGGAGTATGTTATTTCCTAGCAATTTCGTATTACGTAACCATTAAGTGAACGTGACATGTTTAAATGCGTTATAACGCTTCAGCTGCCACGAACGAACCAAACAAGATACACATGTACCCGCTTTCACGATAGAACACCGTTTCCATAGAGATGTCCTCACGTTTCTATATTCAGGTACACAGGTGACGATGAAAATCAATAATTGTTCCAGCAGGGACGAATGTATATCATAATCGCTCACCTGTGCATTACTGTCACTTGGTGGCTGTTTACCTGTAATATGACATGGATTGTCTAGATCTGGAACCAGGTATAACGATGATCTAGGCACGGTACTTTTCAAAAAAAGAGAATTCGAAATGCTGGAAAATCGGGTTTACGATACTATTGATAACACATAAGGTAAGGTACAGTTACATATACCGTTTATATCAAACCATAGATTTATTGTGTCACAGCAAAGTGTTTGTAGTTATGCCGTTCCTTGTTTCAATCAAAACAAGCTCTAAACCGTCTCCACTAGAGCGAAAGAGTTTATCAGATAATGCAAAGAACTTGTCAATCGAGAGGTTTATTGTATGAGTGATGCCAATTCTCCACCTCTGGTAATGTTTTCTATATTTACCAAACTGTAAATTTATGTAAGGATCAACTACTTTTAAAGAAAGTACAGTATGTTGATATACATAAATTTATTAAAGGTTTCTTCTAAATAACTGGGTTTTTTTTTGCTGGGATATCGTTAGTTGAGGCAACATCAAAGCATATATTCTGATTATCATAATAATTTGGGGCATGAAAGATACTGGTTAGTCATAGTGAATAAATTGCAGCAAGCAAAAGGGGAAATGTAAATCTAGTATGTCGTTGCTTTTATATGATTAGAACGTAAAATAAATGGTAGTCTTTAAAGACATTGTGATATTCTTGTTATCTCTACTAAGTTTTATGTATTGTTTAGTGAATGCTCAAGATTTTATTTATACACTCGTGACACACCAGGTGTGTTACAAGAGGTCAATGTCTTAATACATTTTAATTACATACAACATGTAAATATAGAATGCTACAGAATAATAGCACTACTATTATCTTATGTCACTTAAAGCCTTCATTGTTTTCTCTAGAAAACGACTAATTTTAGGTAAAACATTTAAATTACAAATAGAAATGATTCATTTTAGCTTAAAATTGCTGGGGGGGTTTAGTGTAATAATTATGGATGTATATATTTTTCTTATTGATGATATACAAGTATTTTGGCATTTTAACAAATAATGTGATTCATCACCTATACCTGTTTGACATAAAAAAAAATGCTGAGAGTTTCAACAAATGTTATATTTTATACAAGACATTGTTTGATGTCTTTGTGTTCATATCTAGATAACGTTGAATACATATTGAAAGTCTAACAAATGTTATATTTAATACAGGTCGTTGTTTTCATGTAGTTGTTTTCTTATCCAGATAATGTTAGCTTAATACTGACATTTTAGCCACTGTTTTGTTATTTGTTTCCGTATCTGGAATACGTACCGGAAATCTAAAGATAAATCCGGAAAAGTTGATATTTGATAGCTTAGCAACTGTCATATTTAAAATAGATCAATATTTGAATTCTTCTCTTTGTATTTATATTTTCATTTTTTTTTTTTTTTGTGGTACATCCATTTTTAATAACAATTAAAGCATATTATTATATGAGATTCACCCTTACACATGTTCTGGTTTTTTTTTATAAAATCAAACTTAATAACTAAGAAGGAAAAAAGAAAACTAAAAATGGTATCTCCAGTGTTTTGGTACATAACAATTAATTTCATTGTTTATCTCAAATACAACCATTGTCCTAAAGCGATTTATCTATTGACATTTCTTCTAACATAACAAGTGGTTTTTGCAATACGGGCGGATTGGTCGAATGGTAAACACTCCGGCCTTCCACGCAGGCGATCGGGGTTCGATCCCCGAAGTCGTCTTACGCATGGATATTCAGAGAAAGTGTTTTTCTCCTACCCAAACAACTCCAACAACCCAGCTGGAGTATAAATTGGTCTGGGATGGATGTTGCCGTATCTGTGCTGTAGCATTCAAGTGAGATGGCACTATAAATGATGCCGCTGGAAGCACGGTCCCACTACAAACAGAACACATTACTACTCCAGCACAGACGCACGCATACACACATAGGGAGATATTAGCCAGTTGGCATATGAATAGTAGTAAGCGCATGAAAAGGCAGCTCATGCGAATTCCTTAAAATTGCATTGATTAATGTATAAATTGTATATCTATGTACTGTTAAGCGCTTTAGAGGGGCTTAGTCTAGCTAGTTAGGGCGCTATATCAAATGTTGTATATTATCATTATCAATACACATGTGATACATTGACATTGTATTTACTGATTACCGACAAAATGTCGACTAAAGCTGATGAAAACCTACAAGAATGTCTGTAGATATCATATGCATAAAAGATTTTATACAAATACAAGGTAAGGAACGATCTATTTAAAAATTAAGTTTCTAGATGCAAAAAGTCAAGCAACGTAAACATTTCACTGCCAATTTGTCCATTTGATCGATTTAGGAAACATCAGTGGCGTTAAAGTCAAATAAAAAGTGTTAGAGAACTAGTGTTCGGACACAACAGTAGAAATACTGCGAAAGGGAAAAGAAGCATTTAAGGACGATGAAACCTCAATCAATTAAAATAATTAAAGATTTTTTCATAAAAAAAAATGTAAATCTCAAGATTCTATTTGGATATATTCGTACAATATCATACATTCTACCACGTCTTCGATATACCGATATTTTTTCTTTGGTTAATAACCATGCGTTATTGGACGCTATATCATGCGTGTGTATGTATTATTATCTAACAGACCAACGGTCTTCCAAAAACCTCTCCTGCAAATGTAAACAAGCGAGCCTTGGGACTGGGTCCCTTTGTCAAATGAGAGTACACGCATTTACGTATGTTTTTGAAGATTTCTTTAGCGGACTAACACATACGTTTCGATTTAACCTCTAGATCTACATTAACCCTGTCAAGCTCACGATCAGAATGTTCTACCGAATTTACCGCAAAGGTGACTTGAAATAGTGTTTGTAAATCTGTCAAGTGCTGATTTCATGTGTTGACGAACGATGTCAATAGATTGGTGGTTTGATTGAGTGAATTAAACATCTGCTTTTAAGCATGACGTCAGTGTTAATTGTTTATCTTCTGTCGACCAAACGGCGACAGTAACTGAAAAATTAGACAAAATAGGACAACTGCTAACAGGGTAAGACATTACAAAAACTCGCAGCCTGTTGTAAAATGAGGACAAATAGACATCACGTGACAAATGTTGGTTCGCATAAAAGAACAGCCTAATTTATATAATCTTTTTATCTGGGCCACGTTATTGCTTATTATAGGCGGATGAACAAATATGACGACGCAAAAAGACTTAGTAGAATAGATATAATCAACATATGTTTTTATATTATGTTAGAACATTTTACTGGATTCGAATATGTTGGAGAAAAAAAAATAACTCCTGCTGTATTCAAATACATCTTAACTCACAAAATATTGATTTGATTTGCGATAAAATTCTTTCTTTAATTTGCAAATTTAGGTGAAATCTAAATGCATCATTTGTCACTGACGGTCAAACAATTTTTTTAAACTCTAGATGTCTGGCGATTTTTTTTTAAATACCCATTAAAACATAGTTAAGCACCACTGACAAAATGGCTGCATGATTCAATAAATGTTTAATTTGGCTCTCTGCACTAATTACCTAAGTTTTAAAAAAGTGTTTCTTTACTTCGAATGTCTAGAGGTTATTTTACGTAACAAAGACTGCTTGTGGACTGCCATTTCTGAGTCTGACCATAACCTCGTACCTAGAATATATTCTGGCATCGTTTGCATGAAACACTAGTTTAACAATGACTGATCTGCTGTAGGCAAAAGGTGAAGATTTGTAACGCTATGAAGCTTGAATTGGCTCGTTTCCGTTTTTCCGTTTTTCTGCATGACTTTCTTGATAGAAGTCGACAGCTGACGGACAAACTGACAACAAAGGGTTTCTAAAGATGCCGGTTGATGAAGACTATGGATACGTTTTATGGCCGTCATCATGATATCCTTGGGAGCATAATGTTATATCTTTGTCTGATGTAAAGGTTGTTGCTTTTTATTATCCTCATTATTGTGCCTTGTGGTTCGGTATGAGGACGTGACATTGAGAAGTGACAAGTCAGTGACAGTTGCACTCCATCAAGGAGATCTGTCACTTAATGGAAGATGATGATGATGACATAACTTGGATTTGACCTAAATTTCCCTGTCGGGTGTCATTGATGAGAGCAAAAGACGCCTACCCTTCCGGAACACCTGGGCTAGTATTCATGAAACCGGACTCATGCTTAAACTATGATTCTGTTCTCAAGGCCAATTTCTTGTTCCGGTAATAACTAAATAAAACTTTACATTTTGTAAATACATTTTGTAAGAATTTTGGAAAGACTTAACGCCGGATACCACTTTAAATGTTTGCATTTTACTGTTTATAAATGCACAAGTTTTTAGCGATTTACGGGAAAGTTGGTTTAAAAACGGAGTTCATGCTTGAGCCTGGGAGCGGCTTCATGAATATTGGCCCTAGTTTTAATCCCGTGTTCTTTTTCAAGGGTTTTCATGTGAACTTTTGTTCATATTTTCTTTAATTTCAAATTATGGTTTTGTTAACACGTCAGTATTCTCTCTGTGTTGAATGTACATAGTGAAGATACATAAACATTTATGAATATGCTGAAATGTACATAGTGAAGATGCACGAACACTTATGAATATGCTGTAATGTACATATTGAAGATGCATGAACACTTATGAATATGCTGTAATGTACATATTGAAGATGCATGAACACTTTTGATAGTGAAGATACATGAACACTTATGAATATGCTGTAATGTACATATTGAAGATGCATGAACACTTATGAATATGATGTTATGTACATAGTGAAGATGCATGAACACTTATGAATATGATGTAATGTACATAGTGAAGATGCACGAACACTTATGAATATGCTGTAATGTACATAGTGAAGATGCACGAACACTTATTAATATGCTGTTATGTACATAGTGAAGATGCATGAACACTTATGATAGTGAAGATGCATGAACACTTATGAATATGATGTTATGTACATAGTGAAGATGCATGAACACTTATGAATATGATGTTATGTACATAGTGAAGATGCATGAACACTTATGAATATGATGTTATGTACATAGTGAAGATGCATGAACACTTATGAATATGATGTTATGTACATAGTGAAGATGCATGAACACTTATGAATATGATGTTATGTACATAGTGAAGATGCATGAACACTTATGAATATGATGTTATGTACATAGTGAAGATGCATGAACACTTATGAATATGATGTTATGTACATAGTGAAGATGCATGAACACTTATGAATATGATGTTATGTACATAGTGAAGATGCATGAACACTTATGAATATGATGTTATGTACATAGTGAAGATGCATGAACACTTATGAATATGATGTTATGTACATAGTGAAGATGCATGAACACTTATGAATATGATGTTATGTACATAGTGAAGATGCATGAACACTTATGAATATGATGTTATGTACATAGTGAAGATGCATGAACACTTATGAATATGATGTTATGTACATAGTGAAGATGCATGAACACTTATGAATATGATGTTATGTACATAGTGAAGATGCATGAACACTTATGAATATGATGTTATGTACATAGTGAAGATGCATGAACACTTATGAATATGATGTTATGTACATAGTGAAGATGCATGAACACTTATGAATATGATGTTATGTACATAGTGAAGATGTATGAACACTTATGAATATGATGTAATGTACATAGTGAAGATGTACGAACACTCATGAATATGATGTTATGTACATAGTGAAGATGCATGAACACTTATGAATATGATGTTATGTACATAGTGAAGATGTATGAACACTTATGAATATGATGTAATGTACATAGTGAAGATGTACGAACACTCATGAATATGATGTTATGTACATAGTGAAGATGCATGAACACTTATGAATATGATGTTATGTACATAGTGAAGATGTATGAACACTTATGAATATGATGTAATGTACATAGTGAAGATGTACGAACACTCATGAATATGATGTTATGTACATAGTGAAGATGCATGAACACTTATGAATATGATGTTATGTACATAGTGAAGATGCATGAACACTTATGAATATGATGTTATGTACATAGTGAAGATGCACGAACACTTATGAATATGATGTTATGTACATAGTGAAGATGCATGAACACTTATGAATATGATGTTATGTACATAGTGAAGATGCACGAACACTTATGAATATGATGTTATGTACATAGTGAAGATGCACGAACACTTATGAATATGCTGTAATGTACATGGTGTCTATGTTCATGAAAATGGAGTTCGTTTTGTACATTCAGACTAGAATGATAAAACAAACAACCCCTAGATGTGTCCTCTGTTTCGAACCACTTAACTTGTAGTAATGTTTCCAATTTATAAAACCTTGTATCCATTTTCTACATTTTCCAAAACTTATTTGAATAATTCATACCTATCACATACCGTTGTCAGAGCGTACCGTGGGTAGATTGTAAAGGCTAGACGGACGTGACACAAGTACTATCGATTATTTACCCTGTCTGTACTACGCAGGACGTTTACCTGCTAATGGTACGTTTGAAACAAAGGAAATCACTTCTACTGCTGTATATGTGCTTTCACTGACAGTGGCACGTGGTTTTTGTGTTATAATGTAGCGGACAATAGCACTCTTCAGTTTAAAAAGGCCAAACGACGAAAACGGGTTCGAACATCAGAATATTTACCAAACTTACATGGCCGTACTTCTTCTATCTATTTATATTATTTATTTTTGTGGTATATTTTGTCCATGTGTGTTGACACTATGGTATATTTTGTCCTTTTTAGTTGACACTGTGGTATATTCTGTCCGTGTGTGTTGACACTTTAGTGAATTTTATCCATGTGTTTTGACACTGTGGTATATTTTGTCCATTTCAGTTGACACTGTGGTATATTCTGTCCGGGTGTGTTGACACTGCGGTATCTGATGTTTTCTTTTGTATTTCTATCCAAACAATATTAACCGTTAGAAATAACAGGATGTGAGTTATGAATAGGAAATCGTGTTCTGCTGCAGATATGTCCTATTATTTCATATGTCTATCACAAGGACAGTGACAGGCTCAAAAGGGATCACGTGATCTGCAAAAGCTTGTATTAATCAGGAGGAAAAAATATGAAAAAAATTGAAAACTCCAATTGCCATTGCCATTGGATTGCCTTTATTTTACATTGATTAAAGTTTCAATTAAATGGACTAAACATGGAATTTTCCCATATTCATGTCGTTTTAATGAGACCAATTTACTTTTATGCTAAATATGATCTGTCTACACACGGCCGCTTGGGACGTTTTTATTATTTATTGATGATTTGTTCCATTAACATATCACATTGTTGTCTGAATTATTCAGACATAATTGATTTAAATGTTTTTGTGATATTTTTTGCCACAGAGATATGCGTGTTCTGAAATATTCTGTTGCAAATAATTCCGGTAGTACACACAACCTATCGGTGATAAGGAGATACTATATTACATCACCTGATAACGTTAATGAAATAACTCCGTGTATTTTAAAGTGGTTCACGTATCATTAGGCTTTTTTTTTGTATCAAAACATTAATAGATTCTGCACGGAAAGTACAATATGTGGTGACAACCCTTTTGCGTTCGGATAGTTTTAAAAATATATCGATGTGTTGACGGCTTGATCAGGACCATTCGATTTCTTTGCGTTGATACAGGACGCATTTCGTTGACGACAATTATGTAGCATAGCATAATACTAAGCTTTGAACTTTCTCTTGCTGATGTATATCTAACTCGATAACGAATGTTCAGTATTTTGAAAAAGGCAGAATTATCTATCACGCTTTCGATCTTTTTAGTAGAGGAATATTAAAGAAACTCCGCGGAAATCCGTGAATGGTTTTTTCCAGTGAAAGAGGAAAGGTCCTGGGGGTTTTCATTTCAGATTATTATATCGTTCGCATCTTATATACCAGAGGAATTAGGAAACAAAGTCTATAAATGATCACTCATTGAGATGCTAAACAGTGTATTTGCATCACAATTTAATGTGAATCATTGACTAACAGATGTTGCATTTTACCTGTGTAGATACCCACATTGTCCAATGTCAAGAAATTACCTGTCAACATTTGAATATATTGATTTTTCTAGTAGATATATTGTACAATTGATATGGCTAGACCAATTATTATGACTGTTGATATAAAAGGTTAAGAATAGATGAATCATGGTAAAATTAGTTAGGATGCAGCGTCTCAGGATAACTCCACATTGAAAAGAGATATTTTCTGTTTTATGGGGATTAAAAATACTACAGACACAGATCTGTTTGGGACAGTACCGTGAACTGTGACTGATGTCTGTCCATTGCTTAAATACGTGAAAATGTTCAGTTAGCCTGACTCTTTAAAAACAAATATCGATATACCTGTACAAAGCAGTACGAAACAAAATCAATAAATCATGGAAAACATTAAAAAAAATCAATCGTGTGTGTCGACAGGAGATGTTAAATTGCATATTCCGTCTTTGCGTATTGCAGAGTTATCTTCTCTTGGGAGGAGGTATTGATTGTTACGTCACTTGTTTGTGAGAGTAACGTCATCAATTTTTGAGAAAACGACGTAATTTTCTCACACCAACCAATGACGTAACAATCAATACCTGCTCCCAAGAGAAGATAACTCTACAGTACGCAAAGACGGAATAGGTATTGAGAGTTAAACAGAAATTGTTTCTCCCCGACCCACCTTCTGTATATCGATCTAGGAAAACTGCTGATTTCAATAGTGACAACCATTCCATAAAGCTTATCTGATTTCGATGGTTATGCTTTAAACTAGAGTCTATCCATACATATGTTAAAATGTATTCTTATGTGTCAGAAAACGACGTGCGTCCACAATATTGTAAATGGTCTTAATAAATATGTTAATCGTTTTAACTGTACTATTGGTGTATGTATACTGTGATAATGCTTGAATGAATTGTTGTTTATTTTAGCAATGTATTAATGCGTTCAATAGTTTAAATGATAATTATATATAATATATATAGTAAGTACATGTACACTCTGTGATATTGTTTAAAAGAATGAATTTAATCTAGAAATATTTTAATATGCTAATAGCTTAAATGTTATGTGGTATATGATTGTGATAAATATTGGGATAATGGTATTTCAAAGATCAACACCGGCCGGACATTTCTTATGCATAGTTCTTAAACATTGTTAAAAGTATTTTATGATACATACATGTATTGAAATGTGTGGCATGTTAATAAAATATTTATTATTAATATTATTATTGTTAAATAAAAATTATATTTCGAAATTTATAGGGGCCATGATTGATATTGTCGTAGACTCAGATCTTCATGATGGTAAGATATCAATCAAAATTGGGTTAGAAATACATCTTTCACAAACACCTGTTGCTTTTTAACAGATTGCTATTATCAGGTCAAACTGTCAACATTAGTTCCAGACTTAACAATAACTGTAAATAACATACATACATGTTAATCGGTTATTGAAACAAACACGGAACCTTTGACTTATGTGTGCATTGGAAACTTGATCATTTGGGCTGTTTGGTTGTGCGTAGAGTGTAACCTGATATCTCGACAAATACGTATTTGGTTAACGTATACAGTGGACACTTGAAGTTTGGATTATATGTTCAGCAAAACATTGTATCGTGAAACTGGATTCGTCAAAATTATTTGGTAAACAGGTATATGTATATCGTGAAACCTATCTGATTTAGGAAACTTGGTTTGTGTTAATAATTAACTGTTGAATATTGATTTTTATGTACAATCTAGGAATATTTATCAAAAAGCCGTATTTGTCGAAACTGTTTGATTTTTGTCAAGTTAAACCCTTTTAGGTTTAACTTTCATATTTGTGCTTTCAATTTTTCTTAATTATTTTGTTCGTGTGCAAAATGGAACATTGGGTAATTTTAAACCATGTTAGTGTTTTTTATTTTTATTGATTTTTACATCATAATTTCGTTTGTAGTTAGATTACACGAAATACTCGTATAAGAAAAAGATTGTTGCAGCAAAAAGTTTGTTACGTTAACAAGGATTTTAAAGACGCTTTCCATCATTTCGTCTTTTTGTGCGTGTTCTTCTATATGTATTTCGGAACCCTTTGGACAAAGATTTCAATGTTTATTAATAAAATTAATACCACTGATTAGTCTTTAAAGAGTAAATGTTGACTTAATGTGGCTTTCTGTATCGGGTTACATAATTTTGAAATAGGTGCTACCTAAATAGCATGTGATTATTTTCTGAACTATTTGGATCATCGATTATCCAGACTTCTAGTATTTGGTTAATTTTATCAATAGAACTTTATTCTTTTAAACTGGTTTTTATTTTCTTCAATGAAACATTGTTCGTCTTAAATGTTAAATTTGTGTTCACAGTGGAACCATCTTTGAAATGCAAGGGTCTCGCTCTCGGCATACCACATACATGTAGTTTCTCTACACCGTAGGAATATGTCATGTCAAAATTAAAGGCTCTGTATATGCCGCCTTGCAGATAATAATAAATAATAATTTGAGGTTCTTGTATACCGCTTTATCACAGCCTAGTTCGTAGGTCGTCTCAAAGCGGTTCACAAACTATCATCCGTGGTTATAGGGCCTTTGCAACCAGCCAATATCTTTCTCAACTTCCTGGGAAGCATACAGCCGGTGCTGCCATTTCGGCTCTCACAGCTTCGGTCACGAGCCCGGCGTCCTACCACTTGACTACCGTGCCTCCTAAATGACACAAAATATAAAATTAAAATAAATAGATTCAGGAAAATACATTATGGTGGTAGGGATTTTTTTTTCCAGACAAACAGAAGCTGAAAAGAAGGCAACATGAACTGGATTTCTTTATTTCAAACTGATATCTCATTTTCAGATAAACAGAAGTTGTAGAGAAAACAACATGAATTGAGTCTTCTTATGATGAAATATCGTGATTGGGATCGCATGCACTCTATTTAAAACTATTTCCCCTTTTTCAGGTAAACAGAAGCTGAAAAGAAGACAACATGAACTGGGTCCTACTTGCTTACACACTCTTTGGATGTCTTGTCTACGCAGGTAAGATTAATACAGATCAAAATAAAATAAAGTCTGTTGGAAATGTAAACAAAAGCATGCTTATTTATAGATTTATTTGATCGCTGTTATGTATACGTAGATACAATGCATGTTGATGCACATATACGTTTGCACATTAAATGAGCACAATTTACAGCGAGGAGTAAGATGAAATAGATTTTTGTTATTGATATTAGTGTAATCTCGTGATACCAATTATTATTGTTCAAATTTCTTTCACAAATTTCCCACTATATATACCATTTTAACGAAATGTGCCCTCTTGTACTTCAAACCACATACACATATATTTGAACAGTTGGACTTCTTTTATAGCTGACACAGTACTATTTTTTCCCATTCAATCAGTTCAATTTATCAATTTTCTATGATACAATCATTTGGTCTTTATTCAGATGTAATGTATTGGCGAGCATAAGTCTATCTTTTTCAGACGTGAGTGTATTTAAAAACAATATCATATCAGCAATCTTAATGTCCAGACTAACAAAGTTTTAATTTAAAATCACATGGAAAAACGCATTTTATTATATACAGCATAATTTAACCTCAACATGAACTTATATCCCACATACGTTTTTCCGAACTAAAATGCTTATTTTATGCCGGATTGTTAACTGGATTTTGTAAAATTAATTGTAACTTGATGTAAAAAATAATATGTGTACAAGATTTTATAATAACATGAATGTCATCTCCAACCTTAGAACGGACATTTAATGGTATCATTTACGCGTATTTAGTAAAAGATTGTTTTATTTGATATTTTTTTTTGAAACATATCGCACTTTAGAAGTTAATCAAGCTTTCCTAGACAAAAGTTGAATGTACTAGATCCACGCGTGTTTTAATCTATCACCCATTTAGTTTATCTAAACACACAGGTTAATCATGTATTTCCTGTTGTGTTTGTCTCTTAAGTTCCTGTTGTTTGTTATCATTGTGATGACGCAGTGTTGTTTTATTCATGCGTGTTTGGCACTGTGGTATTCCGTCTTTGCGTATTGCAGAGTTATCTTCTCTTGAGAGCAGGAATTGATTGTTACGTCATTTATTTGTGAGAGTAACGTCATCATTTTTTGAGAAAACGACAACATTTTCTCACACAAATCAATTACGTAACAATCAATACCTGCTCTCAAGAGAAGATAACTCTGCAATACGCAAAGACGGAATAGTTTGTTTAATCAAT
This sequence comes from Mizuhopecten yessoensis, assembly GCF_002113885.1. NCBI lineage: Eukaryota > Metazoa > Mollusca > Bivalvia > Pectinida > Pectinidae > Mizuhopecten > Mizuhopecten yessoensis. The sequence goes on from NW_018404481.1 coordinate 1,253,934, forward strand.
AAAATTGTGGTATTTTTTCTATTTCTGACTGGAAGCATAATATGGCATCCAGCTAAGGGCACACCTTTTTGTATTATAAAGACACTTGTTTTAATTTAGGGAAAAAATAATAGAACACTTTCTATTTCTATATAAAAAAAATAACGTTGAAACAGGGTTGTTTGTTTATATTAGAAAAGCTGACAAGCAAATGAATGCCTACTTTCAACTTGAACCATATTTTGAAAGGTCACAAGGAAGAAACATCGACTCGACAACCTTTTCGATATGTGCAAAATACGTGAAAATACACAACCCAATATAACCATTACACTACTCTAGTTATGCAGTTCATCACATTTACTTTTTGTGTGTATCAAATTTCAAATTTAATCGTCGTTTTACCACGAACTCCAAATGAAATAAAACGTTAATATTGCAGACCTAGCAATACATTCAATGAAGCAGTATTACCAAAAAGATGGAAATCAGTTATGTTTTTATCATTTTTTTATCATTATTATTGTTCCTAGCCAATCAAATTATTTTTGAAGTAATAAATCAGCATGGCCTCTTTTCCTCATTAGTTCTTACACTCGGGCATATTCCGTCTTTGCGTATTGCAGAGTTATCTTCTCTTGGGAACAGGGATTGAATGTTACGTCACTTGTTTGTGAGCAAACTCACACAAACCAATGACGTAACAATCAATACCTGCTCCCAAGAGAAGATAACTCTGCAATACGCAAAGACGGAATAACGCCTACTGGGACAATATGTGCGAAACTACGGCAGGGTTAAAAATATTAAGCAGTCAAGTAAGAAGAATATGGAATATTTTCATTATGCTCTTTACTTACTTTCTGACTTTTTTGATTGAGTAAACCTCTGCTTAATCATTCACAATATTTTTCCAAACTACACAGATATAATATGGGACAGTTGCAGCCAAGAGTGTTTAGATTTCATCAAATCCATAGAAAAGGAGGCCAGCTCTATTATTCGAACGCGAACAGGTAACGACTAGAAACATGTACTCCCTATCTTTTCTTACTTCTAAACCCGGCAAAAAATCTGTAGGAACAGATTTAAGAAACATGCTCCTCCTACCCTTTATTTCTCCTGAATTTCACATTATTTTTAGAAAAGACTCATGTTCTCCATACTCTTTTCTTTTTGTGCACTCTGCGAACCGTATGAATACACAAGAAAAACATGTTCTCCTTACCCTTTATTTCTTCTGAACGTCACAAAAATTCCGTTGAAAGAATAAACATTTACTTCAATACTCTTACCCTCTTCTTCATTCCGTGAAAACCGTAGGAATATGCATGAGAAATTAGCTCTCTCTCTCTCTCTCTCTCTCTCTCTCTCTCTCTCTCTCTCTACCAAAACTTGTTGGTAAATATTACAGAAGCTTGTTCTCTCCATCTTTAATTTCTTCTGAACTTATTAGGTGTAGACTAGAGAACCACAGTCTCTTTACCGTTTCTTTCTTTGCTGGTTAAATCGTGAAAAAACATGGCCTCTCTTCCGTGTCCTTCCATCTGATATCCGTAAACTCCTTAACATTACCGTAGGTAATGACTAAAGAAACGTGGGTATAAGACCTTCACTCTTTAAAAATTATGTAAAATCTCCGAACGTAAAGTCTAGATAAATGACATCTTTTTATTTTCCCAGAAAACTCTGAACTACGTAAAGACTGAAGAAACAAAAAATATCTGTTGATTATATCTCAAAATAAATGTTTTAGCATACACAAACAATACCTAAGTGTGTATGTCTTCCAGTCTCAAAAATTGATAATTGATTTTATTACGTAACGAAAAGTGATATTGTTTTTTCTGAATAATGAAATATTGATATATGCATATTTAATCAAATAGTGTTACAATTTTGTTCACACTGTCCCCCTTATCATGGACAAAACCTGAAATATTTAAATATCTACTCCTATACAATGAGCTCGGCCTTTCGGGTCTTAGGACTGGAACAACTTTGGCTTCATGCTTTCAATATTTCTAATTAGAGAATTATCGATGCACGGAAATCTCCAGTAAGAATCGACTTCTATTTTAACGAGGACATACGTCTTGTTACAACTTATAATTAACCCATTCCTATTTTTAAAACGTCTTTTAGTTAGACTTATGTTTTCATAAACATTCTGTTTCTACTTCATTTCATCTAAATCAAGATCCTTTCGGCCCCAACATGTTAAGCAGCTTTGAATCATTGCCTAAATGGCTACCAGAAGAAAACAAATGTCCATTATGTTTTATTGTTCGCTGTGCTTTTCTATTAAACTTGCAAAACAATTTCCTCACTTTGAAAGGAGAATGTCAAAAACTACACACCACAATGGAGATTTTATCAAAAGCTACCACACAATGTAATTACTTTAGAAATGACTATCAAACCAACAGGAAAGCTAGAACAGAAGAGAAAAGATCAAAGTTACACAGATCTAATGAAAAGATCTTACGATGGTGGGCGCCAAGATCCTTCTTGGATCTCTTCTGTATCGGATTACTTGAAATAAGTATACGTGGCACTGTAGTCCTTCTCACTTGCATAGATATGGCTGCATGCAAATATATGAATCTACAGCTTACGAGGGCTTTTCAGAAGTTTGAGGAATAGCATTGCTTTTGTTTTGTTTCTTTTAACAATAATCAGTATTATAATCGGGACCTGTTACAAAATTGGTGAAAAGACATTACATTTTGCCATTATTCTTTTGTTAGGGCTTTTCACAAAGTGTGTGAAAAAAACTATTTTTTGTGCTTTTGTTGTTATTATGTTTTGTTTTCATTTATATATATATTTTTTTCTTTACGTCAAGAACTCTACACAGCAGTATTTTTTCCCCCTTTATCTGGATCACAGATACATCATATATTCTACACTTCATTGCCTGCACCTGATACATTATATGGCCTACGTTTCCATTGAATGTTTATAACTTCCCCATCAATGATTTTTCTTTTGCCTTTAGGCATGTGCTATTTTTGATATCGCAAAACGTCCTAAACCAACTAATCTTATATCAGAGATACACCATAAGCAGTACAACACATTTCAAGTGTTGTGTAGCCACTTGTTTCTTCGGTCCAGGGACTTTGTCAGATTCCTCACCAATGTTAAGATTTAACTCTGCTTCTCCAAAATAACAATAACTGGACAATCATAACCTGGAATACTATTGATTCAGTGGTATGGCATCCGAATGCATTATTCGGATTCTGCATAGGACGTTTAATTTGCTTGTCCAGTTTCTTCTACATTATACTTGTCTGTGTCCTTACCTTAATAATTCAAATTTTGTTATGAGTACGAAATATTTGAAAATGTATAAGCAAATGTGAACATATTTCGAACTTAAAATTCAATTTTAATTTGATTTTTCTTAATTTGATTCAATAGCGAAATATGATTTTAAATTTGTTCTGATTTTAAGATTTATTTTAAAAAAAAAATTAAACTCATTTATTATTATTATTACTATTTCTAAAAATTAACTGTTTTGAAATTTGTGAATATCAGTCTAATTGGTCGAGCAATATCATCCGTTAGCTAACGTAAGTGGTTGCATGTAGTTCTGCTTCTTAGATCAATCGCTGTTGATTGTCAAAAAAAGGCAACACATGTAATTCCGTACAAATCTTGCTAATTATCGCAATTGGGTGGAGTAAGACAAATGAAAAGTGAAAATCTTCCCGTTTTACAATACTTTTAGAATATATTCTAATGGAGGTTTTGGTGAATTTTCCAATTTTCCAATTATCATTTCCCTCCATAATTCAAGCAAGGCAATGCGATTCAAGCTAAATTCAAGTAATCCCCCAAAATCATTGACAAAGTATCAATCAGATAATAAAAATACATTTCAGGATAAAAGTAATTGTTGTGAGGGGTTATATTTGGTGTGAGGGGTTATATTTGTTTCTTTGGAATGAAACCCAGCTGGGTTTATACCATAACAAATCTTTACTAAGAGTGTTAAACTGAATTCGTGTGTAAGACTGGCGTTAACTATAGATGTCAAAACATGTGGTTTGTCCTCTTTTGTTAACATCATGTTCACTGCCGAGATTGCTATAAATCATGCAAGAAGTGAATGTCATCATTCTGACTCTTGAATATGAATATATTTTTTTCTAGCTGGAGTATGGCGTATAACGATTACAATGAAATCTCGGAAAGCGTATACCAATAAATGGAAAACTCTTCGTTTCCCTAGAAAGGAGAATTACGTCGGGTACGTATCTCATCTATATTAACATTTCGAATAGTCTTGTTCATGTTGGGGTTTGAGTAAGTTGTTTGATTGAATGATCACGGGATGTTGATTGTTATATACTACAAATTGAGTTTTGAATGTGGAGATGCATTTTATTTGCTTTATTGTCGTTCTTTTGACTTGGCCTTCATTGAAAGAGAGAAGTGTCTGTATTGGGTTTTTTTATTCCTGCAAGCATCGTGTTTGCCAAACACTGGGGGTGTTTAGAAGAGTAATGTAAGAAATGCAATTTTGCTTTTTCAACATCTATGAGATCACCACACCAGTTATGAAGCTGCACAAGCAACCATCTACTTATTAACTTGTAACAAATATTTTATTTGAAGACTAGTAAGCAGGTATGCGACAGCATCACAATATAAAGGTTATTAATAACGACTATACGACTAATATGCTTTAATTGCCCTTTTGAAGAAAAGCTTTGTCAATTACAACGTCAAAAATATCTAGCACAGAGCAAATCAAACACGGGGGTTTGATTGATGTTTTTTTTTTCGAAAACGAGACTATGTTGTACATTAAATAAGACGTTTCTTACAATGGACGCGTTGTTAGTTAACCTTCAAATTTGCAATACATTAATTAACATTCCTAGTAGATAGCCATTTACAATATTCATACAGGAGGAAAATCATATAATATTTTATAAATGTTGATTCTTGGAAACGTTCTTATGTAAGTGCACTCAAATTTTAGCGCTTTATCCAATTTTAACAGAGTAGCGCATCCAACAAAAAATACAATAGAAAACCATTTCCCTGAACTTCAATTGGTGCAGTCATAACTTAGCGCAATATTTAAAGGCGATAAAATAAGAAAACCATTAAAATATGTACTTTTACAAGTTTACTATTATTTATTAACAGGACTACTCATGGCAAAGGAAAACATATAAACAAAAAACATTGGTTTTCAATGATAGGTATGTCTTTGTGGTTCGTACTATACCAGAGCAACGAGAGTCCATCAATACTGCAGAAAAGAAATACAAAAAAACAATTAGAATAATTATTGTAAAATAATCGGAAATTTTATTTCTTTTGAAGCAATTTGGATATTCGATGGCCGATCACAGCTTCACTTGGACAAATCATTATGTTTGATATGAAGTATATGAAGCTTCAAGCTAGTACTGATTGCCAGGCAGACAATGTACAGCTCTTCAATGGTACGTAAAACATGTCAACGTAAACAGGTAAATGACCCATAATCCATGGAAATGTATCAGCTACTTATACCTTTAAAGTTAGATTTTAGTCACCTAATAAAAACAATAAGTCAACAAAACCGTATTTCGAGTCAAAATTCGTTAAATTAGGAGGAAATATGAAATAAATTTACTGAGGGTAAGACCAGGATTTGCGTTTTTGGCTCAATCTATTTATGGGGAATAAACCTCAATTGGTCTTGAGACAAATTTTATGAACTGCGAAGCTGTTCATTTTAAATTTGTCTCAAGACCCATTGAGGTTTATACCCCATAAACCTCGACAAAATGGGATTCTATCCTTATATTTACATTCAGAGCGATATTGATATATGTTCGGATAACTTCTAAAATATCGGTCTTGTGCAAGTCTAACACCACGGAAGGTAACAACTTATGACGTCATCACTCACTGTGAGACGTTGTCCTGGTAAGATGAATAAGCAAATTAAGATGTAAATTATTTTTTTAATTCAATTGAATACTTCTTATAATATGCTATTGTATTCATACGCCAACTGAAAAGTTCATTGCAAAATAACCTTTAAAATGTTAACTAGGTATATTGAGTCCAAGTTCAGTAGAAATGTAAATATTTTATTATAAAACATACATAAGAGTGCTTTTTTCGAAAGTGATCAATGGAGTATTTTCTCCTAGAGCTTCCTTGTTCAGCTTGACAGGGGTCTTTTATGAAATCAGTGGGTTTTTCCTTTCAATTCAAGTCATAAAGCTTAAATGCGTGAATTTCACAATAATTGAAAAGTAAGTCATGGTATTATTTACAACAACAAAAAAGATCCCTTCTTCCATCCTCTAAAATCCCGAAAGCTTACCTTAGCTTTTACAGCATCTCGAAGTTTTGCCTATATTGATTCGATCGTTAACAAATTTTATGTTCACACGTATGGCGGTAGTTGTCGATGAAGCAGGAGACGCTTATCCTTCCCGAACACCTGGTCTCAATCTCCTTGTATTGTTTTTAGGCGTTTCGTGAAAATCTTACCTTTATTCACATTTTCCCTAGTTTTATCGATTTCGGGTTCGAAGCATGGTTTTGTTGACACTTCAGTATTCTCGTGTTTCTTTTTTTACCAATGAAGATGCCAGCAGAATTTATTTGTCAATGAAACCAGGTGTTAAAATTGGAAAGTGCCTGTTATTACTGATGACCTATACTAATGCTGATACAGTGCTACTTAAATAATATTGTGTATGCTTATATATATAGAGAGAAGGAAATATATCCTAATGTGATCAGAAATATTTTCTTAATGATAGAATGTTAATACCAGAAATTGAAATAACATTTTGACATTTGAAAAGCAAAAATCTACGTTTTGAACTTCCAATAAAATAGGACATGTAAGGAAGTTATAACGCGTTTATCGGAAACGATAACGATTATAAAAAGTAGTCATGTTGAGACTTCAATCGCTGCCCCAGAAAACACCTTATACGCGGAGATAATTGTTGTTATTTCTATCATAAGGTGTCGACTACAACAGCTACAGTAACCGGATGGATATCTTTTGCGGTAACGTTATTGGTGCCGGCTTCTACAACTCCACTGAATCGTCCACATTGATCAGGTTCATCTCAAACGATGACGTTGTTGTAGGATACGGATTCAAGATCAGATATCGGGCGGTCGCACTTCGTAAGTAGTCAGAATTTTTGTAAGTCATGGAAATAATCTAATTTGTAGAATAACGTCCGATTGATTGATGCTACTAGTACTGCTACATTTATTGTATAGATTATAAGAGTCTTTCATGTCAAGGGGTGCAGGACAGGAAAATTTCACCCGAGGGGTTTTCAAAAATCCTGAGGGTGGATTTTCCCTATCATTTACTATTGGGCATGACAGAGTATTTTTTCTCTTATTCCAACTACTACCATAAGCTCAGAACCCATGAAAATGCGTTTTGAATGGCTACCATTTTGAAAATATCATTTTTTCCTAGGACTTTTTTGACGAGAACGAATTCGTCAGCGAGATTTAACTAACCCCATATTTGCAAACAGAGTTTTCACAGAAAAATAATCTCAACTTTCTAACGTGTACGGTAAATATATCGTTAAAGGTTTTAATTTCATCACGTTGCCTTTTCCGCATTGCGGTATTGGTGTTTTCCAAATTTGTGACGTCACGTCATTGTTGAGCCATTGTGACGTCACGCAAATGTAAGTACATGGCCAGCATTATCTTACATGACCGGATATGAGAGAAAATTGTATTCAATGAAATCTACGAAAGTGTATATCTAGCTGAGCTGAAAACACTTCGATAACAGCGGTATATATGCAACAATAGTATTTCATAATACATATGTGGGTATTGCAGCCGTAACCACAACAGCAACAACCACAGCAACAACGTCCACGACAACAACAACTCCTAAAACGACGATAACAATAACAACAACAATCCCGACGTCGACAAAATTACCGACAACAATATCGACGACAACAACAAAACCGACAACACAAATGACAACTTCATCGACGACAACCTCGACGACGACAACGGCAAAGACGACAACTATTTTTAAAGACACGACAAATGCCAAAACAACGACAACAAATGTTGTGGTTACTTCGCCGACCACACTGTCGGACCCGGAAGACGAAGATGACAGCAGCGAGGAAACTCAAATTGAATCCTCTGTGCTAACTGAAACTTCATCACTGCTGAGTATGTCTTCGCACATCCTCTTGTCATAGTGTTTTTTTAGCAATAGCTTCTAGATAGTAAAGCATGTCAGATGTCACTGTCTTTAGACTTTTAGATATATTCCGGTGTTGTAGTTCTACGACTATCATGTATACATTCCTCTTGAGTGGACCCATTCATCAGAGTTCAATATTACCTATCGATTATTTTAGGAGCCATATTCGTATGAAATACATGAACTGAGTGAGAGCAATCAATTCCAGATTTTCCATGATTCCTTAATGTAAAAACCTCAGATGAATATCATTTTTCCTTCACAATCCATAAGAATGCGCATTGTAGTACACACGAGTCAATTAAATTATTTTTTACTATAACTTCTGTACGGCACGTGCGGGAATTTGTAATTAATTAGAATATGACAAAGTGGAAATTATTATTACGAAAAAAATATAAATCGTTATACCGATGAGGGACGCAGTAATTAAGGACAATGTTGTTTTACCTTATATTATGGGCATCGAATATAACTAGATTTTCATGCAACTCAATTTGCCACAAAATACAAGTTACAAGAAACTTTATTTATAGTCGTATATATGAAACAGAAACATTAGCTGTGAAGAGCTATTATTACAACAAAACATAAAAAAATATCACAGCAAGGTAATAAAACATATATAAAAAAAAATACTATAGCTAGGTATGAGATTATTTGTTCAAACATATTAATTAAAAGTAAATATATAAGAACAAGCACAAATTTCATGCAAATCTGTTGAGTAACTAAAAGCACATGGCTGTATATATTTACCGAATAAGCATTAATATAATACATACAGAGTATATGGAGCATGATAAAGCAAACGTAAAGATAATGTTTTTCCTAGGACTTTTTTGACGAGAACGAATTCGTCTACAAAACGAATTACATTACAAACACATTATATAACGAGTTAAGCACTACAAGCAGGTTATATACCAAACCAAATACTACCGAATGAGTTGAGATCCTTCTTTCTAAACAAAATGGCCATCCTGTTTCATACTCCTCCTTAGATATATTAATTGATTCACATGAATGTATCAAAACGGAATGTCAATTGATGGCTTCAGTTTTTGTTTTTAGATAAGCATTATTCTTATTGTACGCTTCTTCTCCTACCCTAAGGCCAGTCTGAATATTTATGCTCCTTAACGTCTTGCCAATATTGTAGCCCTGAACATCACCTTGATTCCTTGCACGTTATATTTCTTCATTCTTGCAGTTACAGTTTTCTTCATTCTTGCAGTTACAGTTTTTATCATTCTAGCAGTTCACAGCTAAACCATTTAAATTACCATTCGTTTTTGTTACTACCTCTTTCCATGATTTGTGACCATGCCTTAGTTAGGAGCAATGCATTCGTAAACAGCTGCAACCCTACAAACATCAAAGTTGTTCTGCAACTAAAGTTGAATTTTAAATGTTTTCAATGCCATCGCGATATGTATTGCAGTAAATGTATATTTTGGTCTTCAGTAACGTATTAATAACACGCATTAAGGATCCCTGTCCCACTGAACCGTTGGTTTTTCCTATACTCAGTAATGCCTCCTTGATTATGAATAGTACAACACTCTGAAGTCACGGGTTCGGATTCCGGTCTAGGCTCCACTATATTTTTACACTCAGAAAACTTTTGTTGATTATATTTCGTTTACTTCTGCTTTATTATTTTTTATAAAAGTCCCGCAAGATATGGTTTCATTTTCAGAAATTATTTATCAAAGCTATATTCATGCCGAAAAACAGTTTCAAATGCGTAGTTACATTTTTGGTAGTAGTACGAGAATCCTTGGGTTTGCGCAAATCCTTTTACATCATGTATATATATGTATAATCATTTAATATGCTGGGTAGCTTTTGGTCAGTAGTATGATGGTGTGTACACATATGGGCCCGGTTGTTCAAAACTATCGTTAAGCTAACGACGTCGTTAACTTTTAACGACCCGCTAACCAGGGTTTAACGACATCGTTAGCTTAACGATAGTTTTGAACAACCGGGCCCTGACCTTAGTTAATACTATGCTAGTTTGTTATCAGGGACACGATACATTAGTCATATGATATTGTGTACACAAATTACTATGGTTAGTATTATGATAGTACACAAAAACGACCTTTGTGAGTTTAAATTGAATTTTCATAAATCATGTTTTTTTTTAAATTTAAGGATGCACTCCTCTGAGAAGTCAAAAAAAATCCTGTATTAAATTTCTTTACTTAAATGAATTTTTGGGAAATGAGTTAATGGCATAGTGGAAAATGCCAAAATAATGTCCGTTTGTTTGTTTTTGTGCTTTGATCGGTCAAATATAACAGTTTAACAAAATATGTGACTGTAGGTGATTTTGTTTTTGTTTTGACCATTCGCAGAACAAATTCATACAATATATTCTAGGTGTGTTATCAGATATGAATGAATGTTTGCAGAATTGATACAAATAGTATTTTCTTTTAAATTATTGAAGTAAAATTTCTTTAACTTATTCTTTTAACTCAGAAAAGCGATATGAGTTACACCTAATCATTATTTTGTAATGAAAACATAATCATTTTCACCATATTTTGCAGATTTAACGCTTTATATAAAATGTTCTGCTATTAAACTTTTTTTGATATTTTATCAATCAAAAGAAGATGTGTTTCTCTTTCTAAAACAGCAACAGAAATGAGGAGTCTGTGTACTCCTTAATTATTTGTGTCATTTTTCAACTCTTTCGAGGTCAAAAATTGAAAGTGCTTCAGTTACACTAAATATATATTGAAAAAAACCCAATTATGTTTAATTTTCCACTTTGTTGCATATTATTTTCATCATATTAAACATTACAAAGTTGTACAGCAAAAATCAACTTGCTACAATTAACAATGGCGACTCCATGACGCTTTAAGTAATCAATCTTGTGTCAAAAAAGAAAAGGTGTAATTTTGGCTTTTGTGAAGCGCAAGAAAAACATATTTTCAAAACGGCCGCTGAATTGTTTTTTTTTTTAATTTTTGTTAAAAAAAGCTTTACAAACAACAGGCATTTAGTTTTTGACACTTTTGTCAGATGTGTATTTGCTTTTAAAATTGATTATAATTTGTTAAATATTACAAAAAAAACCGTTACACGAGATTAAACGAGACTTGAACGTGATTTGCACCTCAGACGGGTACATCCTTAATGATATTAAGACATAAAAGTTAACTAAATACTATTTCCACATTTTAAATTTCGTTCCAAACAAAATACTGCCTATTTAATTGATCTTTTTCTACATTTATATTTGGATATCTCTATTTACATATGGATAACTAAAGCATATCATTGGTAATATATATATGCATAAACATGGAATAATTGTTCTCGTAATCAATCCAGGAATATGTTTCTCACGTATTCAACATACATGAATGATCGGTTGTGAAATCCTTTGTTCATATATTCAACCCAGCATGCTGTTTACGTATTCGACACAAAACGTATTTTATCAATTCTTTATTCACTTTTCTAATGATATCAATATATTTGGTGTCAAAAATATTACAATGTTTTGTTTACAATTAATAAACTTGTATTGTATTTCAGCTATCCCGTTTTGTTTCCATCACTATACGAACCAACATATTCTCACTGCATCGAAACAAGTCCAGGTGTTCAAATCACGTGGCTATCCCTTGTCATATCCTAGGTAAGTAGGTTTGAAAATAAACGTCTTGTCATAAATCATAATAATTTACGTTGTATCCAAACAATGTAAAAAAAAAGGAGGTTCGTGCGTCTCTTTTTTATAACACTGTATCTTTGAATATCATTTTTTTTCATTTGAAAGGTCAATATTTATTTATAATGGGTCCGCTTATATAAAATTACAAAAGCAGAAATATTGTGATTTTTTTATTCTATTTCGTGTATTTGATCAAATGGTACTTATCCAGCGAAAATTATTCTGGACCTAGTTAAGATGACAACAAAAATCTACCTACAGACAAATGGAATCTAAAGTATGTGGTTATGTGAGAAATGGAAATTTTGAACAATGGTGAAGATATTGAGCAAGAACCGAGGCTTGCCAAAATCTACAATCGGTGATGTTGATACTCCAATAAACATTCCCAATTGAAGGAAAAATATAATCATTCCCGAAAAGAGATGTTGACCAATCATTGATTTGTACATAAGTATTTAGTTATTGGGTTTGAACATTGACTCAAATATACATTTGCTGTTTTTTTTATTGATTCCATTATTTGCTCAAGATTGGTGTTTCATGTATTTGTTCATGTCTTTTTGCATCAACTTTCAGATAAAATTTCGCCCTCTTAGTTAAATGCTCAACTTGTTTTCGAATTTCACTGTTGACCTTATTTGTATAGATGTCATTTTATAAGATGATATGTGTTATATGGGAATGTTACCTGGATGCATAACACCTGAGTGTCACCCCTTGTTTCAGTAACCTACAGGAGGAATGGCTGATCGTTAAACCCAAGGCCAACGATTCCCTGGCTATCGTAGTTGCTGACGTTGACACTGAGTATAGCGCGAACTGTGGATATGACAGGGTGTCAATATATGATCGTGCGTACTAAAATAGGACTTTGATTTTGTTTTTTAAACATTAAATATACTAATGGGTCGAAGCCTCTGATTGTATGACTACCTGTGCAATGTTTTAATGGATGTCAGATGAAAGAGACCTGGACCAACTTGTATAAAACATCTCAAAGTTAAGGAAAATCTCAAGCAATGTATTGTCTATGGAAAATCTTAGACTTGAGGAAATCTCAAAAGTTGAGATGTTTTATACAAGTTGGCCCTGGTAACTTAACTGTAAATGCTATCCTCAATCTAGCAAAAAATCTGTTTTTTGTTTGAGCAACATTCTGCTCTTACTTTGCTGTATTAGTGTAGAGCATCTCTATCTTTAAGAAGTAGAAGACGCTTATCATTCCGCAACACCTGATCTCACTTTTCTGGTACATTTTCAATGATTTCCATGTTAATTTTATCCTTTGTTTATATTTTGTCCAATTTTATCAATTTTGAGTTCGGATTACGGTTCTGTTTTCACGTCGATATTCTCTTGTTTGTTTTCAGGAAGCTGTCCTGACACAGCACCGAAAAGGGTCTTTTGCGGAAAAATAACGCTATCTGTGACACTCAAGGGAGATCAGTTTGCGCTTGTCCGTTTTTCAGCAGATACTACAAACCATGGACGAGGGATCATGGTTAAATATTGGCTGAATGACAAAACAGGTTGGCTATTTGATTTTTATTTCGTCCATATAAATTTATCGGAATTGTCATATTAATAAATAACAACTGATTGATCTAAAATATGATCACTGATGCCTTCAATTTGACGATGTATGATTCTTCAATTGATTATATTTCTTTATTTAGTATTTTCATCACTCCTGTTGATATGACAAAAACATATTTAAAAACTATCTTAAGGATCCATGTACCACTGCCAAAAACTGTTACACATTTTTTTCCGCATGACTTTAGCCTTAATGAATTATTTCTGAAAATATAACACTACCTTGCAGGATTTTTATGAAAATCATATAGATCCAATTAACAAAATATAATCATCCAGATTGTTCTGAGTGTAACTATACTGTATATAGGAGTGCAGTGGGGCAGGGAGTCTTAATGGTCTTTAAAATTCATTTGCTACTTCACTGAATATGCCTTTGAATTGAATTTCCCTGTAATATTGATTCAATAAGACCTTTCAAGAACCTGAATCCTCCGATATACTACGGTCAGACTCACACTTTCGTTTTAAACTTGTGTCCGATCGATTTCTCGTTTTTCTTCACCAGATCTGGCAAAAGACGACAGTGTTTTAGATGACACAAGCTTGAAAACTATCATCGTTGGGGTCATAGTCGCTTTCGGCGGATTCTGTGTATCACTGGGTGTAATTCGATGGGTCATGCGGTGTAGGGAGAGACGTAAACAAAAGGCGGGAAACGGCAGACGACACGCTAATGAAGCGAACAACAGCCAAGAACCTTCCTCAAGGACATCTCGGCGTCAAGGACACCGACAGTCCGGGAATGGCGGAAATACCACAGTCACAGTCTTGGATGTTTCCCATACAGGTCAGACACGAAGGAATGGCCGAGGCGGTAGAAATTCCCTGACGGAATTCACAGGTATCATGGTTCAACCTCCGTCGTATAACACACTGTTCGTCCCCGGCCAGGGGCAATCCGAACTCATCTTGAAGCCTCCAGCGTACGACTCTAAGTCGTACGAACCCCCGCCTTACCCCGGAAGCCCCGTCCCTCCGCCTCCGATAGAGACGTCACAAAGAACAAACCGATTGCTTCCATCCGTGCATGGAACAAGGGGAGGTAATCGACGTAATCAGCAAAGAACTTCTCAACATACCACACGTATCGCAGTGAAACCAGTTGAAGACAATAGAGAAGAATTACGTTCTCCACCACCGAGATATGAGGAATGACCGGACAGGTTATTGGTACTTCAATTGATAGAAAGACTCAAATCGGTTATGGAAATTGAATTGTTCGAATATCTCCGAAGTTCCTATAAATCAATGAGTAAATATAAAAATTTAGCAATTTACCATCGGAACAAGGCAATGGGCTCAGGCAGAGAATCTGAGTTTGAGCATGAGAATATGTTCTCATGAATACGGTTCCAGGAGTAACTGAAGGGTGTGGTAATTGCGTATTCTTGATACCTTTTTATTGTACAGTGCGCAGTAGTAACTTTGTTTACAAATGTATATATTGATTAATGAGGGTTTACATGCATTGTATGCACTTTTCTTATTTTAATTTTGAAAAATTTGCAGGAGCTGCCTTATCAGGCGCTATAACTACTAGTCCTATATCTCTCTTGGCTAAGTTATCCCTATCTGCGTGTGTGCTGAAGATGCATTGTGTTTTTTGTAATTATTTACAAACAAAAATCTATCTAATTTCCACCGAACATTGACGATTTTGGCATATATCAATATATATATATATACAATTTGAAGAAATCGTTTACAAAAAGGCATGGACTTCCACAATTTGAAGTAAAATAGTGACAAATTAACGTCATTTTCCTTACGATCACAGTGCAAATGAGTGAAAGCGCTTATGAATATGATGTAAATGAGAGAAAATAACAGAAAAATATCAGTTCCTTACCTTTTTCTATCAAAGTTAGCTTAATTGAAAAGATATGAAACACAAAACTTATATCGATTAATGATTCTCGACTGTATACTGACAGCGGGATTTTTATATTGATTTCTTGTTCAACATTTATTTATATTTATTTGTATTTGATCATCGATTTAATATCAATGCAGTACGTTTCCGCTTTGTAACACTGACGTTGAAATATAAAAATATACCTATATGAAATTTCAGTGGAATGTCATCGTATTGGGAAAATATATGATTGGTACGTAACTGCAAAGTACATATCCAGTAAGTGTGGTCTAAAATGCCAAGGGATGGGCAGTCAGTTGTATTTTGTTAGACGTGTGATTATAACTTCCATGTGTTTATCATAGCATTCCTATGCTACAGTGAAAAAAATATTTGCTGATGGGATGAGTTGGGGTTGGTGTGGGGTAGGGGGGTTTGCCTTATCAGTTTATGTTATATTTATTTCTATATATAACTTCTTTTTACCTTGATTTTTTAAAACCTTTCAGTTTGATGTACACTTAAATTTAACCTTAAACAATATATATTACCTCCTTAATTAATTGAACAGGATATATAGATTCACTAAACCGGAAATTGTTTCTTTAATATCAGGGTGTAGAGAGTGATTTAGTCTGGTAATTGCTGTCTTGTGTAGTGAAATAAGAACTCAAATAAAGTCATAATAAAAGTTGAATAAATATTGATTCAAGACTCAAGGATTCCTATCCAACTGCAGGCAAAACACTGGAGAGTTCTATTTTAGTTTTTTTCCTAAGTTGAGTGACCTCCACTTAATTTTCTTATGAATATAATTGTTATGTAATTGTTATGGAACTGTGCCAGATATTTACAGTTGAACAATGTTGCACATTTGGTTAGAACGATTGTATTGATGAATAGTTGATACGGACACTTAAATTTTACCTTAGGAAATATAGTACTTTCTTAATTAATTGAACAAGATATATAGATTCACTAAACCGGAAATTGTTTTTTTAATATCAGGGTGTAGAGAGTGATTTAGTCTGGTAGTTGCTGTCTTGTGTAGTGAAATAATAACAATGGAAAATTCTATTTTAGGGTTTTTTCCTAAGTTGAGTGACCCCCGCTTAATTAATTTATGTTTGCATATAATTGTTATGGAAATGGGCCAGATAATTACAGCTATACAAAGTAGCACAATTTGATGGAACGATTGTATTGCGACCGGAGATCTATGGTTCGAATATTAGTACGGCCCCGTTGCTGATTGTTTATTGGATTACATCCTTGTTTGTTTTGTAAGGTAGGCTTTTTTCATAAATAATTTATTAGCAATTTTTCAAGCAGGTAAAATGTTCCCAATCAAAAATTTCATTTTAGCAGTGGTACAGGGAACCTTAATGTTTTTTTGTGTGAAGTGAATCATTGTACATGTGCTTGTGTATAGTGTCTACTTATATATTGTCATAGCATATGAGTTATTTTTAATGAATATAAGGTTGTATATAACATTAGTCTTGTTATACTGTTAAACGTCTGTGATACAATTGATTTATTGTTGATATTAATGTTAATACGTCTGTATTTTGTTAGAGACAAAATCGACATTTACATTTTCTTACACAATGGAATTCATTTATCTCGATATTTCGTTGTCTGATATATTTTCACATTTAAACAAGCCTTCGTCAAATTTGTGCCTAAATGATTTCGGCAGCCGGTAGGCAGTGGGTTTTCCAGACCATATGAAGGATATTCCTTTGTAAATATTCAACGTTTCGCTTGTTAAGGATTGCTTTGCAATTGAACTTTCTTTTCAGGATCTTAATCAGTCCATTCGTTTGTTATCTATCATAACTTCTTCCGAAAGAATGTACTATAAAAGTTATTTTTGTACAATTTTAACAAAAAAATTGGAGCCTCGGAATGGCAGACACTTTTGTTCCCAGTAAAGAATGCTGAGTCGAGGGGCAGAAGGAATACTTGAATAAGTCGTGTTGTTAATAAAATGGCCATTCCTGTCTTCTTAAAAATCGACTGGAAAATAAAACAACTTCAAAATAGTGTTGGCTGATTTAGGATATCCTTTTTATATTTGCATCCTTATAAAAAGAAATCATCTACCTTTTGTAATTTTAAACAGTCTCATTAAAGGAGCTTGGCCATTTTGGAACAGTAAACCGTGTAGCTTTCTGATAAATATATAAAACTGGGTATCTGGGTACAAACTAAACATAGTCAAACCTTTGAAACGATATACTAAACATAATATATAAATCGATGTAGATAATTAGGGGTTTACCAAATTTGAAATCTTTGTTGGGCAGTCTTTAAGTATTGACAAATTATTTCGCAAGGTTCATAACAATGCGTTATTAAACACAAGCAAACTGCGTAATATTGTAAAGTTGTCTCCTAAAATCGTACGTCTTGCTCACGTCTTTAGGAAGTGAGTTAACGTATTCGGAGCATAGAAATTCTTCGTGATTTTCAATTCGTTAACATTATAACGTTTATTTGACGCGTTATAAGTGACTTGTTGAAATGTGCGATAGCGTCAACACAAAGGGGAAAATCTAACAGTAGAGTCTGCTCATCTATTCACGAATTCTCGCTGAGCAAGATAGTAATAAACGTTTAAATAAAACCTTTTTCTACTTGCAATATTTTAGATATAACATGTTCTAAAATATAATTATGGCTATAAGACTTATTTTTAAATTGTAACGCTGTTCATGATTGTACAGGATTTATTTTTAAAAAATGTGTTTGTTACAACTATTCATTTGGAAAATAAAAACACTTTTTATCTTTTCATATTCTGTTTCTGGTCTTCTGTGAGAGTTTTCTCCCTTGCCTTGTTAGATGACATTGTTTTGCATTGTTCGACCACAGTTATATCTGCATTGATTTGCAGGTGGGGTCTACTATACATATAATATCAGTATAGAATGAATATAGAAGAACAAACACACATACCCTTTAATGCGAGTCAGATACCTGAGGTTCGAAGACCCTTCTTTATAACTTGTCTTGCCTCGTTTGACGTACCTTGCTAAGCATGATATCGACTCCCATTTTGTGTACAATGATGGGCTAACGACGGATCTACATGATGACTTGCTAAACATATTTATATTTATATATGCATAATAATGCTTCGGCGAATTAAAATCACATGTTCTTCATTGAAGAAAGTATCTGCACATTTAAATTATTATGAAATTTTATAAATGTGGATACTTGACAAAAATAGATAAATGTGGATACTTGACAAAAATAGATAAATGTGGTTACTTGACAAAAATAGATAAATGTGGATACTTGACAAAAATAGATAAATGTGGATACTTGACAAAAATAGATAAATGTGGATACTTGACAGATAATTTCATCATACTTTCTTTAAAGCAAACTTTAAAAACACGTTTCCCTTCTCAATTTCTGTAATTTTTATCGCAACTAACCCGTTGTCATATCTACATTCATAATGCATATATTTCATTTCTCTAACTATATAAGATCTGTAAATGACACACACTTAGGACGACTTTATTGAAGATGAAGTAAAGTTGTAACTTCTACTTAGCACAAATCTACCTGCGCAGCACCTTTTGATCCAAACAGAGATGAACGTATCCATATGTTGGCCATTGGTAACTCTGTGGACGATTAAGTGTCTTTTTTTTTAGTGGTAAAACCATTCAAACGCAGCATATATTTGTTAAAATACATAAATTACATCTGTCAAAAACGGACAAAATAAACTTAATATACAATCTAAAATACACTTGATACATATTATGATAAATAGACATAATACACAACAAAATAAAATGTGTAAAATTGCATACACAGGTTAAAACAAGCATTATTCATAATGTTAAACTATACATACAATGTATTTGAATAAAAGAAAAAAAAATAATTTTTAATTAATCAAAATATACATTGTACATAATTATAATATATGTTTTAAACAAACATCAAACGCATGTTGAAACAAGCACATACCATCCGTGTTGGAAAACACATATTTCCTATTTTGAAATAGACAGCATACACATAATACACATATTATAATACACACAATATTAAAGGTATGTAAAAATAAAATAAAAAATATAAACAAATACAAATGTTATGATACAAAAAATTGCCATGTTGACATACACATAGTAAACAAGTTGCACCGTATCATACAGTTTTTACGTCCTTCTTGGTTTCATGGATTGTGCTAGGGGTCAAAAAGTTACAAATCAAAATCAGACAAACATAATTCACAAGATAGAATGTATGAAAAGCACATGCTGGCCTCAACACATGTTACCCAATGATGACCCATAAAACGATGGGAACGATATTTCAAACAGGCAAAATGATGATGGTGACACTAGGTGTTATGACAAAATGCAAGTGCTTTTGATTATTAAATCCTAAAAACACATCATTGTAATGTTATTGCCATACATCACACGTAAGTAGATTTTCGAACAGCTCGAAAAAATGAATTCTTAAACACATAATTTTATTTCTCTGTTTCAACAAATCAAAGCAGAGACAAAATTTCAGATGTTCACGATTTTGTTTTATTCACACTTGAAAGTGTCCTTAACAATTGGTTACCTATTACTTAGCTTTGTTCAGCTGCATGTCTCCAATAATCCAAGACAAATGTAGCATGACACATTTTAAGATGTCATAGTTTGTAACAAGTCAGGATGACGAATGTTAAGGGTTTTAACACATTTTAAAGCTTATCATGTGGCAAACAATGACTTGGTTGTTTACTGGTCAAGATATGTTTACCCAAAAACAAACTCGGTGTTGTGAATTTCGGGGGGAAGTTCCTAGTTACTTTCACCAAGCGCTTATAGTGCGCATTAATCATAAATATATTGACTTAAAGAACAGATAAAATCAGCAAATATATATCAGGATAATTGGCACTTTTTTCAACTGAAACATTCATTGAACCATACTTACAAACACAGATAATGTTGCATTCAGAAAATCCCGTTAGAAAACTAAGGCCAGTCTTATATATGAGATAAAGATAAATGTAATTATAAACATTGATGTTATTTTAGTACATTGGATGATTACTTTCCTTCTGCAGAAAAGAAACACTAGACAGCTCCATTGTAGTTTTTCGTACATACGGTAACCTCCCATTTTTGCTATAACTGTAAGTCCAGGTAGCTCAGTTGGAGTAGGAGCGTTATTATAATGATAATAGTTCCAGGGTTCGAATCAAGAATCGTTTTCACGAAGCCGTTCTCATGCTCAAACTCATCTTCTGTACTCAAGCCCAATTTATTATCCGGTGATATATCAATTACATTTTGTCAATAATCTGGAGCAATTTTGTAGAGGCGTTGGGCCGAATACCATTTTCGATGATTACACTTGGCTTTTTGACCACGTGACATGAATTTAAGTCAGTTACAAAAAACGTAGAATTTGGCACATATTTTATGCTTAAGCACGAGAACATTTTCCGTGATACGGACACTGGTCTGCCGATTTTTTACACTCAGAAAACTGTTATTGATTATTTTTTGTTTATTTCATCTTTACCAATTTGCATAAAGGTTCCACAAGGTATAATCTTCTATTCAGAAATACAGTTTTGGCAGTGATACGATGATCCTTAAAACACAATTCAAGATTCCCAATGAAGATAAAACATTTTCATGACTTAAATTTCCCCCTATGAAATCAACACCCTAAACTCAAGTCAGCTAGCTAGCTATGAAACATAACATTTTAAAACAAGATAAAACAACCTGATATTGGTGTTCATCTTGTTTTAAAGTTTCAAGGAATGGAAAACATAAGCTTTTTCTCAGTACAATAAAATATTGGTTTGATTTGCTTAAATTGTAACTGTATATATATATATATATATATAAGAAACGAAACGAAAGAAGACCATTAATCAAAATATTAAAACCAAGTCTCAACAGGCCACGGTGAAATTTTACGCTAAATTGTCCACCAATCTTGTGTACTTCGTGACGTCACGTTACTATTTTAGTGTGATGACATGTAATTGTGACGTCACGACGTTGTTCTTTTGAATAAACCTGAAGAGTCCTGTGAAGGGTGAAAGCAGCTAGTTTTTTAGTCTGTCGTTAATCTTATTTTTTCTATATATATATATCACATAATATATGCAAAAAAAACCACAGTTCTTTGTCATCGAGGATTGAATTCATGGAATAATTTCACTTTAAACATTTGAATATATTTACAGTATAGTCAAAGTTGTCTTATATGGCCGTTATTAGAAGTTTATATGAAACTAACGTCGGTTACAAATGACCAATACAAAAAAATTAAATTCAATTTTTCTAATAAAATAACACAATGCCTATATCTCCTATCCAGTACATCGTCCCTATAAAATTGCTATATACCAATATAAATGCTACTAATATTATACATAAAATAAGCTAAAGCACTAGAGAAAAACAGTAACGTAGCAATAATTGTTGCAACGTCACAACTAATTGTGTAAACACATAAACGTATGATTTATTACGCACATTTGTACTGACTACAGTTCTTAAAGTTCTTACATAATGCCTGTTTTCTGATAAGTTTGAATAAGTCACTGTTTGATATCACAACAACTCCATATCTCCATATCTCCTGTGTAGAAAATATTGCATTTCGTGCATTTCCTTGGTCATACAACTGTTAATTAATTTCGCTATGATATCAATTAGTTATATTCAAAGTAAACACTTACCTAATAACGTTATGGGCAAGATCTGAGAGATTACACATTTGAAGTCAATGCCTAGGTGAAGATCTTTTATTTTTAATTTCTGTCAGGGACACGTAAGTGTGTAACAAGAAGTCACGTATGTAAAGCAAATATTATACAATTTAGCAACCCGTGTTTCAAGTAGTCAAACGTGTACAAGTCTAAGGCACGTGTACTACCACGGCAGACACGCCACCTCCGTCCCGAAAACGTGCGGTAGAACCGCATGTGTATAAACACGTGATTTTTTTTTTCAAAGTTCCGCACTAATTATTACATTTCATGTGTGCAACGTGAGGCATACTCACGTTTTCCTGCAGCTACTGGTTTTACAAAAAGGATTATCTTTCATTCGAATTTCAGGACAAATTGATGTCGATAACTGGAAAGTTAGTAATGTCGATAGCAACCGACAAACTTTATTTTTACGTCGGACTATGCATGACAAACTATTAGCCAGAGTGATTAATTATGCGACGTTGAGTTAAAGGGAAACCTATGCTCCCTCTCGTTCAAATAGCATGGTCTTGTGCAGAAATATTTTCATTACAT
Source organism: Mizuhopecten yessoensis (assembly GCF_002113885.1). Classification (NCBI taxonomy): domain Eukaryota; kingdom Metazoa; phylum Mollusca; class Bivalvia; order Pectinida; family Pectinidae; genus Mizuhopecten; species Mizuhopecten yessoensis. The sequence continues at coordinate 1,276,630 of NW_018404481.1, forward strand.
TATTTCAATGTCACCGTCGTTTACCTACGGGGTAATTTGTTTGATTTATTAATAGGTTTTAATTTCAATAAACAGTTTTTAGTTTCGGATCCCTTCAATTGGCTAGATTTCTGTATGCTTTGTAGTTGCTGAAAGTGTTGCTATTTTTTTCTTTTCTTTTTGTTGATTTACTAGTTTCCAGTTTCCTGGTGGTGTTTCTGTTACTGATTTAACACTACCACCTTAATTTACTTTCAGTAAAGAAAACTAAATATTACGAATATTATCTGCATGTAAAAATGCATATAATTTCTGTTTTGTTTCTCAAAATTTTTCAAATTCAGCGATGTTCTCTATGTATATCAACTGGTTATCTAACCCGAATTATCACAGTAGGGATTTATCTTACCTTATATCTCCTTGTCGGACCAATGAATCAGTTCAACATGCTGATGAATGAATGCTGATAGTAGATTTTCGGCAACCCTGTAGGTACTAAAAGAAACTGAGGTAAATGCAAATTCAAACTCTGCCTCTTCACATTTGTAACGTCCATTGGACATTTATTGGGACAATCCCTTATGCCTTATATCCATTGTCCTATGTCAAAATAGATTTAATGATTTCTATATTCACTATTGGATATTTGCAAGGGCCCAATGTCCATTGTCTAACATCCTAGGACAATATAATTAAATTCTGGTTGCTGGATTTTTTTTAAATATCAACATTTTGCCTGGGAAAGCGTTTAAAACACTGTAGTAATAAACGTGTCATTGTCCTACAACCATTTTCCATTGTTCAACACGCCATGTTTGTTCAATTTATTAACGGAAGCTAAAATGCACTTTTGATAACGTACCGAAAAAACACCTGTTCATGGTTTAATATAACATAAATTTCTGTGAAGATAATTTTTTTAGTATCCCTATAATCCTTTTCTTTTCCTTCACTAAATAGTTTATTCCTTCTACTCATTTTCCCATCTTTTCTTCGTCTGCTTGATAACTCAACAAGTCGGTAGTGAAGGGGACCTAAAACCATTCAAACATACACACATATTACTATCAAAGTGTCAGCAAGCATTGCACCTTTCGAAAAGATGAATTCATTTTAAACAACGAGAAAAAGAAAATTGAGTGTTTGTTTTTGTGGATTCGTGAATATATATTATTATTCATACAGTTTGTTCTCTAGAATTTGTTCTAACCGATGGAATTTATATCGATCACTACATCAAAACGTGTTTCAAATCGAAACAAAAATGTTCAGAGGAATCTTTTAGTCCCGAGGTTTGCAGTAGCCTTGATGGTCACAGTTATCTATTTTGAGTAGTGGCATGCTTCATAATATACACACTTTACAAATTATTCAATATGAAATTAACCATTACACTTGTATTTTTTTAATTCATAAATTAAGGGGTTTTATGCACATTGCCTTCTGTTTTAACAGTTGTAGGCCTATTTGGACACTGATGAGCCCGAAAAATTCGAAAAAGGTGTGTGATGCATTGTAATTAATTTTTCGCATAATGTATCTATAACCATTATACTATTACTATTACTATTGTAATAGGATAATTTGTTAGCAAGTCAATATCCTATTATTTCCAATTACCTTCCTATGAACGATAATTGAATAACGTGTTTCTTGTTGTAGTGACGAAAATCACCAGCCTATCTTCTAGCCCCAACAACATAACACAAACTAATATCACCACCTGATTATTTAACCACTTCGATAACTCCACCACTGTGTTTGGGAAGGTCTAACCATATCACCTCCAGATCATTTAACCACGGTATTAGATGCTTCTCTTATAACTCTACCACTGTGTTTGGGAGAGTCTAACTATATCACCTCCAGATTATTTAACCATTGTATAAGAGGGNCTAATTTAACCACGGTATTAGAGGGCTCTGTGATACCTCCACCACTGTGTTTGGGAGGGTCTAACTATATCACCTACAGATCATTTAACCATGGTATTAGAGGGCTCTCTGATAACTCCACCCCTGTGTTTGGGAGGGTCTAACTATACCACCTCCAGATCATTTAACCAAAGCATAAGTGGGCCTTGTGATACCTCCACCACTGTGTTTGGGAGGGTCTAACTATATCACCTCCAGATCATATAACCATGGTATTAGAGGTCTCTCTGATATTTCCACCCCTGTGTTTGGGAGGGTCTAACTATACCGCCTCCAGATCATTTAACCATGGTATTAATGGGCTCTCTGATAACTTTACCACTGTGTTTGGGAGGGTCTAACTATATCACCTCCAGATAATTTAACCATGATATTAGAGGTCTCTGTGATACCTCCACCACTGTATTTGGGAGGGTCTAACTATATCACCTCCAGATCATTTAACCATGGTATTAGAGGGTTTTGTGATATCACCTACACGGTGTATGGGAGGTTCTATATCACCTCCAGATCATTTAACCATGGTATTAGAGGGCTCTCTGATGCATCCATCACTGTGCTTGGGAGGGTCTATATCACCTCCAGATCATGTAACCATGGTATTAGAGGGCTTTGTGATATCGCCTACACTGTGTATGGGAGGTTCTATATCGCCTCCAGTTCATGTAACTATGGTATTAGAGGGCTTTGTGATATCGCCTATACTGTGTATTGAAGGTTCTATATCACCTCCAGATCATTTAACCATGGTATTAGAGGCCTCTCTGATACCTCCACCACACTGTGTATGGGAGTGTCTAACTATATCACCTCCAGATCATTTAACCATGGTATTAGAGGGCTCTGTGATACCTGCACCACTGCGTTTGGGAGGGTCTAACTATATCACCTCAAGATCATTTAACCATGGTGTTAGAGGGCTCTCTGATAACTCTACCACTTTGTTTGGGAGGGTCTAGATAAATCACCTCCAGATCATTTAACCATCGTATTAGAGGGCTCTCTGATACCTCCACCAATGTGTTTGGGAGGGTCTAACTATCTCACCTCCAAACATGTAACCATTGTATTAGAGGGCTCTCTGATATTTCCACCACTATGGTATTAGAGGGCATTCTTATAACTTTACCACTGTGTTTGGTACCACCTCCAGATCATTTAACCACGGAATTAGAGGGCTCTTTGATGCCTCCACCACTGTGTTTGGGAGGGTCTCGCTTTACCATCTCTAGATCATTTAACAATGGTATTAGAGGGCTCTCTGATAACCCCACCACTGTGTTTGGGAGGGTCAAACTATATCACCTCCAGATAAGTTAACCACGGTATTAGAGGGTTCCGTGATACCTCCACTGTGTTTGGGAGGGTCTAGCTGTACCACCTCCAGATCATTTAACCAAAGCATAAGTGGGCCTTGTGATACCTCCACCACTGTGTTTGGGATGGTCTAACTATATCACCTCCAAATCATTTAACCATGGTATTAGATGGCTCTCTGATACATCCATCACTGTGTATGGGAGGTTCTATATCACCTCCAAATCATTTAACCATGGTATTAGAGGACGCTGCGATATCTCTACCACTGTGTTTGGGAGGGTTTAACTATATCACATCCAGATCATTCAACCATGGTATAAATACCTCCACCACTGTGTTTGGGATGGTCTAACTATATCACCTCCAGGTAATTTAACCATGATATTAGAGGGCTCTGTGATACCTGCACCACTGCGTTTGGGAGGGTCTAACTGTAGCACCTCAATATCATTTATCCATGGTATTAGAGGGCTCTCTGATGCATCCATCACTGTGTTTGGGAGGGTCTATATCACCTCCAGATCATTTAGCCATGGTATTAGAGGGCTCTCTGATGCATCCATCACTGTGTTTGGGAGGGTCTATATCACCTCCAGATCATGTAACAATCTTATTAGAGGACTCTCTGATACCTCCCCCACTGTGTTTGGGAGGGTCTAGCTATATCACCTCCAGATCATGTAACAATCTTATTAGAGGACTCTCTGATACCTCCCCCACTGTGTTTGGGAGGGTCTAGATATATCACCTCAAGATCATTTAACAATGGTATTAGAGGACTCTTTGATACCTCCACCACTGTGTTCGGGAGGGTCTAGATATCTCACCTCCAGATCATTTAACAATGGGATTAGAGCGCTCTCTGATATTTCCACCGCTGTGTTTGGGAGGGTCTAGCTTAACAACCTCCAGATGATTTAACCATGGTATTAGAGGGCTTTGTGAAATCGCCTACACTGTGTATGGGAGGTTCTATATCACCTCCAGATCATGTAACAATGTTATTAGAGGCCTCTCTGATACCTCCACAACTGTGTTTGGGAGGGTCTAGATATATCACCTCCAGATCATTTAACCATAGTATTGAATGTTCTATATCACCTCCAGATCATGTAACAATGTTATTAGAGGACTCTCTGATACCTCCCCCACTGTGTTTGGGAGGGTCTAGCTATATCACCTCCAGATCATGTAACAATCTTATTAGAGGACTCTCTGATACCTCCCCCACTGTGTTTGGGAGGGTCTAGCTGTACCACCTCCAGATCATTTAACCAAAGCATAAGTGGGCCTTGTGATACCTCCACCACTGTGTTTAGGAGGGTCTAGCTTTACCACCTCCAAACATGTAACCATTGTATTAGAGGGCTCTCTGATAACTCTACTACTGGGTATTGGAGGGTCTAACAATATCACCGACAAATCATTTAACCATGGTATTAGAGGTCTCTCTGATACCTCCACCAATGTCTTTGGGAGGGTCTAACTTTACCACTTCCAGATCATTTAACCATGGTATCCTCCAGATCATGTAACCATGGTATTAGAGAGCTTTGTGATATCGCCTACACTGTGTATAGGAGGTTCTTTATCATCTCCAGATCATGTAACCATGGTATCAGAGGGCTTTGTGATATCGCCTACACTGTGTATTGAAGGTTCTATATCACCTCCAGATCATGTAACCACGGTATTAGAGGGCTCTTTGATGCCTCCACCTCTGTGTTTGGGAGGGTTTAACTATATCACATCCAGATCATTCAACCATGGTATAAATACCTCCACCACTGTGTTTGGGATGGTCTAACTATATCACCTCCAGGTCCTGTAATCATGGTATTAGAGTGCTCTGTGATGCCTCCACCACTGTGTATGGGAGGGTCTAAATATATCACCTCCAGATCATTTAACAGGGCTCTATGATAACTCTACCACTTTGTTTGGGAGGGTCTGTATAAATCTCCTCCAGATCATTTAACCATGGTATTAGAGGGTTCGGTGATACCTCTACCACCGTGTTTGGGAGGGTCTAACTATATAACCACCAAATCATTTTACCATGGTATTAAAGGGCTCTCTGATAACTTATTAGAGGGCTCTGTGATACGTCCACCACTGTGTTTGGGAGGGTCTCGCTTTACCATCTCTAGATCATTTAACCATGGTATTAAAGGGCTCTGGGATGCCTCCACCACTGTGTTTGGGAGGGTCAAACTATATCACCTCCAGATAAGTTAACCACGGTATTAGAGGGTTCCGTGATACCTCCACTGTGTTTGGGAGGGTCTAGCTTAACAACCTCCAGATGATTTAACCATGGTATTAGAGGGCTTTGTGATGCATCCATCACTGTGTTTGGGAGGGTCTATATCACCTCCAGATCATGTAACCATGGCATTAGAGGGCTCTCTGATAACTCTACTACTGGGTATTGGAGGGTCTAACAATATCACCGACAAATCATTTAACCATGGTATTAGAGGACGCTGCGATATCTCTACCACTGTGTTTGGGTGGGTTTAGATTTACCACCTCCAGATCATTTAACTATTGTATTAGGGGGCTCTCTGATAACTTTACCACTGCGTTTGGGAGGGTCTAACTGTAGCACCTCAATATCATTTATCCATGGTATTAGAGGGCTCTCTGATACCTCCACCACTGTGTTTGGGAGGGTTTAACTATATCACCTCCAGATCATTCAACCATGGTATAAAAGGGTTCTGTGATAACTCTACCACTGTGCATTGAAGGGTCTAACTATATCACCTCCAAATCATTTAACCATGGTATTAGAGGGTTCTGTGATACCTCTACCACCGTGTTCGGGAGGGTCTAGCTTTACCATCTCTAGATCATATAACAATGGTATTAGAGGGCTCTCTGATAACTTTACCACTGTGTTTGGGAGGGGCTAACTGTAGCACCTCAATATCATTTAACCATGGTATTAGAGGGTTCTGTGGTGTCTAACTATACCACCTGCAGATCATTTAACCATGGTATTAGAGGGTTCTGTGATAACCTCCACCACTGTGTTTGGGAGGGTCTAGCTTTACCACCTCCAGATCATTTAACTATGGTATTAGAGGGCATTCTTATAACTTTACCACTGTGTTTGGGAGGGTCTAACTATACCACCTCCAGATCATTTAACCATAGTATAAGAGGGCCTTGTGATACCTCCACCACTGTGTTTGGGAGGGTCTAGCTTAACCACCTCCAGATCATTTAACCATGGTATTAGAGGGCTCTCTAATACCTCCACCACTGTGTTTGGGAGGGTCTAGCTTTACCATCTCTAGATCATTTAACAATGGTATTAGAGGACTCTTTGATACCTCCACCACTGTGTTTGGGAGGGTCTAGATATATCACCTCCAGATCATTTAACCATGGTATTAGAGGGCTCTGTGATACCTCCACCACTGTGTTTGGGAGGGTCTAGATATATCACCTCCAGATCATTTAACCATGGTATTAGAGGGTTCTGTGATACCTCCACTGTGTTTGGATGGTCTAACTATATCAGCTCCAGATCCTGTAATCATGGTATTAGAGGGCTCTGTGATAACTCCACCACTGTGTTTGGGAGGGTCTCACTATATCACCTCAAGATCATTTAACCACGGTATTAGAGGGCTCCTTGATGTTTCCACCACTGTGTTTGGGAGGGTTTAACTATATCACCTCCAGATCATTTAACCAAGGTATTAGAGGGCTCTCTGATACCTCCACCACTGTGTTTGGGAGGGTCTAACTATATCCCCTCAAGATCATTTAACCACGGTATTAGAGGGCTCTTTGATGCCTCCACCACTGTGTTTGGGAGGGTCTAACTATATCACCTCCAGATCATTTAACCATGGTATTAGAGGACGCTGCGATATCTCTACCACTGTGTTTGGGAGGGTTTAGCTTTACCACCTCCAGATCATTTAACTATTGTATTAGAGGGCATTCTTATAACTTTACCACTGTGTTTGGGAGGGTCTAACTATACCACCTCCAGATCATTTAACCAAAGCATAAGGGGGCCTTGTGATACCTCCACCACTGTGTTTGGGGGGGTCTAGCTTTACCACCTCCAGATCATTTAACCATGGTATTAGAGGGCTCTCTGATACCTCCACCACTGTGTTTGGAAGGGTCTAGCTTTACCATCTCTAGATCATTTAACCATGGTATTAAAGGGCTCTGTGATAACTCTACCACTGTGTTTGGGAGGGTCTAGATATATCACCTCCAGATCATGTAACAATGTTATTAGAGGACTCTCTGATACCTCCACCACTGTGTTTGGGAGGGTCTAGATATATCACCTCAAGATCATTTAACAATGGGATTAGAGCGCTCTCTGATATTTCCACCACTGTGTTTGGGAGGGTCTAGACATATCACCTCCAGATCATTTAACAATGGTATTAGAGAACTCTCTGATACCTCCACCACTGTGTTTGGGAGGGTATAGCTTTACCACCTCCAGATCATTTAACAATGGTATTAGAGGGCTCTCTGATAACCCTACCACTGTGTTTGGGAGGGTCTAGATATATCACCTTCAGATCATTTAACCATGGTATTATAGGGTTCTGTGATACCTCCACTGTGTTTGGGATGGTCTAACTATATCACCTCCAGGTCCTGTAATCATGGTATTAGAGTGCTCTGTGATGCCTCCACCACTGTGTATGGGAGGGTCTAACTATATCACCTCCAGATTATTTAACCACGGTATTAGAGGGCTCTTTGATGCCTCCACCACTGTGTTGGGGAGTGTCTTACTATAGCACCTCCAGATCATTTAACCATGGTATTAGAGAGTTCTGTGATAACTCTACCTCTGTGTATTGGAGGGTCTAACTATATCACCTCCAGATCATTTAACCATGGTATTAGAGGGCTCTTTGATATTTTCACCACTATATTTGGGAGGGTCTAGCTTTACCATCTCCAGATAATTTAACCATGGTATAAGAGGGCTCTCTGATACCTCCACCACTGTGTTGGGGGTCTAGCTTTACCATCTCCAGATCATTTAACCATGGTATTAGAGGGCTCTCTGATAACTTTACAACTGGGTATTGGAAGGTCTAACTATATCATCTCCAGATCACTTAACCATGGTATTAGAGGGTTCTGTGATAACCCTACCACTGTGTTTGGGAGGGTCTAGCTTTACCATCTCCAGATCACTTAACCATGGTATTAGAGGGCTCTCTGATATTTCCACCACTGTGTTTGGGAGGGTCTAGCTTTACCACCTCCAGAACATTTAACCACGGTATTAGAGGGCTCTCTGATAACTACCTCTGTGTTTGGGAGGGTCTAAATATATCACCTCCAGATCATTTAACCATAGTATTAGAGGGCTCTCTGATACCTCCACCACTGTGTTTGGGAGGGTCTAGCTTTACCACCTCCAGAACATTTAACCATGGTATTAGAGGGCTCTGTGATAACTCCACTGTGTTTGGGAGGGTCTAACTATATCACCTCCAGATCATTTAACCATGGTATTAGAGGGCTCTCTGATACCTCCATCACTGTGTATGGGAGGGTCTAGCTTTATCACCTCCAGATAATTTAACAATGGTATTAGAGGGCTCTGTGATACCTCCATCACTGTGTATGGGAGGGTCTAGCTATATCACCTCCTAATCATTTAACCATGGTATTACAGGGTTCTGTGATACCTCCCTCACTGTGTTTGTGAGGGTCTAGATATATCACCTCCAGATCATATAACCACGGTATGAGAGGGCTCTGTGATACCTCCACCACTGTGTATGGGAGGGTCTAACTATATCACCTCCAGATCATTTAACCACGGTATTAATGGGCTCTCGGATAACTTTACCACTGTGTTTGGGAGGGTCTAACTATATCACCTCCAGATCATTTAACCATGGTATTAGAGTGCTCTCTGATAACTCTACCACTGTGTATGGGAGGGTCTAACTATTTCACCTCCAGATCATGTAACCATGGTATTAGAGGGCTTTGTGATACCTCCCTCCCTGTGTTTGTGAGGGTCTAACTATATCACCACCAAATCATTTTAATATGGCATTAGAGGGCTCTCTGATACCCCAACCAATGTGTTTGGGAGGGTCTAGCTTTACCATCTCTAGATCATTTAACAATGGTATTAGAGGGCTCTCTGATAACTCCACCACTGTGTTTGGGAGGGTCTAACTTTACCATCTCCAGATAATTTAACCATGGTATAAGAGGGCTCTCTGATACCTCCACCACTGTGTATGGGAGAATCTATATCACCTCAAGATGGTCTAACTATTTCACCTCCAGATCATGTAACCATGGTATTAGAGGGCTTTGTGATACCTCCCTCACTGTGTTTGTGAGGGTCTAACTATATCACCACCAAATCATTTTAATATGGTATTAGAGGGCTCTCTGATACCCCAACCAATGTGTTTGGGAGGGACTAGCTTTACCACCTCCAGATCATTTAACAATGGTACTAGAGGGCTCTCTGATAACCCTACCACTGTGTTTGGGGGGGTCTAGCTTTACTATCTCCAGATCACTTAACCATGGAATTAGAGGGCTCTCTGATATTTCCACCACTGTGTTTGGGAGGGTTTAACTATATCACCTCCAGATCATTTAACCATGGTATTGGGAGGGTCTAGACATATCACCTCCAGATCATTTAACAATGGGATTAGAGCGCTCTCTGATATTTCCACCACTGTGTTTGGGAGGGTTTAACTATATCACCTCCAGATCATTTAACCACGGTATTCGAGGGCTCTTTGATGCCTCCACCACTGTGTTTGGGAGGGTATAGCTTTACCACCTCCAGATCATTTAACCATAGTATAAGAGGGCCTTGTGATACCTCCACCACTGTGTTTGGGAGGGGATAGCTTTACCACCTCCAGATCATTTAACCATGGTATGAGAGGGCTCTCTGATAACTTTACCACTGTGTTTGGGAGGGTCTAACTATACCACCTCCAGATCATTTAACCATGGTATTAGAACCACGGTATTAGAGGGCTCTTTGATGCCTCCACCACTGTGTTGGGGAGCGTCTTACTATAGCACCTCCAGATCATTTAACCATGGTATGAGAGGGCTCTCTGATAACTTTACCACTGTGTTTGGGAGGGTCTAACTTTACCATCTCCAGATAATTTAACCATGGTATTAAGGGCTCTCTGATATTTCCATCACTGTGTTTGGGAGGGTCTATATCGCCTCCAGATCATGTAACCATGGTATAAGAGGGTTCTCTGATACATCCACCACTGTGTATGGGAGGGTCTAACTATATCTCCTCCAGATCATTTAACCATGGTATGAGAGGGCTCTCTGATAACTTTACCACTGTGTTTGGGAGGGTCTAACTTTACCATCTCCAGATAATTTAACCATGGTATTAAGGGCTCTCTGATATTTCCATCACTGTGTTTGGGAGGGTCTATATCGCCTCCAGATCATGTAACCATGGTATTAGCGGGCTTTGTGATATCGCCTACACTGTGTATGGGAGGTTCTATATCGCCTCCAGATCATTTTACCATGGTATTAGAGGGCTCTCCGATAACTCTACCACTGTGTATGGGAGGGGCTAACTATTTCACCTCCAGATCATGTAACCATGGTATAAGAGGGTTCTCTGATACATCCACCACTGTATTAGAGGTCTCTCTGAAATTTCCACCCCTGAGTTTGGGAGGGTCTAACTATACCGCCTCCAGATAATTTAACCATGGTATTAGAGGGTTTTGTGATCCCTCCACCACTGTGTATGGGAGAGTCTATATCACCTCAAGATCATATAACCATAGTATTGAGGGTTTTGTGATACCTCCACCACTATGTATGGGAGAAGCTATATGGTATTAGAGGGCTCTCTGATACCCCAACCAATGTGTTTGGGAGGGTCTAGCTTTACCACCTCCAGAACATTTAACCATGGTATTAGAGGGCTCTCTGATACATCAACCACCGTGTATGGGAGAGTCTATATCACCTCCCGATCATGTAGTCATGGTATTAGAGGGCTCTCTGATACATCAACCACCGTGTATGGGAGAGTCTATATCACCTCCCGATCATGTAGTCATGGTATTAGAGGGCTCTCTGATACATCCACCATTGGGTATGGGAGGGTCTAACTATATCACCTCCAGATTATTTAACCACGGTATTAGAGGGCTCTTTGATGCCTCCACCACTGTGTTGGGGAGTGTCTTACTATAGCACCTCCAGATCATTTAACCATGGTATGAGAGGGCTCTCTGATAACTTTACCACTGTGTTTGGGAGGGTCTAACTTTACCATCTCCAGATAATTTAACCATGGTATTAGAGGGTTTTGTGATACCGGAGAATCTATATCACCTCAAGATCATATAACCATGGTATTTGAGGGTTTTGTGATACCTCCACCACTGTGTGTGGGAGAATCTATATCACCTCAAGATCATATAACCATGGTATTAGAGGGTTTTGTGATACCCCAACCAACCGTGTATGGGAGAGTCTATATCACCTCCAGATCATGTAACCATTGTATTAGAGGGCTCTGTGATACCTCCACCACTGTGTATGGGAGGTTTTATATCACCTCCATATCATTTAACCATGGTATTAGAGGGTTCTGTGATACCTCCCTCACTGTGTTTGGGAGGGTCTAACTATATCACCTCCAGATCATTTAACCAAGGTATTAGAGGGCTCTCTGATACCTCCACCACTGTGTTTGGGAGGGTCTAACTATATTACCTCCAGATCATTTAACCATGGCATTAGAGGGCTCTCTGATACATCCACCATTGGGTATGGGAGGGTCTAACTATATCACCTCAAGATCATTTAACCATGGTATTAGAGGGTTCTCTGATACATCAATCACTGTGTTTTGGAGGGTCTATATCACCTCCAGATCATGTAACCATGGTATAAGAGGGTTCTCTGATACATCCACCACTGTGTATTAGAGAGTCTATATCACCTCCAGATCATTTAACCATGGTATTAGAGGGCTCGGTGATACCTCCATCACTGTGTATGGGAGGGTCTAGCTTTATCACCTCCAGATAATTTAACAATGGTATTAGAGGGCTCTCTGATACATCAACCACCGTGTATGGGAGAGTCTATATCACCTCAAGATCATGTAACCATGGTATTAGAGGGCTCTGTGATACCTCCCTCACTGTGTTTGGGAGGGTCTAGATATATCACCTCCAGATAAGTTAACCATGGTATTAGAGGGCTCTCTGATACCTCCACCACTGTGTATGGGAGAGTCTATATCACCTCCAGATCATGTAGTCATGGTATTAGAGGGCTCTCTGATACCTCCACCACTGTGTATGGGAGGGTCTAACTATATCACCTCCAGATGATATAACCATGGTATTAGAGGGCTCTCTGATACATCCACCACTGTGTTTGGGAGGGTCTAACAACTATATCACCTCCAGATCATCTAACAATGGTATTAGAGAGTTTTGTGATATCGCCTACACTGTGGTCACTGTGCTATATCCAATGAACTTGAGTCGGTAAGGTGCTGCGGGACTTCAGAAGGGTCGAGTTAATACAATGTATATTCTGGAAATGTGAGAATCACCTCACATCTGGCTTTAAATTTGTATGTAATTAAGGAGTCCCTTACCTACGACAAAAACTTGGAAAAAAACGCATTGGAAGTAGTTTTTATGGCATGTTTCTAGCTTTATTAAATCTTTCCTGAAAAGAAGGACTTCAAACAAAATTCAATAAAGATGAAATAAACAAAAGATAGTCAACAGCAGAGTTATTGGTGTAAAGGTTTAGCAGGGCTAGTCCGGGATTGGAACCTTTTCATCTGTGGGTGTGACGGTTTGGGCGGGCCCATATGCGCCAGTCGCTCTTATGTGGTGATATCGTTGTCCAACGTTCTGGTGTTTAGGTCGTGGGAGGGCGATTGGAACCCTAGACTTCAGATTTTCATACTATCACCCGAACCAATTGAGCTACCTGGTCAATGGTAGGGTACCCAAAAAAGGAATTTAAGGGGTGTTTTCACCAGTTTAGTGGGACAGGGATCCTTAAATTAAATATTTGAAACTTTTTTTTTCATTCTTACATAAAACGTGAGGACGAATCTCATATGAGAAGACACACCATGACACGAGTGTAAGCCAGTATGCTACACAGAGTGAACCTTTATTGTTAACCTTCCATGTAGGTAGAAGTGAACATGGACTCGTCTCGGCAGAGGTGACGTGCACTATGTTTTAAGAACAACCGAACTTCTCGCATACATGTTTAGTACATATAGGTTCATCTACACTGTTACAAACACAGACATATCGATCAAAAGTCCATATAAGTACACGTATACTGTTACACAAACACAATTGATTATAAAATCTAAATGTCATCCCACTGTACAGTCCGGTTGGTATACTGGAATGGCGTATCTGTATGTCCATACATGTTTAGTACATATAGGTGCATCTACACTGTTACAAACACAGACATATCGATCAAAAGTCCATATACGTATACTGTTACGCAAACACAATTGATTATAAAATCTAAATATCATTGTGGTGTACATGCACACTGTACAGTCCGGTTGGTATACTGGAATGGCGTATCTGTATGTCCATGCATGTTGAATTTAAGCAACCACATATTGCCGATAAGGGTTTGATATTAATGGGTTATTAAATTCAACTGGCTTCAAAATTGCATCAATACAAGACCAAGACGGGTTTTACACAAATGAAATCATCTACAAACCCCATTGATCTATTAATTATGAGATAGAATATGCTTGTCCTTATTAGGTTTAATACAAACAGCAGAAGTATTACTGATAACAGTTTTATATTAATGTATTATTAAATAGGAGAAACTCTCTTTAAACTGGCATCAACTCAAGATAAGCTTCAAACTAAACAAAAAGTAATACAAACCTCTTTGATCTAGTCATCCATCTATAAAATGGACCCGTCTCTGGAATTTGAACTATTTAGAAAAGTATTAGAATCTTATAATTTTGATCACCTGGATGTCTGATTTCAAGTTACAAACTAGGGGCAGCATATGTAAATATGCTTGTAAAAAAATATTTATGGAAAATTCTTTACAAAATAAAAAAACAAAAAGGGGCTTGTAGCCAGTCGAAACCATCTACTGAAAATAACATCATTCCAACTGTATAATGGTGTTCACTTTCCTTGAGAAAGTTGGTTTTGTTAGACAGTATCCTAGACACATGACATAACAACAAAGATGAAACAACCGATAAATTTCAATCTCCAGTCGCCGATAAACCAGTTTACCCGCATTAATGAAACCCTCACCATCACGCAAAAATAAGTATCCATAAATAAGCGAGAAAAACGTGCTGCACTGACCCCGTTGTATAAGTGCTCGTGTACCTAGACAGCCTCAATGTGGATTCAACTGCAAATAGGACAATTAGGCTACAATAGGACGCACATTGTGAGGCTTTTCACGTCTGCAATACAGCTTGAGGGATTGTAATATATTAACGCTGTTTTGATGGGACTGTGACACATCTATTATCTGCACATGCATCAGTAAGTGACATTTAAATCTTAAAAGATATATTAATAAACCAAATCTTGTGTGTGATGTGGGTTTCTTCATTAACAAGTCGTTTGAATTGAGAAAGGTTGGATTACAACGTGCCAAAGTCACATAATAATGCTTGTATATAGTATATAGTGTTGTTTTGTTCATTTGCAATTCAATCCTTCGGATGAACATTGTTTGGATGGAAAATGCAATAAAGTTGAATTTGTCATTAAACACAATCACACAAACATGTATTTTCCCATAAACTTCATACATACATACATACATACATACATACATACATACATACACTTCACTTGAAACACGACAAAACATCATTATAAAACATACACCCATAAATAAATAAAATACACTCATTATTCCCGTTAAGCACACATAATGTATTACAATAGAAGATAATCAGTATTCCAATGAAACTGATACAACATTTAAATACGCATTCACGCAAATGCAATGAAGACACACATTATTGTTTTCATCTTAAATGGTGTAATTTCACTTTTGTTTTTATGTTTACTAGATAAACATGTGTGTCTGTTTACAATAGCTGTGCAAAGTTGTTTATTTATGTAAATTTGATGAAAGACACTGTTTGGTAAATGATGTTTTATCCATTGCATGGCCTCACGATAGTAAAATTCGATCGATATTGTGCTGTCAACATCTTGTATTAGGATAAAAAAAAAATAACATATACCGTATTCAACAACAGTAGCATTCCTCCATATATATATAGCCTCAAACACATGGACACATTAATTAGTAATCGTATGTTATAAATATCAAATATAAAAATGATAACGGAATATGACATCTTCAGAAATATATAAACAAATCAACAATGTATATAAACACGCATAAACAACAACGATTCATGTTTAAAAATAGCTAGCAGTTTTAGTAAAGCCACGAGTAAAAATCAATGAAAAATCCATTATTTCACGTTTACAGCTCCTGATAAAAAAAAAACTGTCGTTATTTTAAGAATATTCTAAATACCAAGGTCGTATTTGCATTAAACGTAAATCCTGTAGGATCTAGTGACACGCAGTAAACTGTTATACAATTACCTCTGAACCTTAAGTACTCTGACACATTAAAGTCTATTTTCGTCCAGACCTGCTGGTACTGGTGTAAAAATAATCACAAAATGGAATATTCCATTTTCTGTTACAAAAAAGTGGCACTGTAATTAGTAGCAGTGGGCGAGTCTATTCGTGAGACTTACAATCGACTCATCCGGTATGATTGTCGATGAACGAATCCATCAGGTTATCGAGTGTAACACTGAGTATATACGAATTTAGGTTAAACTTACATGCACTAGTGATATCTGTTTTCCAGATCACGACTGTTTTGTAACCGAGAGGACGTCGTACATACATCACCACGGCCTGGTTTTCAGTGTCTCACATTTAAAATCCCTGTTCACTCTGTCTAAAATCGTTGGTGACAGACACTGTCAGACATCATAATGACTGGCACCACATGTGGCGAAGGAAACTACCCGACCAGATGGTCTTTATCTAATTCGCTTGATATTATGCTTTAATTTCTGTGCTTTTCATGTCTTATCCGTAGCTGTTCATGTCTTCGTCGTTACTTTTCATGTCTTATCCATTATTTTTCTTGTCTTCTTTGTTACTTTTTTTGTTTTCATTGTTACTTTTCATGTCTCCTTTGTTACTTTTCTTTTCTTGTTACTTTTCATGTCCTCTACGTTACTTTTCATGTCTTCTACGTTACTTTTCATGTCTTCTCAGTTACTTTTCTTGTCTTCTCAGTTACTTTTCGTTTCTTCTTTGTTACTTTTCGTTTCTTCTTTGTTACTTTTCATGTCTGTTTCGTTATTTTACATGTTTTCTTTGTTACTTTTCTTGTCTTCTCAGTTTCTTTTCTTGTCTTCTCAGTTACTTTTCCTTTCCTCTTTCTCAGTTTCTTTTCTTTTCTTTGTTGTTACTTTTCATGTCTTCTCCGTTACTTTTCGTTTCTTCTTTGTTACTTTTCTTTTCTTCTTTGTTACTTTTCGTTTCTTCTTTGTTACTTTTCGTTTCTTCTCTGTTACTTTTCATGTCTTCTTTGTTACTTATCTTGTCTCATTGTTACTTTTCTTGTCTTCATTGTTACTTTTCTTGTCTTTTTGGTTCAATGTGAACAATGGTATATGAATATCTATATATATATAATGTCCGGTAAATATTATCTCGGTTATTTATACATCTGTGGCCTAGAATAGTGAAACATGAAACCGGTCTTTTGAAGAGCTGTGAAAAAGCAAAAGGCCCAGAGAAATCATTTTATTTATAAGTATATATTAGTTAACTTACTACGACATGTGACTACCTGGTAGTGATCATAGGTTTTGTATGAAATAGGCATTAGACATATTATAATACTGATCTACTCTGTTGTAATCGTAGAACACAGTAGATCAGGGGAATGACACTGGTTGATCAATGATTAAATGACGAGGAAGCTAAATAGGAAACGACTGGTCTTACTCTAACAGTGATCTGATATGTATGTACATGGTCAGGATGTTGAATAGTAAAATAGAAGAAAAAACACTACAGCAAAGTCAACGTGCAAGGAAAAAACTGGAACTAGGAGAAAACACAAAACAACGAACAGGAGGACACAATATAAAAGTAGGACATCGTGAAACCCTGCACAAAGTACAGAGCAGAGAGGAGACCAGACGTTCCGGAAGGGTATACACTTTTCCTGCATCAAATCTGTCACCCGTTATAATGAAACCTTTCATATATCAGCAAAAACGTTTGCTACAATCAAAGACATAGTGGATGTGACGTTCATAATTAGATAAGAGGTAATGGGGGAAAAACAACAAATGAAACATTAAAAACATACAATCACTGAAGAAAGTATAGTATATTTCTTCTAATACATAAATTCGACTGACCTGTCAAAACAATTATCATAAGATAATAAAATCAGATGTTTGTTTTTAATAAAACCTTTTAGCTTTTAACAGCCCTTAAAACTGATTTTGTTATCATTGTGCCATCATTGTTACTCTTTTGCACTACATAAGGGAATACATATTTTGTTCATGTTATTATTGACAGTTAACGTTATTCCTCCCGTTAAACTACTATTGATAATAAGGTATTGATTGATCTTAATTAGTTAGCAGATTGACGAGGTATTGAATACGAACTACAACGACCGTCATATCCATTGGCATACACCAATTATGATCTATACAGAGTCACTGTATTTGCTTTCTATTTTCTCCAGAAATAAATTTTCCCACATTAAAACCAATAATTTACTGATACTATGCATATTTGATAATAGGAGGTGTATACATAATAATATTATCATGGTTGTAATTTATCATTTCATTACTTGATTTTTATCCCCTGTATTTTGTTACCTTCTTCAATCTGGATCTGAATGATTCCAAGCTAATTAAAACTGTTTCAGTAAAATTGAATAAGGTAATAATAACTGTAAGACACACCTAAGATATTTTAATAACCTTATTATACCTGTGTAAGCGTGTCTGTAGAAATTGCTACCTTTGATAAGCTAATGCAGGTTATGTTATTCCACTCACTCACTAAAAATCGATCCGTTTACATCTGCAGTTACCACCACATATATTGCCTTCTACTGTCTACACGGAGTTATATTACATCACTGTAAAAAGCCAAACAAATTATTTGGAACATCCCAAAATCCCATTCAGCAGATGGAATGATCCATTTCACATGAAAAAAAAACCGGTAAAAAAGTTACGTAACACATCGAAATTGCCTAATAGCGACCCAGACACAAGCATATACGATTACGTAAGGTTAAAACGCATCACCGCACTGTGTAGTGGGTCATCGAAACGCCCCTTCTCGGTGCGCTATGACCGAGAATTGTGTTCTCAGTTCATCTGAGGTCGTACTCTCTCCAGGCTGCTCCATCGCGAGGCTGCTACTCGAGGCCACGCGCCAACGCCACGCGCCGCGAGGAGCTGCATGACCCGAGAACGGGGTCAGTGGAACGTCCCAGATAACAAGCGACCGTGCGCCAGACGATTGTCGGTCACGTTGCCCTGTCTACCGTGCGTGTGTCACTGACCTTTGTATAGAACACCTCCCGCGGCAACCATTTCGTCAATAATGTTAGACTCGTCAACTCGGATGCAGAATTATCTGCAACGGTGCAGGAGGCAGAGGATATTGTTTACTCTATCGCTTCCTTAAATAATCGAGCAATGAATTACAAAGCCTGTCAACACAGTATGCATTTATTTAATTTCGTAATGAAACAGTTGGTTGTAAAACAATTAGCTTCCTTTACTTATGTTATTGTTTTGATATCAAATGAATAGCGAAACGGGCACATTTTTTTCAGATTCCTTAAAATATAATTACCTTGATAGAAAAAAAATAAGCTCTGCATAGTTTATCTTTTAGTTATTATCATGATATTGATAAATATTTTGAGCTCAAGAAGCCGAGAATTTTCTTTAAAATTCATGTATTTTCTCCACATGGACCCCCCCCCCCCCCCCCGCTCNGTTTACAACCCCCGCACCCCCACTTGATATGTCTCTGGATTCGCCACTGCTAATAATCATTTTTTGAGCTCCATATGCGTCTATGTTTGGCACAGCAGCTGCATAGTGGCAGCTGCATAGTGCGGCTAGACTTGCCCAAGTTCTGTTTTAAATCCGTTTTTCCACCTGTGTAATATACATCGACGTTGTCCGTTAAAACTAGACTTGTATATTGTGACCATGCAAAACCAGCATCCTTAGAAAGTATTTTTCACATGCGACAAATATTATGATTTAGGCATACCTTATTCATCAAATACTCTATGACCAAGCTAAGTAAATGAATTTGCTTACTAAGTACGAGTTATTATTACTGTAAAAGTGCTTATATTAGCGGATATAAACTGGAGTGTTTATCGAATTTTGACTTCTTAATTAATGCATTAAATTGGATTTAAATCATTCATAAATATATATCATAGAAACTATGTGTAGAAAGTTCAGTGAGTGCATTTAAAAATTATAGCCCCATTTTTAAACCGCTAAAATTATAATACCGCTAAAATATGTACGTTTACAGTATTAATATCTATACCTTTATCTAAATATCAACTACATTTTATCACATAAGGATTTGTTATAATTATCTATGTACAATCATATTTGTAAATACAGGAAATGTCATATCGTATAGGAACACAAGGGGAATACACGATTTCATATCACTAGGAAGTTTCTAGCAAACTTTGATCATATATCATGTCAAAACTAACAGAAATGGAATTCGAAATAAAACCAGAAAGGCTAGGACAGTAAACAAAGGAACAAATTACATGCAGACACTAAAAAAAATACCATAAGAATAAGACCAGGTGTTCCGGAATAGAAAACGCTTTCTGCTTTATCTACGACAAGAGCCATACATTTCTAGATCAATTCCAAATAATGTCACCTATTTAAAGCCAGCAACTTAATATTAACAACGAAACAACAAGGACCAATAATGAGCATAATGGAAAACATTGACCTTTGTATCACACAGAAAAAATAGCATATTTCCCAATGAGATCATGATGGCGACACAGTCTTCGTTAGTCTCGTTCAACCAGACGCTTGATCACTTGTAACGTAGCTTGCGCAGGCAACAAGAGTCTGGTTGAACGAGACTAATTCTTCGTTGACCCGCATCAATGAAAATATTGTGTTACAAGTTTGTCCGTCAGCAGTCATTATCTTTATTTCATGTCAAAATTTAACACTTTCAACAGAATAACTCACTTTAAGGCTGAAAATATTTCCATCAAGAATATATTTTCTACTATAACGATTCCTATTTTTAAATATGTACATGTTTCTTGCTAATTTCTAAGATTAAATGGACGCGTTTTTGTTGCAGGTTTATATTATATTATAAAGGTTAAAATGTTAATTAGATATTGCATATACCTTTGGATGACAAGAAATATGAGAATAGATGGACACATTTATATTAAAGGTTTAAATCATAGTGTAAAAGTTGAAATTTTAAGTAGATATTGCATAGCTTTCTTTATATGACAATATATTAACAAAGAAAGGGAATTATTACCTGTATACCAAAGGCAGATAAACCCAGACATTTTATTAGAAATTGGAGGCCTATATCATTGTTAAATATTGTTTACAAAATTGCATCAGGGACTATAGCTTATAGGATTAGAATTGTTTTGGACAAGTTGATAGATAGGGATCAAACTGGTTTTCTTTCTGGGCGTTATATAGGTGTAAACACAAGGCTTATATATGATATAATGCAATATACTGAAGAAAATGATATTCCTGGAATGTTATTGACGTTAGATTTTGAGAAAGCTTTTGATTCAGTGTCTTGGGTTTTTATTGATAAAGTCTTAAATTTCTTTGGTTTTGGTAAAGGTATCTCATCTTGGGTTAAAACTTTACATAAAAATGCTTATTCAGTCATTAATCAGGGCGGTAATCTGTCGTCTTCTCTTAATATTAAACGAGGTTGTCGTCAAGGGGACCCGATCGCCCCATATTTATTTATACTCTGTGTTGAAATTTTGGCCCTCAGATTACGAAATAATGATAACATTCAAGGTATAGAAATTGATAATTGTCCAATATTAGTATCCCAATATGCAGATGATACCTCACTTATCTTGGATGGATCAGAAAAATCTCTGAAAGAAGCAATTGATGAACTTAATGAGTATGCCAAAATTTCTGGATTGAAAATTAATGTAGAAAAAACACAAGTAGTTTGGATTGGTAATAAAAAGTTTAGTGAAGAAACCTTTTTACCGAATCTCCAGTTACAGTGGGGTAAAAGCAAATTTACACTTTTGGGAATTGAGTTTAGTGTAAATCTTCATGAAATTCCAAAGATGAATTTTGACAAAAAACTAATTAAACTAAAATCATTACTAAAAACCTGGAGTAGAAGGTCTTTAACACCTATTGGTAGAATTCATATAATTAAATCACTGCTGGTATCACAGTTTAATCACCTTTTTATTTCACTTCCAAATCCAAATGATATGAAATCCAGTTGGAAAAGAAGATTATTCCAAACTACTGAGAATTTGCAGGCTATCTTGAAAACTTATACTGATACTGATTTGCTGGCAAATTGTGGTAGTGAATATATACAATTATGCAAGAATAAATGTAAAAACCAATTTTGGAGAGATGTTTTTAGATCATGGTATAAATACAGTTTGCGAAAGGACAACTTAGGAAAGGATGAGTTACTCTTGAAAATACCAATCTGGTATAACAAAAACATATGTATTGGGGGAAAAACTATTTTTTACAGGGATTGGTATAAGAAAGGCGTGGTTAACATATATGATGTTTTAAAAGATGCTTCTGCAGGTTCTTTTTATACCCTTAATGAGTTTTCACTTAAATATCAGATTGTTACAAATTTTCTGCAGTACCACAGCTTCACATCTTCAATAAAGGGGTTTATCTCAGCTTATGATCTAACAAAATCCAACATAGTTGCCCCCTTTATACCAGTAAATATACAACCTTTTTTCAAGTATGCCAGAGGTTCAAAAATGTTTTATAATGATTTGATTAGGAATAATCCAATACCAACTGGTAAAATGAAATGGAACCAAATTTTTGATGATATAATTGATACAGAGTGGGCCAAAATTTTCAAAATTCCTTTCCAAGCTACAAAAAATACAAAGCTTCAGTGGTTTCAGTTCCGAGTGGTTCATCACATCCTGACAACA
>NW_018404481.1:1299725-1474027 GCF_002113885.1 Mizuhopecten yessoensis
AAAAAAAAAAAAAAAAACCCAAAGAAATCACTATGTATAACGCAAGATTAAGCTAACAATACATGCTGTACCAGTTACTGGTCCCTTGGGATATTTATGGTCGAGTTCGGAATTATATCCTCACCCTGACGTACTTCTGTAATTTGACCGATAAAAATCAAACAGTTTACACAATAACTCCGGTTGACCTCTCTCACCGAGTTCCACGGTCTAGTAACAAATTAGGCCATATCCTGTTTGAAACCTAAATTTACGTAAAACAGAGCGCACCGTGTTTTATTCCGAACGAGGTTGAAGGTTTAGGACAAAAAGGTTGTAAAAAATACAAATTGTTTTCACAGTGTAATTAACATATGTACTTTCCACAACCAATGAAGGTCACAATATCGATCAAACCTTTATTACTTTATTACTCTTAAAGCATTACAGAATTGTAGAGATTTTGGTACATAAAGATTACAACACATTTTTTTTTTATCACAGCCGAGTAAACGAAAGTTCCTTCGAGAAACAATGAAAAGGTATAGACCAAAATAATGCTGAAATCATTTTAAATGCAAAAAAAAAAGAATTAATTCTTTCAAACAAGGAGGAGATTTGGTACATTAAAGTTACAAAATAGCAAAAGATAAAAGAATTCAAAATTCCTGAGATAATGTACTCATATCGAATCTTAGTCCTTATCGTAGGAGTGTTACGACTATTTTGGCATACAAATGAGTTTTTTTTCTGCATAGCTTTGAAAGAGTAAATAATACAGAAATGTAACTTGTTCATTTCATAAACACAATGTATAACCCTTTATCTATCAAAGTAATAAATAAATATAAGCGGAAGATTAGTAGTGTGCACATACTAAATATTATGTATCGTTTTTGCTTACAGTTTTATGTTTCACTGAAAATGCCTACAAAAGCGACTTTTCGGTAATAGTTTATCGGTCAAATAAAAAGAACAAAAACGAAAACAATCAGTATTCATCTCTTTTAAAACATTAATTTCTGTGCATCGATTATACAACAACAGATTGACAATTCTGTATTCTAAAAAAAAAAGGTGCATTTGTGTTAAGCTGATATCTGCAATCAAAAAAAAGTCACAATATAAGTATATTGCAATTATTATAGATTCAATTGCATCACTATGTTCCTTGTGGTAAAGTACGTTACAAACATTTTTTTGTTGTTGCAAAAATCGAAAATACAATCCAATTTTTTTTTTGCATAACCAATATTACTTTTGTATATGCAAAATTTGACTTATTTCTACCAGAATCCTTTCTATTGTATTGGTAGTATTTTATTTTCACATTCACAAATCAAATTATGCAAATGCGAAACTAAATTTGGGGTTTGCAGAAATACTTTGGGAATGCAATATTTGATTTTACACTATGCAGTGCTATTTTAATGTATGCACAATTTGATTTTTGGGTATGAAAATTTAGCATTGACACACATCATGTAATCTGTAGATTTGGCTAATGAAATTGTGTCTTGTGTCATAAGGTAGGTATATGTCAATAACAAACTGTTCTCCTTTGAAATAGAGTTGGAACTATGCCAATGGGTCTACTAAATTTTGATTTCATAATATTCATGACAGATTTATTTGTTCGTAGAGTCACAGGGCTATGCGTTTCGTTCCTAACGAAGCAGATTTCCTTTTTGTCCACCATTCTTCTGACTCGGAGTTGCCATCCTCGATACTCTGGGGATGACGCTCACTACCGCTCTCTGCACCCCTGGAATATGTCAGCGCGAAATTGATGGCTCAGTGTGCATCACCTTGTGGATGAGACAAGAAGACTAGTTGTAAAGAATCTCGCGGTCGTGTAACGGTAAAAGTTGACTGGCTTTGAAGTCGGGTGTCGCTCCTCTGTAATCTTAAATGGACAGGTATCAGCCTAGCGATTGGTCAGATTTATTCACCAGAGACAAATCAAACAGCTATCTTCGTGTCTTCAATTTTGCTATGACATAGTGAAGAGAGCGAAAGTAAGAGTAACCCCTCGAGTATTGAGGATGCAGAGTTAATTGCCCATAGTGTAATTAATTATACTGAAGAAATATATGTTCAAATAATTTCCTTTTTCATAAAATCGCCTCCGCCACTGGCCGACAGGGTGATTTTGATACCTGGACGTTCTGATTAGGAAGCTCATCGAACTGCACAACTCGTCATGACAGTAATAGTTATTGCTTTTCTGCAACACTACTTGGAACAATTCCAAAATCTCCCTAAAGCGTGTACACAATCAATCACTGTCTTTGCATAAATATGTACAGTAAATTACATACATTTATCAAAACATCACGTTTCCTGGCATGTATAAAATAAAAAATAAATAATTGGAACCAGATAATGCATGAACAATTATAATGCATCCTTGTCATGGTGAGATAGGGGCATTAGGTTGTAATGACTTAACTCTGTCGTCTGCGGGGAACTGATCCGCCACGTATTTGTTTAACTAAGTTAACTCGGTCGATTGTGATCGCCTGTGCATAATGGGTCGATCCATTAAATGACGTAGGTTTCCGGGGACTAGCCACACATGTAAGTACGTCACTAACCTCGCTGTACTGCCGTGCACTAACTTGCACCTTAAGTCTCGTTCTGGTGACTTGTGGGTGAGGTAAATACAGATAAGTCAAAAATACAGACAAGTGCATATTTCCGTAAGTGTCTTCTATGCACTAGCCGAAAACGTTCTGCCCTACAAAGTGTACATATGTCAAATGTCAAATTGCTTCCATAAATAAGTGTTTATTCACACTCAGACCCACTCCGATCACAGGTTAAAATTTAAATATACATGTTGTTATTGCAAAGAAACCGTAATGTATACTTTGAACTGACTTTCTTTAACTTATGTTTAACAGTGATCATTGGCATTTAAATTCTACTGTTTGGTTTGTCGGGAGGCATGGTGGATAATGCAAGGAGGCCGAGAGATATGGGATCACCTGTTCGACCACCTGGGTCTTCAACGGGTGCTCCGGTTTCCTCCCACAATAAGACCCCGCGCACTAACATCAGGGCTAACAAGAATTATAAATGTAAAATTAATAAACTTTATTGCTATATAGACCGGGTTGTAAGTCACTGTTTATGTGATATTAGATCTGGGCCTAGTTGTTCAAAAGGCGATTAGCTTAATCAGTGATTAGCGCAAATTTTGATTTTTGTGTATCTATAAAACACAACCATTGAATTAGTTACAACTTTCCAGATATTAACTATTTAGTACAGTAAATTAACATGCAAAATTGTGAAATTTTACCTTGTATATTGACGGAATAATTAAAGGTTGAAAATGTCGTTAAATTGTGATTAAGCTAACCACCTTTTGAACAACTGGGCCCTGGTAATATTATTAACTACGTTTTATGTCGTACGTTAGTGATTGTTAACTACTTGTTAAACCTATATTTTCTATTCTACTATCCAAAGTAGCATATTTTTACAAACTCTGTAAGTTATACTAGACCAGGTGACGTTATATAACCTACTGTTTATGTTATGCTAGACCAGGTGACGTTCTTTATCCTACTGATTATGTTATACTAGAACAAGTGACGTTATATAACCTTCTGTTTATGTTATACTAAACCAGGTGAGGTTATATATCCTACTGTTTATGTTACTAGACCAGGTAACGTTATATAACCTACTGTGTATGTTATACTAACCCAGGTGAGGTTATATATCCTACTGTCTATGTTATACTAAACCAGGTGAGGTTATATATCCTACTGTCTATGTTATACTAAACCAGGTGAGGTTATATATCCTACTGTTTTTGTTATACTAGACCAGGTGACGTTATATAGCCTACTATTTATGTTACGCTAGACCAGGTGACGTTCTATATCCTACTGTTTATGTTTTACTAGACCAGGTGACGTTATATAACCTACTGTTTATGTTATACTAGAACAGGTGACGTTCTATATCCTATTGTTTATGTTATACTAGACCAGGTGACGTTCTATATCCTACTGTTTATGTTATACTAGACCAGGTGACGTTATATAACCTACTGTTTATGTTATACTAGACCAGGTGACGTTCTATAACCTACTGATAATGTTATACTAGACCAGGTAACGTTCTATAACCTACTGTTTATGTTATACTAGACAAGGTGACATTCTATAACTCTACTGTTTATGTTATACTAGAACAGGTGACGTTCTATATCCTACTGTTCGTGTTATACAAGACCAGGTGACGTTATATAACCCACTGTTTATGTTATACTAGAACAGGTGACTTTCTATATCCTATTGTTTATGTTATACTAGAACAGGTGACGTTCTATAACCTACTGATAATGTTATACTAGACCAGGTAACGTTCTATAACCTACTGTTTATGTTATACTAGAACAGGTGACGTTATATAACCTACTGATCATGTTATACTAGACCAGGTGACGTTATATAACATACTGTTTATGTTATGCTAGACCAGATGACGTTATATAACCTACTGTTTATGTTATACTAGACAAGGTGACATTCTATAACTCTACTGTTTATGTTATACTAGAACAGGTGACGTTATATAACCTACTGATCATGTTATACTAGACCAGGTGACGTTATATAACCCACTGTTTATGTTATACTAGAACAGGTGACTTTCTATATCCTATTGTTTATGTTATACTAGAACAGGTGACGTTCTATAACCTACTGATAATGTTATACTAGACCAGGTAACGGTCTATAACCTACTGTTTATGTTATACTAGAACAGGTGACGTTCTATATCCTATTGTTTAAGTTATACTAGACCAGGTGACGTTCTATAACCTACTGATAATGTTATACTAGACCAGGTGACGTTCTATAACCTACTGATAATGTTATACTAGACCAGGTGACGTTCTATAACCTACTGTTCTTGTTATACTAGACCAGGTGACGTTCTATATCCTACAGTTTATGTTATGCTAGACCAGGTGACGTTCTTTATCCTACTGTTTATGTTATACTAGAACAGGCGACGTTATATAACCTACTGATCATGTTATACTAGACCAGGTGACGTTATATAACCCACTGTTTATGTTATACTAGAACAGGTGACTTTCTATATCCTATTGTTTATGTTATACTAGAACAGGTGACGTTCTATAACCTACTGATAATGTTATACTAGACCAGGTGACGTTCTATAACCTACTGTTCATGTTATACTAGACCAGGTGACGTTCTATATCCTACAGTTTATGTTATGCTAGACCAGGTGACGTTCTTTATCCTACTGTTTATGTTATACTAGAACAGGCGACGTTATATAACCTACTGATCATGTTATACTAGACCAGGTGACGTTATATAACCTACTGTTTATGGTATACTAGACCAGGTGACGTTCTATATCCTACTGTTTATGTTACACTAGACCAGGCGACGTTCTATATCCTACTGTTTATGTTATACTAAACCAGGTGACGTTTTATAACCTACTGTTTATGTTATACTAGACCAGTTGACGTTCTATATCCTACTGTTTATGTTATACTAGACCAGGCGACGTTCTATATCCTACTGTTTATGTTATACTAAACCAGGTGACGTTTTATAACCTACTGTTTATGTTATACTAGACCAGTTGACGTTCTATATCCTACTGTTTATGTTATACTAGAACAGGTGACGTTATATAACCTACTGATCATGTTATACTAGACCAGGTGACGTTATATAACCCACTGTTTATGTTATACTAGAACAGGTGACTTTCTATATCCTATTGTTTATGTTATACTAGAACAGGTGACGTTCTATATCATATTGTTTATGTTATACTAGAACAGGTGACGTTCTATAACCTACTGATAATGTTATACTAGACCAGGTGACGTTCTATAACCTACTGATAATGTTATACTAGACCAGGTGACGTTCTATAACCTACTGATAATGTTATACTAGACCAGGTGACGTTCTATAACCTACTGTTCTTGTTATACTAGACCAGGTGACGTTCTATATCCTACTGTTTATGTTATGCTAGACCTGGTGACATTATGTAGCCTACTGTTTATGTTATACTAGACCAGGTGACGTTCTATAACCTACTGTTCTTGTTATACTAGACCAGGTGACGTTCTATATCCTACTGTTTATGTTATGCTAGACCTGGTGACATTATGTAGCCTACTGTTTATGTTATACTAGACCAGGTGACGGTCTATATCCTACAGTTTATGTTAAGCTAGACCAGGTGACGTTCTTTATCCTACTGTTTATGTTATACTAGAACAGGTGACGTTCTATATCCTACTGTTTATGTTATGCTAGACCAAGTGACGTTCTTTATCCTATTGTTTATGTTATACCAGACCAGATGACGTTCTATAACCTACTGATAATGTTATACAAGACCAGGTGACGTTATATAACCACCTGTTTATGTTATACTAGAACAGGTGACGTTCTATATCCTATTGTTTATGTTATACTAGACCAGGAGACGTTCTATAACCTACTGATAATGTTATACTAGACCAGGTAACGTTCTATAACCTACTGTTTATGTTATACTAGAACAGGTGACGTTCTTTAAGCTACGGCTTATGTTATACTAGACCAGATGACGTTCTATATACTACTGTTTATGTTATACTAGACCATGTGACGTTATATAACCTACTGTGTATGTTATACTAAACCAGGTGACGTTATATTTCCTACTGTTTTTGTTATACTAGACCAGGTGACGTTATATAACCTACTGTTTATGTAATACTAGACCAGGTGACGTTCTATATCCTTCTGTTTATGTTATGCTAGATCAGGTGACGTTCTATATCCTACTGTTTATGTTTTACTAGACCAGGTGACGTTATATAGCCTACTGTTTATGTAATACTAGACCAGGTGACGTTCTATATCCTAATGTTTATGTTATGCTAGACCAGGTGACGTTCTTTATCCTACTGTTTATGTTATACCAGACCAGGTGACGTTTTATAGCCTACTGTTTATATATTTCCTACTGTTTTTGTTATACTAGACCAGGTGACGTTATATATCCTACTGTGTATGTTATCCTAAACCAGGTGACGTTATATTTCCTACTGTTTTTGTTATACTAGACCAGGTGACGTCATATAACCTACTGTTTATGTTATACTAGACCTGATGACATTATGTAGCCTACTGTTTATGTTATACTAGACAAGGTGACGTTACTTTAAGCTGCGGCTTATGTTGTACTAGACCAGGCGACGTTCTATATCCTACTGTTTATGTTATACAAGACCAGGTGACGTTCTATATCCTAATGTTTATGTTATGCTAGACCAGGTGACGTTCTATATACTACTGTTTATGTTATACTAGACTCTATATCCTACTGTTTATGTTATGCGGGACCAGGTGACGTGCTTTATCCTACTGTTTATGTTATACCAGACCAGGTGACGTTTTATAGCCTACTGTTTATATATTTCCTACTGTTTTTGTTATACTAGACCAGGTGACGTAATATAACCTACTGTTTATGTTATACTAGACCAGGTGACGTTCTATATCCTACTGTTTATGTTATGCTAGACCTGATGACATTATGTAGCCTACTGTTTATGTTATACTAGACCAGGTGACGTTCTTTAAGCTGCGGCTTATGTTGTACTAGACCAGGCGACGTTCTATAACCTACTGTTTATGTTATACTAGACCTGATGACATTATGTAGCCTCCTGTTTATGTTATACTAGACCAGGTTATACTAGACCAGTTGACGTTATATATCCTACTGTTTATGTTATACTAGCTATAATCTACTGTTTATGTTATACTAGACCACCTGACGTTCTATAACTTATTGTTTATGTTATACTAGACCAGGCGACGTTCTATATACTACTGTTTATGTTATACTAGACCAGGTGACGTTCTATATACTACTGTTTATGTTATACTAGACCAAGTGACGTTATATAACCTACTGTTTATGTTATACTAGACAAGGTGACGTTATATAACTTACTGTTTATGTTATACTAGACCAGGTGACGTTATATAACCTACTGTTTATCTTATGCTAGACCAGGTGACGTTATATATCCTACTGTTTATGTTATACTAGACAAGGTGACGTTATATAACTTACTGTTTATGTTATACTAGACCAGGTGACGTTCCTGTTTATGTTATACTAGACCAGGCGACGTTCTATATCCTACTGTTTATGTTATACGTTATACTAGACCAGGTGACGTTATATAACCTACTGTTTATGTTATACTAGACCAGGTGACGTTCTATATCCTACTGTTTATGTTATACTAGACCAGGTAAGGTTCTATACCCTACTGTTTATGTTATACTTGACCAAGTGACGTTCTATATCCTACTGTTTATGTTATACTAGACCAGGTAAGGTTCTATACACTACTGTTTATGTTATACTTGACCAAGTGACGTTCTATATCCTATTGTTTATGTTATACTAGACCAGGTGACGTTATATAATCTTCTGTTTATATTATACTGGAACAGGTGACGTTCTATATCCTACTGTGTATGTTAAACTAGACCAGGTGACGTTATATAACCTTTTGTTTATGTTATACTAGACCAGGTGACGTTATATAGCCTACTGTTTATGTTATGCTAGACCAGGTGACGTTCTATATCCTACTTATTATGTTATACTAGACCAGGTGACATTCTATATCCTACTGTTTATGTTATGCTAGACCAAGTGACCTTCTTTATCCTACTGATTATGTTATACTAGAACAGGTGTCGGTGTATAACTTACTGTTCATGTTATACTAGACCAGATGACGTTATATAACCTACTGTTCATGTTATACAAGACCAGGTGATGTTATATAACCTACTATTTATGTTATACTAGACCAGGCGACGTTATATATCCTACTGTTTATGTTATACTAGACCATGTGACGTTCTATATCCTTCTGTTTATGTTATACCAGACCAGGTGACGTTTTATAGCTTACTGTTTATGTTATTCTAAACCAGGTGACGTTCTATATCCTACAGTTTATGTTATGCTAGACCAGGGGACGTTCTATATCGTACTGTTATGTTATGCTAGACCAGGTGACTACTGTTTATGTTATACTAGTCCAGGTGACGTTATATAGCCTACTGCTTATGTTATGCTAGACCAGGGGACGTTCTATATCGTACTGTTTATGTTATACTAGTCCAGGTGACGTTATATAGCCTACTGCTTATGTTATGCTAGACCAGGGGACGTTCTATATCGTACTGTTATGTTATGCTAGACCAGGTGACGTTATATATCCTACTGTTTATGTTATACTAGACCAGGTGACGTTATATAGCCGATTGTTTATGTTATGCTAGACCAGGTGACGTTCTATATCGTACTGTTTATGTTATACTAGACCAGGTGACGTTCTATATCCTCTTGTTTATGTTATGCTAAACCAGGTGACCTTCTTTATCCTGCTGTTTATGTTATACTAGACCAGGTGACGTTATATAACCTACTGTTTATGTTATACTAGACCAGGTGACGTTATATAACCTACTGTTCATGTTATACTAGACCAGGTGACGTAATATAACCTACTGTTTATGTTATACTAGACAAGGTGACGTTATATATCCTACTGTTTATGTTATACTAGACCATTTGACGTTCTATATCCTACTGTTTATGTTATGCTAGACCAGGTGACCTTATATAATCTACTGTTTATGTTATACTAGACCAGGTCACGTTATATAACCTACTGTTCATGTTATACTAGATCAGGTGACGTTCTATATCCTTCTGTTTATGTTATACTAGACCAGGTGACATTATATAGCCTATTGTTTATGTTATGCTAGACAAGGTGACGTTCTATATCCTACTGTTTATGTTATACGAGACCAGGTGACGTTTTATAACCTACTGTTTATGTTATAATAGACCAGGTGACGTTCTATATCCTACTGTTTATATTATACTGGAACAGGTGACGTTCTTTATCCTACTGTGTATGTTATACCAGACCAGGTGACGTTATATAACCTACTGTTTATGTTATCCTAGACCAGGTGAGGTTATATAACCTACTGTTTATGTTATAATAGACCAGGTGACGTTCTATATCCTAGTGTTTATGTTATACTAGACCAGGTGACATTATATAGCCTATTGTTTATGTTATGCTAGACAAGGTGACGTTCTATATCCTACTGTTTATGTTATACTAGACCAGGTGACGTTCTATATCCTATTGTTTATGTTATGCTAGAACAGGTGACGTTCTTTATCCTACTGTTTATGTTATACTAGAACAGGTGACGTTATATAACCTACTGTTCATGTTATACTATACCATGTGACGTTCTATATCCTATTGTTTATGTTATACTAGACCAGGTGACGTTTTATAACCTACTGTTCATGTTATACTAGACCAGGTGACGTTCTCTATCCTACTGTTTATGTTATACTAGACCAGGTGACGTTCTATATCCTACTGTTTATGTTAAACTAGACCAGGTGACGTTATATAACCTTCTGTTAATATTATACTGGAACAGGTGACGTTCTATATCCTACTGTTTATGTTATACTAGAACAGGTGAAGTTCAATAACCCAACTGTTTATGTTAAACTAGACCAGGTGACGTTATATAACCATTTGTTTATGTTATACTAGACCAGGTGACGTTATATAACCTACTATTTATGTTTTACTAGACCAGGTGACGTTATATAGCCTACTGTTTATGTTATACTAGACCATGTGACGTTATATAATCTACTGTTTATGTTATACTAGACCAGGTGACGGTATATATCCTACTGTTTATGTTATACTAGACCAGGTGACGTTATATAGACTACTGCTTATGTTATGCTAGACCAGGTGACGTTCTTTATCCTACTGATTATGTTATACTAGAACAGGGGACGTTATATAACCTGCTCTTTATGTTATACTAGACTATGTGACGTTATATATCCTGCTGTTTATGTTATACTATACCATGTGACGTTATATATCCTACTATTTATGTTTTACTAGACCAGGTGAAGTTATATAGCCTACTGCTTATGTTATGCTAGACCAGGTGACGTTATTTATCCTACTGTTTGTGTTATACTAGACCAGGTGACTTTCTATATCCTACTGTTTATGTTATGTTAGACCAGGTGACGTTCTATAACCTACTGTTTATGTAATACTAGACCAGGTGACGTTCTATACCTTACTTGTTACAGTTATGGCCTGGTAGTTTACATTCTTCCTCGTCTTTCAGAGTTGTATTCAATACACGTTTTTTTCTCTTTCTAATTAACCAATGGTTATGATCCGATATGCATGTACATACACTAAAGGATATCATAGGTGATATGGTTCAATCATTTGTTTATGCAAATGTGGCCCTCTTAAAAGCCTTCTGTGATCATGGAGCAGATGTCGCGTTATAGCCTAGTTATTGATATTTAACGGGGTATTTGTGACGTTCAATAATCTTATTGGACACCTGTGACGTTATTACAGTATACAACACAGTTGTATCATTAATTTCGTTCACGATCAATAGCTCAAGAAGTAAGGATTGTGCTAGACATGAATGAATTATTTTTTTGCACACAGATACATGGATAGATAATCCTCGCTCAGCATCAAATTTATAAATAATCTAATTAGCCCATTGGTTGTACACCCACAGAGAATGACGCCATACCGTGCATCGCTCGAGCAATTGATCGTTAACTCCAGACTCTGTACCAGGTGACATTAGCCTCCTTCTGAAGAACTGATATTGAGGCTGGGAAATATAGATCGATCCTGGTTGTAAGACAGATAGTGAAGTGCCCTCATTTCACCGTTAAGTCTATTTTAGGTACAATACAATCACTTCGTTACGTCAAACACGCTTCGGGCACCAATAAAATGAAATCGTCCTACGTTCTCCCTTATTCCCAGACATAAACTGTCCCAAATTATAGACAGAGCAGTATGTAGGTTTCAGTAGTGATACACATTTATTCAAATTTAGGTAGGTAATGTTTATATAACTTAACAGTCATAGTATACAAAGCATTGATTACTTATTGACAAAATGCAGTTGCCTATAGCTTCTATACTGTGTTGGGCTGATAGGGGAAACGAAGACGTCATCGCTATGATTCTCTTAAATTTAAAAATATTTAAAAATTCTATATTCTTACAGATTTTGATTACAATATTTAATAATGTTATTCTATGATATACGAGCCTTATAAACAATCCTGTCGTATGTCATCTTTCTTTGTGTACTCATGAACTAAGGACTACATATGGAAATGCATTAATTTGGCAGGCATATGGACATACCATTTAATACATAAAAGAGATATCTTATATACTTTAAAAATTAACTCAGATTTCTCTATTGATTAAGAAGTATCTTAAATAATCAAAATTAAATTAGTTATCTCTATTCAATTTAAAGATATATCTTTTACTTAATAAAAATGTCTCTATTTCCAAAATTATATGAAATATTTCCGATTCTTTTAAAGATATCTACATTTGAATCAAAGATATTTTTTATGTTTTACAGATATAAATCGATTTCAATTTAATAGATCTCTATTAAAATTATAAAATATATCTCCACAAATTTGAATATATCTCTATTTGAATTAGAAATATGTCCCTTTCAATTAAAGATCTCTCTAATATTCTTAACTGTTAACCCCCACCCCTCTTTATCGAGGGGGGGGGGGGGGGCTAGNACATCTCTATCAAATTTGAATATATCTCTATTTAAAGTTCTCTTCCTAACTTAACTTATGGGTAAGCTTAAAATCCAGTTAATATATATGATCTGAGAATTGGAAACTAATATCAAAACGGGCAAAAGTTAACTAAAACTTAGTTTGTACACTAGCAGTAGTACTGACATTGATATTAGCTTAATTGTCCTACTTGTGAATTATAATTGAAAGCAAACGATTTTGTGATGACATTTATATTGATGTACTAGCTACACGAAACATTATCATAGCTTTGGTTCATCTGGTTTAACGTCCTATTAACAGCTAAGGTCATTAAAGGGCGTGCCGCGAAGCTACCACTACCTAAAAATATAATGTATATATATACATTCGCTTCGACCGCGAGCACTGTCTATGTCAAAGGTCACACACACTCCAGACAGTAGGTTGTTTGTTTATATATATATATATATATATATATAACAGCATTCCTAGTCGGGTCAGTGTGCCAATTTTCGCATTCGCCGTGTGTATACATAGGTCAAGTCAAACTGCCTTCTTCAGCAGATTTTGTGAGCGGCAAAGAAAACGGGTTTCATCGAGTCTTGTTGAGAACCACTTGTAAAATCAATATTTTTATGATGTCGAGTGCTCGCGTGAAGGGACCCTTGGTTTGTTAACCGTTATTGTATATCGACGTCCATTTTAGGGCGCTAATTTGCTAACAAACAGTTCACAGTTGTTCTCCCAACACTAAACTACACAGATGCTCTAGATGTATTTTTTTTCTCTTTACAATAATGCGCAACCGGAGTGGCTGATGATTAAGGAATATTGATTGATACTTGGAAAGCAATCACATAAGCCGCCTCCTTCGGCAATTAATTACGTGTATATAGTATATAGAATGGGGAGGGAGGGCAGCAGATATAAACAATATTCATTGCGCTATTATATCTTTTGTTGAAAGATTTTTATATGAGTCCTCTGTTATTACAAGTATATATACATATAAACAAAGCGTGTTTATCGTCATTCAATTTTAACATATATATTATTAACTATTTAGACGTCACGCTTAGCTAAACTTGATGCCCTTGCACTCATATTCATTAACCCGGTCAAAAGTCGTACACCGAGATTTTAAAATGTTATGCCACCATATATTGCACTATCGTTATACAAACCTGGTTACAATCGTGTGAAGCCTATTATTAGATCGATCGGTCGTCTATATTTATCGACTAGCGACCTGGTTACGTATATAGGGGGCGCCAGATTGGTACAGTCCTACGTCATCGTACCACATACCTAGTATTCAAAATGACTATTTATAATACGTAACAGAACTGAGAGATCGAGGTGACCTCGTTTTCGACCTGACATAACCCGCCGTGACCCAGTAGGAGCGGGTTCATCAACCTGCCGTCACCTAATTATAGGAGTCGTTCAACCCTCCTTCAGGAGAGTGATCCCTGCCGAACTGTGCACTCGCTCACCTGGATGTACCTCTTAAACTATTTTAAAATGACATATCTACTAACTCACAGTAGATTTCCCAAACTATGGACTAATACTTTACCTTTAATTAATGATATAAGGTGAGGAATGGCTAAATGTGTACTTACATATGTGTGCATCTGTACGAGTCTATAATATGTACATGTGTACCTGAATACACGTACATCCATTGTTTTAACATTATGCGTTAGTTGATTTTATTCAATTAAACACAGAAAATCTTATCAAAAAGAAGCAAATAAAAGATGCTCCGATTAGAATTAAAATATGATTGAGGTCATGAAGAAAATTATACTCGTAAACCAGAGAAGTTTGTCTTATGTCTATTTGATTCTGCCGATGCCATAATGCCATTTTATTTAGACGCAAAACAAATATCCGATGCTTAGCAATTACCGATTAACGGACTTCGTACGCAGTTTTGTGGCTCTGTATCTGGATTAATAAATTTCAGCGATTACCAATTTATGCTTCTTCCGCCGAGAAATCTGCTTTCTAAATATTTGAATTTGAAAATAACTGACATCAAAATGTCTTTTCCCTCTAAGTAAATTTCCTACTCGTCCTTATTTTTTTCACTATTTTTAGGAATAGCATTTCCATAAATTTTCATCAAGCGCATATTTCTTAATTTTCACACAATATGTATTTAATAGCAAAATTTTGATATGACCGAAGTTTGAGTCATGATCACAGGGGCGTGGACCATTTCATTTGTACGTTTAATAAAAAAATCTCCTGTGATACAAATCACTTTTAATTATACAAACAAAGCGACTCATCCCTGTGGTATTCGGGTTTTTTTTTATGGCGGTAACGCATGTTGCATTATTCACCACTTTACACTCTGTCACATGTCAGTACATGATCTGTATTTGAAATTTCCGTGACAAACTGCATTTTGAGACGTCACAAAAGTTTCAAACAAGAGGTCCAGGGGCCTTATCTCTTACATTTGTTATCTAATTGAGTACAGACATAACATTGAAATGTTTTACTCTGGAATGAAACCGTGGTGGCCATCTTGATTTATTTATTAACCTTTATATCGGTTTCGTTTCGTTTTATTTTCTTAACGCTAACCGCTAAACAATCATAATAATACATCTTTAAGAGAATGAGAACATAATTAGCAGATTGGTTGTGTTACTTTTGGTCTCAGTAGTGAAAGTTGACAAGTGAAAAATGTCTCAGCCAATTAATCTTTGATAGTGAATTGTGTTCAAACCAAATACCCCCCCACCGGATCCCTCAATTAACAAAATGGAAAACACTGATTTTCCCCATCCTTCTGTCATACAACATTGGGTTCCCTTTGCCCAATATTATATGTTTAATGTTCAAAGGTTCATCTGACGTTCAATCCATGCACGTACCGTGCAGTAGATTTTTTTCCAAGTTCCTTAATTTCCCCTATTTGTCTTCGTCCCTCTGGTCACATATCCATTTAATTTGGTTGAATTCCGAGAAGGTAGGATTTTAAAATAAGAGTAGAACACTGTGAAGGGAGATAACTTTTCTGTCATTAGGGTTTTCCTTTTTGCCATTTTTTAAATATGAATATGATGTTGGTGCATATCCACCGATTCCAGCTCGAACGTATTATATGTTACGTGTATATGTTACGTTTACGCTGCAATAGTTTATATCAACTGGCTGTTTTGTACAAATCTCAAATTTTATATTAAAGAGTTCCAATCAAGATGACAACACATCAGTTATTTTTCATTTCCCCCAACCGAGAGATCGTATTAATCTCCATCTAAAATGTCTTTATAGGAAATTCCTATAAAGACATTTTAGATGAATAAATTGAGGCCTATGTGTTGTGGTTAAATACAAACACTTAAATGATCATGAGTCAGTTTGAATTTGTCTCGTGGACGCTTGTATTTCCGGAAGCGGTGGATTTGATTTGGGTCGTAAACAGAGAGAGTGACAGGCTACACAGAAAGTTGAAACACGGACTACAGTGCAGTTGTAGGTCCTACTACACTGAGTTTCATATGCACAATAACGGTACATCTACATATGTCACTTCTCTTTTCAATTTACACGAAGCAATGAAATCAATGACCGTGAGTACTGACTGTTTGGACTGTAAACGGACCACCGTCTTCAGTAATGTTATGAGTACAGTCACTAATCCAGCTCCGGTTGCTTGGAGCACAGGGATTCGTTACAAATGTTTGAAACACATGCGATATACTGATATTAGTGATAGCACACATACACTTACACGTTGATATTGGTCATAGCACACATAAACTTACACGTATGTTTATGTCTGAAATACACAGCTATAACTGATATGGGTCACAGCACACATAAGTGCATATGTGTATTTCGGACATTTCTAACGAATCCCTGTGCTTGGAGGTTAAGATATCGGGGTGATTCCCTCCTTGAAAGATCCAAAACTTGGGTAGGCCTACCAAAGATTCACAGGGGGTCGAGACAAATGTCTACAATACACATGTGCTATTACTGTATAGGTCACAGCACGCACAGATAATTGTAATGAACCATGCACTGTGTAAGATTAAGATGTTTCGATTACCTCTTTGTAAAGACGAAAATGCTGAAGAACCTTAAAATTCAAAATTAGCTACACACATGACACGGAAAGCAAACAAAGTACCAAGTAAAAACACGAGTCAGCAGGTCTAAGTGTTGAAAAGGTTATAAAATATTAAAACGACTTTTGGAACAAGCATCAAAACATCTCGGTACCTAGTAAGGGACAGAGTACGGAAACATCTGTACCCCCAGTAGTAATATACAGCCATTCCGGATTGATTGTATCCAAACTCTGAACGGTTAATCTTTCCAACAGTTCTTCGAAATTTGGACCAAATGCACTATGTATTTTAGGGTTGAGGCTAATATTACTACTTTCTTTGATCATTGACACAGTCTGTTGTGCCGACTAATCGGTTCGTACTATAACTACGGACAGGACAGGTGTTTTGAATTCTGTCTGTACATTACTGCAGTTGTGTAAATCAAGAAATTCCAAAAGTAACAACATAGTAATTTTGAATATGGCTTTATTTATAATTCTCAATTAACAGACAATTTCAAATACCTGTGTCCCGACTTAAACTACAGCCAGCTTGGCACTCTAACAGATTTGTTCCTGCCCTTAGCTGCTGATGACTCGTAATTGTTCCAGCCATAGAGGAAGGGAGGTCAAACACTCCCCGAGACATTCCAATGTTTTGGTTGAGTGCACTTCACTGGACTTCTGACATAAAATCCCTACATGAAAACATAAAGCTTAGTCCATTTGAAACTTTTATTTGATCACTAAATGATCAGTTATACCAGCTGTATCTACCTGGAATCTTAGTCCGAAATAAGTGATTATCTCCTCTTTAACCCTTTGACCCCTATGCAACTTGGCAACTGTATCTACCTGGAATCTTAGTCCGAAATAAGTGATTATCTCCTCTTTAACCCTTTGACCCCTATGCAACTTAAGTAGATTCTACCATGCATTGACATGGATGAGTCCATTTTGGTCTAGTGGTGAAAGGGTTAAAAAAATTGATAAGGCATACATTTCTGTTAAAAGAATTTATTTTGATTTTTTCCCTGTTTTTATGATTGCAGTGATTCAATGCCAGTGAGCCGACATTTAGTATTGGCTACTGTTACTGGTTTCCCCGACACACATGTGGCCTACCCTTATTGTCTCTGCTGCTACTCAAAGCTACTGAAGGATCAGAACCAAGACTGGTAAGTATAAAGGCCTAATACTCTGCATGCAATTATTTCAATACCCAAGTGGTACCAGGCTCAGTTGGTAGAATCAGCTGGTAAAACTGACCATGGCAAGGGAAGCACATACACATACTTTGTATCTCGACCCCTCAGTTAGTTAGTCCTTTTTGTGCCATCACCAGAGATTTCCATTTCTGTCTGTCTTGGGACCACTGGTGTATTTGTCCCCATGTCCAGTCTTTCTGTTTTAGTTCTTTCTCAACAGACCGTCTCCAGGTTTCCTTTGGTCTTCCTCTCTTTCTTTTTCCTGGTGGTGTCCATCTCATTGCAACCCTAGGGATGGAAACTGGGTGCATTCTGAAGACTTGTCCAATCCACCTCCATCTCCTTCGCTTGGCTTCTTGTGAACAGCAACAGGGTCTAAAATCATTTTCAAATAATAAGTTACCAGGTAGAATTGATCCCAAGGGATCTACACTCACTTAATTATAATGGTATACACATGCATAGTTCTTTATATATGTGTGGAACAAATATAAATTGATACATGTATACGAGTTAAATATGGTATACCAAAATATACCTCTTTACACATGTGGGTCTTTCCCTCCCTTTAGAAACATAAACACTATCAACATTTACTATGAACATTTATATCTGTTAGCTTATAGCTTTACCTACATGTTAGGGCTGCTACGATATGCATACCTCAGGATACGATACATGTCGCAAATCAATGCTTATGATATGATACGTACCATGATGTGGCACCCTAGGTAAAAGAACCTTCAATATTGCACCTTAGTTAAATAAACCTGTAAGTGGCACCCTTTAGGGAAATTAACCGTGGAGGTGATACCCTAGGTATAATGTACCTGGGATGCATGTGGCACCCTAGTTAAATTTTCTCTGGATGTGGCATCCTAGGGATATGTACCCTGGAGGCAAATATCATGCAATGAAAATGTACTGTGGACGTGGCACCCTAGGTAAAAGTTCCTCGAATGTGGCACCCTAGGGATATGTACCCTGGATGTAACACCCTTGATGTTAAGTACCCTAAATGGAGCACCCTAGATATACAAGTACCTTAATGTAGCACCATAAGTTAAAGTAACCTTGATGTCCCACCCTAGATGATGCTTATAACTTTGGAAACCATATTTGAATTGCATGTATTTCTCTGAATGATATCAAGGGTCTTGATTTATTGACTTTCTATATATTCCATAGCTGGTTGTGCTGTAAGTGTGGGCAGTCCTGTCGGAGTGACCAGGTGGAATGGCGGTACCGGCTAGCCTTGACCAT
Organism: Mizuhopecten yessoensis; assembly: GCF_002113885.1. Lineage (NCBI taxonomy): Eukaryota > Metazoa > Mollusca > Bivalvia > Pectinida > Pectinidae > Mizuhopecten > Mizuhopecten yessoensis. Next base: position 1,319,016 of record NW_018404481.1, read on the forward strand.
CACGGACGGGGACACCATTGCCAGTGTCTGTCTGTTTGGGAGCATGTTAGACCAGTTCTTTGGTTGTACAGCTACACAATTTAAAAGGTTTTTAACATCCTTCAACAGAATGATATTCTGATCTTATAAACTGGTTTTCCATGCTTTAATGGAAAAACTATAGGTTTATGCAATATTACATTTCCATTCAACTTGAATTCAATCACCCCTGAAATTTTATGATGAACTATTCCAACCTTTGAATTGGAAGGGTTCAAATGTGTCTTCAATTAAATGGATTCAACTAACTTCTTTGGACAGGAGTTTCTTATAAACAAACCAAGAATTCTTTTTGACAACTTGATACATTTCTAGAGAAACTTATAAAGAAGAACATGATTATAGAAAAACTGTAAAGGTAATCTGTGACAGTCAAGGTCACAAATTACAAAATCAATCACTTTTTACAAGAGGAATGAATTTAAGATCATAATATTGGGTACAGTTGTTTATCAAGATATAAAGCCAAAACTGTTTAAGATTTGCCAGAAAAAGGGAAAAATAAAAGGTTTATCTTATTTTAGCACAAAACTGAGACATACAATGTTTTTCAAACTTTTATGTTTTACAGAAAATGATAATTTGAAAAAAATAAATCTTTCCAAAATGCAGTATTGTTTGAATTACATACTGTCGATAAGTGATCACATGTACCTATAACGTTTGTTTTGTTTTTCCAGGTACTTCCTCAGACTGGAGTCGTCATGTGATCATTCTGACGAGCTGCTGAAGCGAGCTGTAGAGCAGTCCTTCATCGGTCACTCCTATTACTTCGGCTTCAAAACCACGGGGACAATCAACCGGCAAGGTCCAAATGCACCGATCACTCTCCGACAGTTGGTCAGCAATTTAGAAACGAAATGTCAGACTTCTCATGAAAGTGTCTCTAACATTGTTGCATTCCAGATCTTGCCGTCAACCACCACAACCCAAAGCACTGTTCTGGATCTCGTATGTTTAGATTTGCGAAAAAAGTCATCAGTACTGACTGAAAGATCACCATCTGAAGAGGTGGAGGCACATTTGACCACGGATCAGACATTTTCTCCGGTGCGAATTCATGGAGCAACGAATGAACCCAGTGTTTCGTTCTGTGATGCTAACAGATCTGCTGAGGGTTATAAGGATTTGACTCACTCTCCAAGTTTTGTTTCGGTTTGTGGATCTTCATTTGGTCAGGAAACTGCGCTGCTTAGTTGTGATATGTCAAAGTCTGTTAATAACATTTCCTGTGAAGTCCTGTCACAGCTACACAGTACAAATACATGTGATCAAACTGCAACCAAGGGTAATCCTAACGAAAAAGATTCTTTGGGTCAATTTTCGACGGAACAACAGTCTTCAGATGACGTTATAAGTTCAGAAAAGTATGCTCCAGACTTTTCGTGTATGGACAAATCATCTGCATATTCATCACTTTTGGGAATCCAGGAATCATCAGCTTCTCATGAACTTATGAAATCACGATCACAGAGACTGGACAGTTCTGGATACAACTCATTGCTAAAAAGTTTACTCAGTCTGGATGGAAATTCAAAAGAGTTTTCAGGAATTGATGGATCTATCAATCAAGGTTCTTGGAACAAGGAAAACGTTAGCAATTATAAACTCGGTGTAGAGAGTGTTAAGGAGAATGATCCTTTTTCTGGATCACTAAACAACAGTGCCATCTTACTGGCATGTTTCGATTGTACAGCAAAGTCATCTTCTAAACCTATGTTCAATTCGGATAATGTTGAAAAAAGTTCAGCAAAAAGTGAACATCCTTCGTCAAAAGGAAAACATGTTCTTGTGACAAGAGCATCAAGGGACAATGTTAGCTGTGTGACAAATGTACACATTGGATGTAACCAAGAAAACTCCAACACAGGAGACAGAATTAAGGACAGATTCAAACAGTTTGCTTCAGTTAGAAATAACAGAAATAGGAAAAAGAGCAATGACAAGAACCACATATTGGCCAATACAGAGAGCACCTCGGACCAACTTTTGATGTCTGGTAGAGTTGGAACTCCTGTGGGGAACACATCCAAGGTATTTATGTCAGATGGTGATAGAAATACAATGAAAGAAGGCAAAGTTCCTTTGTTAACCTCAGACACAAAAATGAAGAACCAAAACCATGCCTTAGCGTTTCCAGAATCAGAGGACATGTGGGCATACTTGACCGACGAGGAAGAATTTTGTAATGCAGGAAACATTAGCGTGGGTAGACCACACACAGTACAATCAAAGGGAGGTAATAATGTCACCGAGAATGTGAATATTTCTCAAGTCTACAAAAGAACACCAAACACAGTACAATCAAAGGGAGGTAATCATGTCACCGAGAATGTGAATATTTCTAAAGTCTATGAAAGAACACCAAACACAGTGCAATCAAAGGGAGGTAATCATGTCACTGAAAATGTGAATAATTCTCAAGACTACAAAAGCAGAAAGACCGGTTCTGATGAGGAAGATTCAGATGAAACATTTGATGAATGTTTTGATCCAGAATTTCTAAATTTGGTTGAACAGGATTTTACTGATGCAGAAGACAATTCTGATGAGATGGCATGTAATGGAAATAAAAAAAATGACAGTGTAATGCAGGATTTTTATGATAAAATTAAGACTGCAGGGAAGCTTGATTCTGATGACGATGTTGACACGGGGTCACAAGATTCCGATGAAACGCATATTTCTGATGAGGATGATGATGCAGGATCACACAATGCTGATGAGGAAAATGATGAAGGATCACTAGATTCTGATGAGGTTTTTGACACAGGAACACATGAATCTGATGAGGATGTTGACACAGGAATACATGTTTCCAATGAAACACACGTTTCTAATGAGGATGTTGACACAGGAATACACGATTCTGATGAGGATGTTGACACAGGAACACACGATTCTGATGAAACACACAATTCTGATAAGGATGTTGACACAGGAATACACGATTCTGATGAGGATGTTGACACAGGAACACACGATTCTGATGAGGATGTTGACACAGTAACGCAATATTCTGACAAAGAAACTGACATGGTAGGAAAATGCAATGCTGATGACAATATGGACGTCTCAGGAACACAGGACTTTGATGACAATCTTCACACTGCAGGAATGCATGGTTCTGATAAAAGAAGTAAAACTGCAGATAAATTTGATATTGATGATGAAGGAACAAATAGAGAAATATATACCCGCGAGGAAATTGATTTTACAAAAAGTAGGGCTGTGCTATCGACTTCTCAAAAAGCGTGTACAAGTACAACAGCTCTTTCAGTCTCTGAGAAACATCCAACCGATCACAATACGAAGTTAGACAACCCAGAGTCTGATGCTTATCTACAGGGAGGAGTTGAACCCATGCCAGACTCTGAGGACCTGTGTGCATTTCTGGACAGTACATTCGGAGACGTAACAGAGGAACCAAGTTTGAAGATTCTGAGTCATGTTCTTTATAATAATGAAGATGTGGCTGGAGAGAATGCAGATGATCACTTGGCTGAAAATGATGAAGAAAATGGTGTCAAATTGGGTATAAAGGACAACAAAAATATCAACAATGAAAACAAATTGAGTACTAGTGCTTCTGAAAATTCTGACCTAGGAAATTTGAATAGTGAAAGTGAACTAGAGAATGTGAGTATGAAAACCAACTTTAAAGACGAAACACAAAGAAACAGTGCTTGTATACACGTCCTGCCAACCAGTGATGAGACAATTGAACACTTAGAGAGTATGTTTGACGATTCTTTTGATGAAGTTGAAATACGAAATGAAGATCAGGTTCATTCTAGCCAGGAAACTGTGTTTTCAAAGTGTCCAACACATGAACACCACAGTTTTTCCACCAGAGACAAAACTGCACAATCTTCCTCAAAATCATTTCAGCATCATTCAGAAAGGGAAAACTGTCATCCGCTGCAAGACAAGGTTAATTCTTTGTGTAGCAGTGCTAATACTGTCAGTTTTGTGTCTCGATTACCTGACCCCTATAACAGAGATATTGATCACAGTAGAGATGACTCAACTCATTATCAACGTTGCGAAGATCTTCAGAATCAAGATCCTTATAGCCAAGATCTTCCTATTCAAGATAATCTTACTGAAGATAAACAGAGTCAGGATGTTCTGTCTCAACTTCAGCGCAGTCAAGATATTACAGGCCAAAATCTTCTCCATAACGATGATCAGCATCACCTCAGTGAAAACTGTCTGAGCCAAGACCAATCTTGTTTGTCTAAAGAATCATCATTAAACTTTAATACATCAACTGATTTGTTCGGATGTTCAGGGAACAGCAGTGTTGCACTATGTAATGATACCTACTCACAGTCCTTAACCCATGATGGTGTTCATTTTTTCCCCAACAGTTCCAGAGTAGAGGAATTTAGGACAGCCATTTGTAGCCCATTAAGAAATGGCAAACTAGAAATTGAAGAAAAGGTAAAAACTGTCCAGTTTGCCAGGAGACTTAGTTGTGTTAAAACCATACAGTTGATCGACATTGAAATGAAAATGCGACAAAATCCTGGTCTCAAACTTCCTGCGATACCCAAGTCATGTCTCAAGGTACAAGTAGCCTCCCCTTGTTCTCCGCCATGTTTTAAACGTGATACTAAAAAACTAAAACTTTCAAAAGTGTTCAATTTAAGAAAACAGGAAAAACTGGAGTCGCAGGATTTGTTTTCTTGTTCTACAATATCGGAAAATTCCTGTGATGTCATTATCAATCCTAGGGCTATCTTTCCTGGAGGTACTGAAGATGTGTTTTCCTGTGATGACGCAGCGATACCCGGGACACAGGACCTTTTTACTCCCAGTCCTGTTCAAATGTCGGACAGCATAAATTCTGATTTTGTACTGGGAAGTGCTAGTTGTAATCGAAAAGGTAAAAGGTTCAAATTTCCAACATGGACCAAGAAACCTTCACATTGTCAGGCATTTGTATCTACACCACTTGAAGGCTTCACTGACAAACTTTGTGCTTCTAGAGAGGAACTGTCTGGACTTGTGTCACCGAAATTATCACAAGGCAGTGAGGATTCATTTGCTCAAAATTCTGCATCTTTGTTCCTGGACAGTTTTGATGACTTGCATGTTACAAACAGTAGTTCAGCTCAGGTTGTTAGATACCCCTTCCAACTGGAAAATCATTCACTAAGAACTACCAATCTTGGTAAAAGGAAAGACATAAGCCCCATCTGTATAGGGTTTAACAGTCAGTCTAGGGGAGATAACCACATACCGACAGGGGAAGTAACTCTTGACACTGGCACACCAGATTTGTTTGGAACCTCCAATGTTTCTGCTAGTACAAGTGGGTTTCGATCAAGTAAAAAATTTCAAAGCTCGAATTTAGCCACAAATTTTACCTTCCCTGTAAAAAGACTCTTCTTAGATTGATTGATTTTTTTTCTTCTAAAAATTGAAACATTAATAAATGTAGCTCAGAAAGTAAGTTGTTCATGGTATATATGTCAGCTCTTGTTGCCATGATTATTAAAATCTCTAAGTTTAACACGTTAACCAGTGATTACAGGTTTTCCGTTTAAGGTAGCATAACAGAAGTAAAAAGAGTTACATATCAGTGCTTGTTGTTTTCCCTTGGCATGTTCTCCATTGAGTTTAGATGTTAAAGCATGCAACCTCAATGAATTTTTCTGGTGTAGATATTGACATACAACCTTAAGCAAGGTACTCATATTTCAATTTTATACTGTGCATATGCCATACACTTCCTGAATATCAATATTTCATTAAGTGTACATATTGAAGGATAGTCGGTGTATAGGGTTACATTTGCGTATACTGGTTGAAACGGTACAGGTGGCGCAGAAATATTCAACGATAAACGAACACACTTGGACCGAACTATTGGCAGAGCTAAAATGCATAGTTTCGGAGAATAAATAACAATATATCAAGAATAATATTTCCTTTTTTCACGCATCCACTAAATTATATAACATTTCTAAAAAATCTACATGGGGATTGACCTTGTTTTATAAAGAAATACTGCAACTAGCAATAGTCAGCATTTTAGTTTTGGTCAGGAACTTTTGGCCCCCTCAATCTACACGTCCCGAATATTCCCGGGGTCAGCCAAAGTCCAGATCTGCAACTGTCATTTTCTTAAAGGTTCAACCGTTTCAACTGGTAAAACTGGATACGCGAAAGGGGCCTAGTCCTTGTATTCAACCCCACAATATTTTTTATTCCCAAATATTGAAATTTCTTTATTTCTGTAAAATACATTGCAAGATGTGTTTCATATGGAGTATTTCTTTAGCTTGTAAATACAGTGTACAAGTTTTGAGGATTTCTGGGATGTGTGCAATAAAGGGATTTTATATATATACATGTATTTCATCTGTTGCTAAACTGATTTACTGTTGGTAGTTTGTAAAATTTGTGATACAGCATCATACATTGTACTGAATCAGAAATATGTGGTTGTAAAGACAGTAATGTTTGAAGCATGTTTAGCCAGGTCAATCTTATATTAACTGCTAATGTACAAGCCAGTGCACCACACACACATACATGTATCTAATTTATATATATGTACTTGATTATGTATACATGTAAAGTAAATATTTTTAAGAAATACTTCAATAATTTCTCTATGCCTTCAATGGAAATATCACAGGAAGCCAGGAATTTGAAAAAGTTTCAATAAAGAATACTGTTTCTTATTAATGTAACATAGATCATTATTTTATCAATGCCTCCACTAGGAGTCGAACCCGGGATCTCTGGCTTACTAGTCTTACGCTCTACTGAATGAGCTAAAGGGAAATTCTCCCTAGCCTAGTGGGTAGGAAGCTATTTTACAAGGGTGACATTAAAAATAACAAAACACATCATTGATCAATTAAAATAATTCAATTTCATTTAATATATATATATATATATGTTGTCCACAAGTGAAATATCCAATTACAAGGAAACAATACATTAAACACATACAGGGGACAGTTTGGCAAGTTTTGTACCAAAGAAACAGGTTCAAAACCAACCTTTAGAGGCGTTTCATTTGTATTGAAATCAGTATAATAGATGATTTTGATCATTCCTTGTTTAATTGTGACATTGTCTAACATTTCAGTGGGAGCCATGTACATGTTGGATACCCTAGCCAATACGATTTTATACATTATGATCGGCCCTGTACCACTCCCAAAAACAGTAAATTTGCATCAGAAGCATTTTTCCTGCATAACTATAAGTTTGTTAAATTATTTCTGAAAAGAAAACCATACCTTACAGGACTTTCATGAAATAATAATGAAGATAAAATAAACAATATTGTTCTGAGGGTAAAACACAACAGGACTGGACCAGAATTCTGAAACAGGAGAGGAAAAATGCACGGCCAGACCGGGGTTTGAACCCGGGACCCTCTGAACTCTAGACAAATGCTCTACCAATTGAGCTATCTGGTCGCCGACGATCGACCCAGTCCAGTTCCGCTACAATTCAAACCCTGGAATATGATCATTATGTTGTTGCTGTTTAACTCATTCACCCCTGAAATTTCATAATGAACTATTCCAGCCTTTGGATTGGAGGAGGTCAAATGTGTCTTCAAGGGTGCACGAGTTAACAAAATTTAGCTACCTTAGAGGTCAACGGTAGTACTCTGGTTCAGTAAAGCTACAGTGGTATATCCAAAACGAAATGAATGGGAGATTACTCTATGTACACAAAACTAGAGGAATTATCTAGTGTTGTTTCTGCAGTGGGACAGGGAAACTTAAATACAACCTCGGGGCCTGTGATTCATGATGCATTCAGCATCAATGATACTTTGAAGCCATTTCTATTTCATTCACGTTAACAGCTAATCTGTGAAAAACTTATGACATGTTTCATTTTCAAAACGGTTTATTATAATTGTATCATTGTTGGGGTCCTTTAATTTGCCCATTCAGGCCTAATTGGTCTGACGCTCAAAGAGAAGTAAACGGCTTAAAACTGAACTATTCCTGACGTTCAACTTGTGATAAAAAATGTTTTCATTAATAAAAATATGTGTTTTTAATTATGAGTTTATTTCTTTATGTTAACTCATTCACCCCTGAAGACACATTTTGAACTCTTCCAATTCAAAGGTTGGAATAGTTCATTATGAAATGTCAGGGGTGAATGAGTTAAGATCACAATTGCACCATGTTAACATTATTGGCCATCACAAAACCCATGTTAGCCCATTAAAGGGAACACATCAATAATACATTTAATATATTGTCATTTAATCATCTGCAGACAATGCCATACCGGTTATTGCCTGTGCCTGCATCATTGTTGGTCTATATAAACTGGATATTTGACGGGTAAGTTGTTCGAAAAATATAAAAACAAAACACAAGGTTTTTAAAACCTTAACTTAGTTGAAGGGATATATAGTAAATGCCTCCGAATTCCTTTTATCCTGCAAGAAACTCATGTCAAGTAATAGGCCCACCCATATATCTATTATAGTTCAGAAGAAATGCCAATAAAAGATATTTGATTGTCCTGTAATAAGCCAAGACCCCTTTGAGTCCGAGATTACTTGTTGACCCATCACCCCCCGTTGAGTCCGAGATAACTTGTTGACCCCCATCCCCCATTGTTTCCAAGATTACTTTTTGACCCCTCCACCCCACATTGAGTCCGAGATTACTTGTTGACCCCCCACCCCTTTGAGTCTGAGATTACTTATTGACCCCCATTGAGTCCGAGATTACTTGTCGACCCCCATTGAGTCTGAGATTACTTGATGACCCCCCCACGGCCCATTGAGTCCGATATTACTTGTCGACCCCCACCCCTTTGAGTCTGAGATTACTTGTTGACCCCCATTGAGTCCAAGATTACTTGTCGACCCCCATTGAGTCCGCGATTACTTGTTGACCCCCCACCCCTTCGAGTCTTGAGATTACTTGTTGACCTCCCCCCTCCCCTCCCCCATTGAGTCTGAGATTACTTGTTGACCCCCACTCCTTTTGAGTCCAAGATTACTTGTTGACCCCCACCCCTTTGAGTCTGAGATTACTTGTTGACCCCCATTGAGTCCGAGATTACTTGTCGACCCCCATTGAGCCCGAGATTACTTGTTGACCCCGACCCCTTTGAGTCTGCGATTACTTGTTGACCCACCAACCCTTTGAGTCTTGAGATTACTTGTTGACCTCCCCCCTCCCCTCCCCTCCCCCATTGAGTCCGAGATTACTTGTTGACCCCCCACCCCTTTGAGTCCAAGATTACTTGTTAACCCCCCACCCCTTTGAGTCCGAGATTACTTGTTGACCCCGCTCCCCCATTGAGTCCGAGATTACTTGCTGACCCCCCACCCCTTCGAGTCAAGGATTATTTGTTGGCCCCCTGGGCTTATTGCAGGATAAATACAGTAAAAGCTTGGAAGTTGTTTTCATTGGTTGAAAAACATCACATTGATATTTGACAACATGCTTAAACCGTCTATTTTGACATCATGATTCATGAAGAATTCGTCTGGTTGGAAATAAAAATCTTGTATACGACATTGCTTTCACGATATATAGTGAATATTCTGGTATAAAAAGGATCCCAAACTCTTCTAGGTTGATAACATCATTTTAATCTAAATCCTGTTAATAATTTTTTGTAGAACTATAAAAAGACACTTTATACACCTTGGGTCTCGATAAAACTTGCACATTAACAAACTTTGTTAAATAAACTTGACAACCAAGCACTTTTCATTTGGGAACCTTTAAATATACACAAACAGGAGAATATCAATCACAACAAGAGGCCCATGGGCCTTAACGGTCACCTGATATATTTATACAGAGAGTTGATTTCGTTTTTAACATGAACAGAAATATTATTCAAAGTGACAAAAAACAATAAAACCACCTTATTCAATATCAAGCATACAGATTTCAGACTAAAAAGGATTTGAAACTAGCACCTCTGATTCTAAACAAGGAAAAGGAAGAAATTTTAGCACACGGACTCCTTTGGGCCCCACCCTACAGCCCTTGGGGGAAGGGTTGGCTCAAAATTTTCAAAGTATCAAACTGTCAACTCAAGGTTATAATTCCAATCAAGTTATTAACATGTAATATTCAAAGTATCATTTGCCATTATAAACCATAATANACTGACAAACTTTATGCTTCTAGAGCGGAACTGTCTGGACTTATGTCACCGAATTTATCAAAAGGCAGCGAGGATTCATTTGCTCAAAATTCTGCATCTTTGTTCCTGGACAGTTTTGATGACTTGCATGTTACAAACAGTAGTTCAGCTCAGGTTGTTAGATACCCCTTCCAACTGGAAAATCATTCACTAAGAACTACCAATCTTGGTAAAAGGAAAGACATAAGCCCCATTTGTATAGGGTTTAATAGTCAGTCTAGGGGAGATAACCACATATCGACAGGGGAAGTAACTCTTGACACTGGCACGCCTGACTTGTTTGGAACCTCCAATGTTTCTGCTAGTACAAGTGGGTTTCGATCAAATAGAAAAGTTCAAAGCTCGAATATAGCCACAAATTTTACCTTCCCTGTAAAAAGACTCTTCTTAGATTGATTGTTTTTTTTCTTCAAAAAATTGAAACATTAATAAATGTAGCTCAGAAAGTAAGTTAGTCATGGTATATATGTCAGCTCTTGTTGCCATGATTATTAAAACCCTTGCCTATCTCCAAGTTTAACGTGTTAACCAGTGATTACAGGTTTCCCGTTTAAGGCAGCATAACAGAAGTAAAAAGAGTTACATATCAGTGCTTGTTGTTTTCCCTTGGCATGCATATATGTTCTCCATTGAGTTTAGATGTTAAAGCATGCAACCTCAATGAATTTTTCTGGTGTAGATATTGACATACAACCTTAAGCAAGGTACTCATATTTCAATTTTATACTGTGCATATGCCATACACTTCCTGAATATCAATATTTCATTAAGTGTACATATTGTAGGATAGTCGGTGTATAGGGTTACATTCGCGTATCCAGGTTGAAACGGTACAGGTGGCGCAGAAATATTCCACGATAAACGAACACACTTGGACCGAACTATTTATTGGCAGAGCTAAAAATGCATAGTTTCGGAGAATAAATAACAATATATCAAGAATAATATTTCCTCCTTTCACGCGTCCACTAAATTATATAACATTTCTTAAAATCTACATGAGGATTGACCTTGTTTTATAAAGAAATACCGCAACTAGCAATAGTCAGCATTTTAGTTTTGGTCAGGTACGTTTGGCCCCCTCAATCTACACGTCCCGAATATTCCGGGGTCAGCCAAAGTCCAGATCTGCAACTGTCATTTTCTTAAAGGTTCAGCCGTTTCAACTGGTAAAACTGGATACGCAAAAGGGACCTAGGTCTTGTATTCAAACCCAGGATATTTTTTGTTTCCAAATATTGAAATTTCTTTATTTCTGTAAAATACATTGCAAGATGTGTTTCATATGGAGTATTTCTTTAGCTTGCAAATACAGTGTACAAGTTTTGAGGATTTCTGGGATGTGTGCAATAAATGGATTTTATATATATACATGTATTTCATCTGTTGCTAAACTGATTTACTGTTGGTAGTTTGTAAAATTTGTGATACAACATCATACATTGTACTGAATCAGAAATATGTGGTTGTAAAGACAGTAATGTTTGAAGCATGTTTAGCCAGGTCAATCTTATATTAACGGCTAATTTACAAGCCAGTGCATCACACACACATCTAATTTATATATATGTACTTGATTATGTATACATGTAAAGTAAATATTTTTAAGAAATACTTCAATAATTTCTCTATGAGTTCAATGAAAATATCACAGGAAGCCAGGAATTTGAAAAAGTTTCAATAAAGAATACTGTTTCTTATTAATGTAACATAGATCATTATTTTATCAATGCCTCCACTAGGAGTCGAACCCGGGATCTCTGGCTTACTAGTCTTACGCTCTACTGAATGAGCTAAAGGGAAATTCTCCCTAGCCTAGTGGGTAGGAAGCAGCTAGTATTTTACAAGGTTGACATTAGAAATAACAAAACACATCATTGATCAATTAAAATAATTCAATTTCATTTAATATATATATATATATATGTTGTCCACAAGTGAAATATCCAATTACAAGGAAACAATACATTAAACACATACAGGGGACAGTTTGGCAAGTTTTGTACCAAAGAAACAGGTTCAAAACCAACCTTTAGAGGCGTTTCATTTGTATTAAAATCAGTATAATAGATGATTTTGATCATTCCATGTTTAATTGTGACACTGTCTCACATTTCAGTTGGGAGCCATGTACATGTTGGATACCCTAGCCAATACGATTTTATACATTATGATCGGCCCTGTACCACTCCCAAAAACAGTAAATTTGCATCAGAAGCATTTTTCCTGCATAACTATAAGTTTGTTAAATTATTTCTGAAAAGAAAACCATACCTTACAGGACTTTCATGAAATAATAATGAAGATAAAATAAACAATATTGTTCTGAGGGTAAAACACAACAGGACTTGAACAGAATTCTGTAACAGGAGAGGAAAAATGCACGGCCAGACCGGGGTTCGAACCCGGGACCCTCTGAACTTTGGATGGATGCTCTACCAATTGAGCTATCTGGTCGCCGCAGATCGACCCAGTCCAGTTCCGCTACAATTCAAACACTGGAATATGATCATTATGTTGTTGCTCTTTAACTAATTCACCCGTGAAATTTCATAATGAACTATTCCAGCCTTTGGATTGGAGGAGTTCAAATGTGTCTTCAACTTAGTTAAAGGGGTATATAGTAAAAATGCCTCCAAATTCCTTTTATCCTGCAATTTACTCATGTCCAGTAATGGCCCACCCATATATCTATTATAGTTCAGAAGAAATGCAAATAAAAGATATTTCATTGTCCTTTAATAAGCCAAGACCCCTTTGAGTCCGGGATTAACTGTTGACCCCCCACCCCTTCGAGTCCGTGATTACTTGTTAACCCCCCACCCCTTTGAGTCCAATATTACCTGTTGACCCCCACCCCTTTGAATCCAAGATTACTTGTTGACCCCACCCCCACCCCTTCCCCATTGAGTCCAAGATTACCTGTTGACCCCCACCCCTTTGAGTCAAGGATTATGTGTTGGCTCCCTGGGCTTATTGCAGGATAAATACAGTAAAAGCTTGGAAGTTGTTTTCATTGGTTGAAAAACATCACATTGCTATTTGACAACATGCTTAAACTGTCTATTTTGACATCATGATTCATGAAAAGAATTGTCCTTGTTGGAAATAAAAATCTTGTATATTGCTTTCACGATATATAATGAATATTCTGTTAAAAAAAGGATCCCAAACTCTTCTAGGTTGATAACATAATTTAATCTAAATCCTGTTAATACATTTTTGTATAACTATAAAAAGACACTATACACCTAGGGTCTCGATAAAACTTGCAAATTAACAAACTTTGTTAAATGAACATGACAACCAAGCACTATTCATTTGGGAACCTTTAAATATACAACAAACATGAGAATATCAATCACAATAAAATGTTACAAGATTCGTATAATGTCATACACAACAAGAGGCCTACCAGGCCTGTGTCGCTCATCTCTTTATTGTGTTACCTGAACTAGACAAGTTCATTGTGTCTTCTGGGAACAGGATGGCCATCCTTGATTTCTAACGGACTCCAAGAATGAAAACAATGATAAAACTTTTTGAAGGACAATGACACCAGGTATAAGACGTGTAATGTGTTTGGTTATTTTATACAACACCAAATCTGCTTCATCCAAGGAGGCTCCACACCAAAACAGGTGAAAATCCCTTCAGCAATACTAATAGAGTAGTCTTTTTAATCATTCACTTGATTTTCCATTTTAAGCCCCATCCTGAGAGTGCCACATCCTTTATTATACAATATTAAATTCCTTTGCTCAGGGATGCATCGTTTAATGGTCAAAATCTCCAGCCATTCTGTACTAATTACAAGAAATCTTTTAAAAGGGAAAGTTAACAATAGACAGATGGTCAGGGCATCATATTGTGACTTAACTTTGCCCTTTGGGCCGTGTGGACTATAAAATGAAATTACCGGTAGAATATAAAGTATTTGTCTTTAAAAATGTTCAGCATGGTAGGACAAAGAAAGAAACAGGCAAACAATATTTAATATCATTTATTTCATGAATTAATGAATGTAGAAATGATTTATTACTTTGTTCTTTTGAATTAAAACAAAATATATTAGTCTCTACGTATACTTGAAAATGTAAAACAATTGTATCAGTCTGTATTGAAATCAAACTTGTGTTTTTAATTGTGGTTTGACATTTTACAGGTTACATGAAAATCAGAACACCTGGGATATTTCAGTTTTAAATTTCTTAACATGAGTCATTTTGATTATGTCTTGTGTATATTCTGAGTCAATTTATCACTTAATTAAAAATATATATATAGTATTCAAGTTCTAAAAAGGAACCAGTCATAGTCATCACCATCATTAACATCTGTACAAGATTATGAAACAATGATTTGGCACTGAATGTACCATTTCCAGAAATATACAGACCATAAAGATTAGAACATTCCAAAAATACAATTTTTTCAGTAATTAGCTCTTGGTCACCTCTTTTTGAACTTACAGTGCTCTCAATTTTAAGAACAAATCGCCAGAAATTTAGTATCAATGTTTTGAGTTAATTACAGAGCAATGTCAAACTAGTCATTTTCTGATTAATAATTATTCATTTGACTCTCGTATCTTTAAATTCTGTAGATACATAGGCAACACATAATATTAGAGAGAGAGAAAATAAAGAAACCATAACACCAATTCATTAAAAGTTTACAGTGAATTGTTTCATTTTTTTTTTTATTTCAAAAAGAATTAATTGTATTTGTTTCTTGCTTCTTCATCACTTCATGAATATGCTTAACTTATCACTTCATGAATATGCTAAACTTATCACTTCATGAATATGCTAAACTTATCACTTCATGAAGTTGGCAAATCTGATGAGATTTCGTGTACACTTGTTATTTTGAGTATTTCATTGAGACATGTCTATGAATTATCTATCAAGAAATACAGAATGAAATTAAAGCATTGATTTTTTTGTTAATTTATGAAAAATGAAAAAAAACCCACTTAAATCCTTAGGATTTTGTTTAAACGGAATGGGTAGACATTATGCCAACAGATCACACAAAATACAATACAGATCAACTGTATATAACTTTTTCTCCCAGTGTTAATAATGACAAAGAAGAATAACCTTACATCAATCTCATTACAGTTCACAATTCCAACAATCTCTACAGTACATTATTATGCATTTTATTTCAACAGCTAAACAACAATAATATATACCTTTAAAAATCATTTTAGAACAACTTTTCACATCCAAGAAAAAAAACCAGAATTTGAAAAAAATAGAATACAAAAGTAAGTTATTATATTTGCAGATATCACAATGTTTTAATAATGTACGCAATAGGTATGACAGAATATGTAAACCCTGTCTCTGTTCCATAATATGTATATGTTTACCTAAGTCCCAGCATATGTGCATATATATACTTGCCCACTTTTTAAAATTTTCATGAGGGAGAATCTGAATGCCCAAAATTAAAACATAAACAAAATGTGTGCAATATCCCCAAGAGACAAAATAACCCTTGAAATGCAATATTTTGGGTTGTTATTTTAGATGAAATCATTAGATCTTATAGAATATGGTAATAGTGTAGCAAATTCACAGGTTAAAAAAAAAAAAAATTGGGGGTAAAAAATCGGGAGGGTTGATAAGTATGTATGTGTACACAACATTTGTGATGAATATGTTTGCTCTTGTAGTTGGACCCTTGGCTCTCCAGCTTGATGCTCTACCACTGAGCTAAAGGGAAATTCCCTACACCTGACGCTTGTAAGGCAACCTAACCGATGCACATCTTTTTACACCATTCCCCTTTTTTCAAACACCAGCCCAGGTTCTTTGACTCCCCCGCCAAAGGTTTTCCTACCTTGAACAGGGAGGGTCAATGGCACCAGTTTGTAGTAGGACGAGGAATAGTTTTATGAAAGATTACTGGTAATTGAGAAACATCTGTCACACCTATCAATTCCTGCAGTTTACTATCAGTATTATATGAGATTACTGGTAATTGAGAAACATCTGTCACACCTATCAATTCCTGCAGTTTACTATCAGTATTATAAGAGATTACTGGTAATTGAGAAACATCTTTTACTCCTATCAATTCCTGCAGTTTACTATCAGTATTATAAGAGATTACTGGTAATTGAGAAACATCTTTTACTCCTATCAATTCCTGCAGTTTACTATCAGTATTATAAGAGATTACTGGTAATTGAGAAACATCTTTTACTCCTATCAATTCCTGCAGTTTACTATCAGTATTATAAGAGATTACTGGTAATTGAGAAACATCTTTTACTCCTATCAATTCCTGCAGTTTACTATCAGTATTATGAGAGATTACTGGTAATTGGATAAAGCCTTCACACCTATCCATCCCCTCAGTTTACTATCAGATTTTACACTGTATATATATATATTTATATAATTAGTGGCAACCGCTTACAGTCTCCATATGCATATTTAGATAACAACATATGCTGAGTGTTAAGTAAATTCACGAAACAAATTATTTTGGAAAAATTGCACATGTGACAGAAAAATATATTAAATAGCAACAATGTATATATATTTTTTACATATACAGATAAGTTAACAATATTCTTTTAACACAAATGGAGAAACAATACTGTAAAAGCAAAGAAAAATAGTCCACAGAACTTGAATCACAAAATGACATAAGCTCACTTGCCCTTCGGGCAGGTGTCAGAGCTAAAAACAGTGGAATAAAATGCTTTTAAACAAAATTATACAGNAGAAACATCTTTACTCCTATCAATTCCTGCAGTTTATATCAGTATTATGAGAGATTACTGGTAATTGAGAAACATCTTTTACTCCTATCAATTCCTGCAGTTTACTATCAGTATTATGAGAGATTACTGGTAATTGGATAAAGCCTTCACACCTATCCATCCCCTCAGTTTACTATCAGATTTTACACTGTATATATATATATTTATATAATTAGTGGCAACCGCTTACAGTCTCCATATGCATATTTAGATAACAACATATGCTGAGTGTTAAGTAAATTCACGAAACAAATTATTTTGGAAAAATTGCACATGTGACAGAAAAATATATTAAATAGCAACAATGTATATATATTTTTTACATATACAGATAGTTAACAATATTCTTTTACCACAATTGGAGAAACAATACTGTAAAAGCAAAGAAAAATAGTCCACAGAACTTGAATCACAAAATGACATAAGCTCACTTGCCCTTCGGGCAGGTGTCAGAGCTAAAAACAGTGGAATAAAATGCTTTTAAACAAAATTATACAGATTTGTTAGTATCATGTATAAAACTGCATGATACTGCACCAGTATAAAAGGGACCTTGTAAATATAATCTGTGTAGCCAGAGAAAATCTCTCCATTATTTCTGGGTACTTATCAAGACATAATACACGTACATGTTTAATTTAGGTACACAACAAAGAATTTATTCTCAACGAATTCATTACATGAGAAAAGTATTTTGAGATCTGGAATATTTAAAGTAAGGGTTGCACTCACAGAGTGATAACTCTTACAAAATCACTTGTGTGTTTTGATTCTGAAGACATGTTGAAGCATCTTTCTAACACTGAATGAGAATGAACGTAAACAAAATGGACAGATGGAGAAATACAAAAGAAATGTTCAAGAAAAAACATTAAAGGAAATGTACCTTGTAAAATCAAATGTGCGTGCAAACCTTTATAGACATGCACATTATTTACTTGTGGGTTCTGATCCAGTTATTTTTCTTTTTTCGATTTCTCTATCTCCTTCACATGAAAGTGTTTTAGACTATAAAAGATGTCATATTATAAATATACTGCACAACCATGATACTTCAATTCTTTGTTTTTCTTTTTTGTGAGAAACCATTGCTCCAATAATGGAATGTCAATATATTTACAGAAATTTACAGAAAACACAATGTTAGCAACAGAAATGACAAACGATATTTTTTCACATTTTCATTTTTAAGCTGTATTTAATACAAGCTAATTACAATGTTAATAAACTTGTAATAAGATGCAGTAAAACCTCCATATAATGCCCCTCGTTCCATTTGCCACCTCGCTTACTGCCAACATATTTAAAAGTCCTTTTTTCCCACTTCTTAAGAATTCCTTCATAATTTTCGTTCAATTTATCGCCAAACCCCTTTATAGCGCCAAAATTACCTGGGCTACATTCGTGTATCCGGTTGAAACGGTTGGACCTGTAATGAAAATGACAGGTGCAGATTTGGACCGAGGCTGACCTCAGGAAAATTTGGTACGTGTAGATTTAGGGGTCCAGACGTACCTGACCGGAACTAAAATGCTGATTATTGCCAATTTGCGTTATTTCTTTCTTAAACAATGTCAAGTCACATGTAATTTTTAAGATACGTTATGTAATTTAGTGGACGCGTGAGAGAAGGGCATAATATTCTTGATATATTGTTGTTTTTTATTCTCCGAAACTGTGGATTTTTAGCTCTGCTTATAGAACGGTCCAAGTGTGTTCGTTTATCGTGGAAAATTTCTGCGCCACACGTACTGTTTCAACCAAGATACACGAATGTAGCCCTGGTACCCTGGTCAAATGGTGGCAGTATAATGAGGTTTTACTGTATTGTATCTTTCATAATTTCTCATTTATGAAATATAATTGTCAGTAAATATTTCTAAAATCCAAGTATCATTACACTACATTTATACATCTGAATAAATCTACACACATCACTGAACAAACATCCTACAAACAGCCACAATATCAAACTTTCACTAGCATAGCCCTTCATCAATGAGGTCGTTGGACGAACCGCAGGACGAAATAGCCAGCTATTCTGAATGCGATGATGAAGATGAAGAGGGGCAGTAGATACTGCCAAAATGGCCAGTCTATCTCGAAGAACTGCAGCACTTCGTGTGACGGAATTGTTGTGGCATTTTGGTGAAGGCAGCTGGAGAATTGTGATACAGATATGTTGGTACTGGAGGCACATCTGCATTAAAAATATTTTCACAAAATGAAAATAAATGTTTAGTCATAGTAGAAATTTTATACTTCAGAATGGAGGGTTCCAAACTTAGAACAAAAAGCCTGTAGCAGATTCAGTATTTTTTTTAAAGGGGGGTTTGGGGAGGGCAACCCAAACTTCAAAACATATTCATTTTACATAGTTACAAATACTTCTATTTGGTAAATTTGTTTGACACAATAAAACTGAATAACAAAATATTACCCAAGAATTCCTAGGTTGGGTAGCAATTTTTTTTAATCATATATACAAATCTGAACAAATACCATCAGATTTTTGCAAATTCTAAACCAGGTAAGAAATATTTGAGTTTTGAATATAAATGCAAAAATAAATTTTAAAAACAAGAAATATCTTAATGGTAGATAAACAGCAGAGAGCTCAGGTACAGTTTATTTTGTTACAAGTCTTAAACAGATGTGAACCCATCAAGAAATATTGTTTCAACATTATCATTTAGTTATACAACAGAGTTTCCTAGTCCAAGGGAAGTAACTCAAGTCATTTTTGATATCATATCCTCGAGTATATATCATGCCATCTCAAATCAATCTAATTAAAATCAGATTCTAATGTAAGAGTATCGTAACAGGAATTAGAATATGATTTTAATTAGATTGTCTCAAATGAAAAGTGAAAACTGAAATTATGTGGAACCATTGTTATTCATTAAACAGCAAGAGATTAAATACAAACTGCATTCCTTATGAAAAATGCAATGCACAAGATACGGATGTAATGTTTCGTGCTTTCATGTGAAACATTTAAACTGTTTAAGCCCGTTGTCATTTTGAGAAACATTGCATTTCTACAGGGAAGCAACCATTTAGCATTCATATCTAAATCCAAATTTGTATTTTTTAGAAACTATATTACTTTCCAAAAAAAACCAAAAAAAAAACCAGCATCCAGTCGGCACTGTACCGGTCAAATGAAACATTTAATTCCAATAAACTATCTTGAACAGCTCTGCCAAAAAATAAATATCAATAATTGAATTCATATAAAATTTCTGTTTTGTTAACACCTGTATAGTTATATTTATGGGGATGGTTGGGCCAAAACTAACTTAAATTATCAACGGATCATAAAAAAATACAACTGTTCATGTGTCAGAGTGTAACAGTAGGAGAAATTACCGTAAATACAGGAATTACTTACAAAACTGGCGGTGCGTCCGTGAATTCTAATGACATCAGACAATGGAAAGTATAGTAGAGAAAAGATATGTATTTCAACCAGGACAGCCAGAACGGTAGATGTCTGGTATAGAAACCCCCTAAAACAGGAAAGTTCAACATAAATAACTTAAGTTATTCACAAAATGTGTTTAATACTTCAGATTTTCCGTTCGTTTAAAGATCATTTGGAACATTTCATTTGCTAATTTGTAATGTCTGAAGCAGTTTTATTATTTGTTTTGAGTTGAAATTTATTTTGTAAATTTCCCTTAGATTTTTTTAAACAAAGCTATGTTATACCCTATTTAAATTAATAACCACAATGTGTTCTTACAAAAAAATTGTGGTAAAGTAAGCTCAAATTTGAAGTACAGGAGCACGGCACAAACTCAAATCCAATGGTCTATACATTATATACTTTAATGCTGGGAATTTGTGCAATCTCTCTGTGATTTAAAATAACTGTCAATCACTCCTTTCATTCATCAACTACTGGTAACTTTGAATAGACTGTTTCTTCATTTTATAGCTAGGGGTACAGAGTTTCGGTAGGAGGAAGAATGACTTTTCCAGACTTATCGTCTTACCTAATAACATGGTGGTCATTATACACACTGTAGCTATGGTCATTGCTCTTCTGATGTCCATACACGCTATACCAAGGAAAAGGCCTATACTCTGTAATAAATAGTTATACAAGAAATAAATTAATATTGTACTTCAGTTCAGGATAAAACATATCTTTTTTTTTTATAAAAACAGATGTTTGAGCTGGAGATCATATATTTATGTAACAGAGGTCATTTATTTGTTTAATGCCTCTGGTAGGAGTCGAACCCGGAACCTCTAGTTTACAAGTCTTACACGTGCACTCTACCAATTGAGCTAAAGAGAAATTCTCCCTAGCCGAGTTGGTAGGAAGTGGCTAGTATTTTACCAGGGTGACATATAATATAGCAGACAACTGTGTTCTTTGCAAAAAACAGTACACACAGACATTCAGAAATTTAATCTAACAATATGGAAAGTGTCTGGTTTTCCTGAAGGTAATGCAGTGTATATGTATAGAAACATTTTCTTTTTCATATTTCTTACATATATCATAAAATGTATATATATATCACTGTATACAGAGGTATTTTCGGAGAGTTAATTTTAATTTATAGAGTTTAGTAAATCCTTGAACTTCAACGAAAACTTTAACCTGTATCATGTAAACTATTGTATTTTCCACATCAATGCCAAAATTAACAAAGCTATATGCAGAATTATCTCCCCTCTTGCAAGAAAAGGGATGCAGACAATTTTTTTTCAAATGATTGTGTGATACTTTCTCTTTATTTTCTACATACCTGCCCCGCTATAGAATGAATGAAGAGTGTGCCGAGGGTGGCGAAGTATGCCGAGACCCCGTTTAGTCCGACGGACCAGTACACTATCGTCCCAAACACGAGGGGCTGGGCAAGAATTAGAGGTAGTTCACTGGTCATCTTGGCTAAGTAATAGGCCGACACCCGGTACCAACCCGAGGCTCTCTCCTTGTTGATCACCATACGCTCTGATGGAACTGAAATAAAGATATAGTAAATTCTGTAAAGACGGGGCCAATATATGGATGTATACACATACAATAAATGTGTACAGGGACTGAATACGTCAACACTTTCTATCAAATACTAGTCTTGCAGTTTGAAATGATCGACTGTTACCACAACCCATGTTCAAATTGTTATCTCAGTAAGTGCCAATTTTCTATACACTCTGGGTGATGATTATGGTAAATATGGTATGTGACTTCTGTGTATATGTACAAAGACAGATGGCATAAACTTTCTTGCAGAGACATTTTTACTTGATTAAAGAATGCAAGTAAGTTTCATTCTCATTGTAACATGCGGGCGGTCACCCTTCCAACTAATGATCAAGCTTGACGTTGTTGAACTAGTGAGCGGGTCCCCAGATTATACCACATGACTGGAAAGACTGGCTTGCCAGTAAGGCAGTATTTTCCCCTCAACTTCCTTAGCTGTTGCATCATTTACCATGAATTCTTCTGCCATGCAATACCAATCTTGACAGTCTAGTAAGAAGTCTCTGAACTATTAATATCTCCTACCATCTGAGGCATAAAAGTGTCTGTATCCACAGGGGCGTGCCACAGATCCCAAACCCCTCGATCTGTGTAAACACAGGGGCGTGCCACAGATCCCAAACCCCTCGATCTGTGTATATACATAATACACATATATACGGGCCGTGGGGTTTGGGATCTGTGCCACGCCCCTGTGTCTGTGTCTGTATCCACAGGGGCGTGGCACAGATCCCAAACCCCTCGATCTGTGTAAACACAGGGGCGTGCCACAGATCCCAAACCCCTCGATCTGTGTATATACATAATACANACGAGAGCGGAGAAGAGTCAAAATAACATCAATGTCATTACTTTTGAGCCTATTAACCCTTTCACCCCTAGTTAACTTTAGTGGAATCTACCATCCATTTATTGGAATGAGTCCATCATGCGGTCTAAGGTGGTGAAAGGGTTAAATTGCACTTGCAGCCGAAATATGAATATATTGTATTGAGGTAGTATAAAATTAGGTACCATGCATGCAATAGATATTACTGCTTGTAAAATGTACTCACAGGACGTGACGGTATCAAACAGGGGAGTGAATCCGTAGTTCATGGACATGAAAAATATCTGCAATAAATACCAAGGCAGATTTATAAACACTGTTACAACTCATAACCAACGAAATTCAAGAATGGCAACTTTTCTAATTAACGCAGATCATGAACAAATGAAACTTAAATGTGTGTTACACATTCACTGTATATACTGTAACAAATGTATACTATGTTGATACCAGTAACATTGATTTGGGTTTGACCAAACGTTTATTATTATTAGTTATGGACTATTGTCGAGGTAGATACGTTGTTATATAGACCTGATAGAGTGATATAAACCGAGGACACAGTCCGAGGTCGATATTACTCTAACAGGTCTATATAATAACAAACTGACTGAGACAAAAGTCTTTAATTTTTATATCACATATAACATGTCTTTAGATAAGATGAGATATTAGATATCCAAATAGCGAGAATCAAGGGGTGGTTTTCGGAACGAAATATTCAGATCTAAATATAGAAACATGATGTCGACATGGTCATGTGCAAGATAACAATAGAAACATGGGGTCGATATTCTACATTCAGCGATTCTGAGACCAAGGATTAGTCAATTAGAATCAAGAAAACCCAGATCATACATTATAAATGTCAATTTAATTCTTCACACTGCGCTTCACATAATGTTGACCAAATCATCCAAATGACAAAAAAAATAAAAAATGAAATAATTGAGATACATGTAAAATCATTTTAAGTGAAAATTGAGAATTAAATACTTTTAATACATAGGTTACGGTTTAAGCAGTATGCAAAGTCTGACAATTAGTTAATACCTATCAATCACTATCTAACATTCTAATAAATAATTTCTGTGTTATCAGAGTGGGTAGTTATAAGGTTTCAAGGTTGAAAAGGATGACCTACCACCCCCATCCGGTCTCGTAGAGTGGCTTCTGTCCTGGGAAGCTGGAACCAGATCAAACTGACCAGGATCGTCATGGTGACGGCCTCAATGACTTTGAACCTGTTGAAGATTTGTGTTTTGGACTGGCGGAAAGTACGAATCGTGAGATTTGTGTACTGGGTGAGAAAACCAGTCGGCCATTTTCGTTTCTTGTCGATCACGGTTTCCATGGCACCGTTGTCAATTTCATCTAGTTCCATCAAACTCATGTGGATACTCCCTGGATCTGACAGATTCAAGAAAATTGCATGTAATTTTATTTATTTTTTAATTTTAATGGATATCCATGAAACTTCATTCACAAATGTTAAATGAATCTTTCATACGAGTGTGGTTCAATGCCTTGAACAAACCAGTTTAAGCGAGGGGGATCCTATATGTCGTTTCTGAGGTATAAGTTTCCGCAACAAAAGTCACACAATTTAGAAGTTATATAGAATATTAGAAAGGCATGTAGTGACTGTATACGTTATAAAGGTAAATCAGTAACAAGCCAACTTCGTCGCAGTTTAAGATTGGTAGATTTTGAAAGAAATGGCTGGAATTTCACATCCTTCATAAAATGGATATACCTATTGACTGGTAGCTGTTTGTTAGGAACCATACACCATTGTTTTAGCATTGTTGTGACAGCTGTAATAAGATTCTCCTCTTTGTTTACCAGATGTGCTATATAACACAACCCCCTCCCTCTCATCACGTAGTATGTGTATCTTAAACCTGTTCCAATCCAAGAGAAAAAAGTACTAGTACCTAGGCTAGAAAACAATGTATTGTTGCAATGCCTTTAGGTTGTTAAGACTTTTCTTTAAAATCAAAGTCCTCACACAGTATGACGTACCTTCCTCATCATTTGCAGCCTCTTTTGGTTTTGACCGAAATCTTTTGATGATGTTGATTTTGTCGTAGAAGCGTTTGCTTTTATCAGCGTCGTCCTTCAAGACAGAGCTAGGGACATTCTCTATCTTTCGGCCATTTTGGCTTCCCCTTAGCATCGTGGGCCACTCATTCTTCTTCCTGAAATAAAAAGTTTAAAACATGTGTAATGAGAATCTATTCAGTTTTTATTTCATCTTGTTTCTCATCATGCCTAATTGTCAACATTATCCAGCTAGAGATGTTTAACCGTTTCAACCCTAATTGTCAACATTATCCAGCTGGAGATGTTTAACCATTTCAACCCTATGTAACTTTAGTAGACTCTGTCATGCATTGATCTGGATGAGTCCATTATGGTCTATAGTGGTAAAAGGGTTAATCTAATGGTGGACATCACATTCTCTTACCCTGGACAGGAATATTCACACTTTTCATGTTGCGAGTTATCCTGCTCTCACCGTAGGTCAAGATGAAGGGTTCCCCAGTCAACACAAATGTATGACATCATACCGACAATACAATGACATTATGTCAATAATGCATTGAGCTTTTAATGTCAACTTTCCATCTGACATATATGACAGGGTCAACAGGGTTAGTGAGAAAAAGAATCTTTCACCCCATTGATTTGGGATTGGAAAGATTTTGAAGTTGCCAACATTTGACTGGACAAATGTTGGCAGTATAACAAGGTCTCACTGTATAACAATACAAAACCAGTGAGTTTACGTACAGTAGTAATATCTATACCTTTGGTCATAGGCTGCATCCACTATTCTCTTCCTTGTCTTTTCATCTTCTTTCAGTTTTTCCACTGAAAAATTTGTAAAATATGACACATTCAAAAAATACATTTCATCAACCAGTATTTTCATTGGTCAAGCCTTAACTGTGGTATTACCCAGTACTCGTTTGAGAAGTCCTTTTAATTTGAATTATCAACAAATTTTATCCTCCTTTTGAATATTTTCTTTCTTTGTACATATTTGTATGTATATAAATAATGCTTATTATTTTGTTATATATTCTCTTCATAATTCCCATTTTTATCTTATCAAATAAATTCACAATTTTTTTTTCAATTTTCACCCCAAAACACACAGATCCCTCCCTTTTATACTTTCTAGAAATTGACATCTAAAAATGGCTACGATAAAATCAGACACATTCAACTGTAGGTGAAGTAAAAATAATGAAAGTATATGATAATCTTTCAGACTTTTTACACCTTAATATTACAGAAAGCCCATGCTTAATATAAGCCTATCCCTCTGACATTTTACAGACAAGGCTAATATCAGGAATACCAAGCAAGCAGATAAAATTAAGAAATATAGCTTACAGACAAAATCGGCCGGATTATAATGTTGCGACATCTCCATGCCAACCGAGCCGAAGAATTCCACCACCTTGTCTATATCCCCGTAGTAAGCCGACTAAAAGTTAAATAAAAATCAAACATCTGTATAATTATTCGATCGAAACAAAAGATAATATTCCAAATTTTCTTAGCCTAGATTAGTAAACTGACTTTTTAGTATTTGTAGTTTCCTAACAATGTTTCAGGTTTTTTAATCATTTTTCATTTACAGTGTTATTGAAAAAGTCCATCGGGGATATGCTGAAAATCGTTGATTCTATGTAAATCTACTTATATTTCTCCACTGAAAATACTACTTAGGATTTGAAAGTATGAAATGTTTAGTCTTGTTAAATCAATATCTGACATATATTTATCTCAATTTTTAATCTTTTGGTAAGTGAATAATCTATTTTCTGTGATATTACAAATTTCTGTGTGCTCAGATATTGGCATAAAATAAAATAAGCCCCTGGTATGTAAACAGATCTAAATTACCATAAAATGATCGCTGACATTTTTTTTTTTTTTTTTTTTTACATAATTCAGAAATATTTGAAGTTAACACCAGAACAGGTATGGTAAACAAAGATTAGTACTGGCATTTAAGGCAGACGTTCCAGATAGGTTAGTTCACATACACCAGGGGGCGCTGTGTTAGGAAAGCAGTGTTAAAGGTTGCTATGGAGATCATGCAAGGGCCACAACACAGGACTCTACACTGAAAATGCAACAAAAAATATTACAAAATGGACAAAAATAAATAAATAACAAACATGTACATGAAATTATAAATTAAAGGGTTCAATAAGATAAGCTCACCTGGATATAAAGTTGTTTCGTAACCAGATTCTAACTGCTTTTTAATGTAAAATATTGACATTAAATCTTTTTCCTGGACAATTATTATTGCAATCATAATAAAGAATTAATTCACAAAGACTTAAGGACATGGAAAATATCTGGATAAAACTGACTTAATTCTGAGCCTTCACTGAAAATATATTGATAAAGCTATCTCAACTCTGAACCTACACTGAAAATATCTTGATTAAGCTGAATCAGCTCTGAGCCTACACTGAAAATATCTGGATAAAGCATATTATAAGCAATTGAGGCACGGTAGTCAAGTGGTAGGACGCCGGGCTCGAGACCGAAGGGTTGCGTCTTCGAGTCACGGCACAGCACTGTGTTGTATCTTTGAGCAAGATACTTTACTCCGTTTGTTTCAGTCTACTCAGCTGTAAATGAGTACGTGGCTGGGCAGTGCTAGAACTGTTGAATGCTAACTGTTAGCCCCAAAATGGCAGCTCCGGCTGTATATACTCCCCAGGGAGTTGAGAAAAGTATTGGCTGGTTGCAAAGGCCCTATAACCACGGATAATAATTTGTGAACCGCTTTGAGACGACCTACGAACTAAGTTGTGATAAAGCGGTATATAGGAACCTCAAATTATAATATTATAGCCAGGTGAGCAACACTAAAACTATGATAAATGAAAGTCAATTACAAATGTGAAAAAATAATATCATCTACCATCGACATGCAAGTGAAATATTAATCAGCTCATTCAGGTCAGGCAAGTTAATAAATACAATAATTAAATGAAAAATGAAAACAATTCACAAAATAAACACAACATAAAAAGCAACAACAGCAAAATTAACAAAATTAAATTAAAAAGCATTACATAAAATAACGAAAATAGAACAAGATGCAGAAAATATATCCTGAAAGATTACTTTCAAATCGAGGGTCAACAGTACTTTCAGAAGAAAACTTCCAAACAAGTTGGAACCAATAACTTAAAGCCAAATTAAGATTTTTTATAAACATAATAACAATATTTTTAACTATAGGGCCCTCACAGGGTTTCTTCAAGCAGAAACCTGGGTGGCTTATATATATCCAGTACTCATTGTATATCACAGCTTTCAACTTGATAAACTAATCAATTCAATTCTCAAAACGTGCAATATTGCATTGACTTTTCCATTATTTCCTGCAATAATTTATACCAAATATTCATTATATGTTATTATAATTCGATATGATTGACACAAAAAAATTGTGAAAAAATTATACTTTACAAATTAGTGCATGTCTAGACACACATTTAACTACCTTTATGAAAGATATATAGTCCTGAATGGTCTCCAATGTTTAAATGTATGATTGTGATACAAACAATTTACATGTATATCAGTAAGCTATATATTCCATCTTTGCATATTGCAGAGTTATCTTCTATTGTGAGCAGGTATTGATTTTTACGTCATTGGTTTGTGTGAGAAAATTACGTCGTTTTCTCAAAAACTGATGACGTTACTCTCACAAACAAATGACGCAACAATCAATACCTGCTCACAAGAGCAGATAACTCTGCAATAAGAAAAGACGGAATAACTAGTTAATCACATGTTAATTTGGAAGCAACAAAAGCTTAAACAACACTTGGGTGATTTTCAGAAAAGCAACAAGGGGTTATATTTACGAGCTGTTTTATAGATTGTTAGTATCGACAGTGAAATTAGTAAACATGTTAGTTAAAACTGATGATGATAGGTGATCAGCTGGTATACCAGTCATGCATGAACTACTTCATTTTCTGCCATGAGCAATAGAATATCTAACTAGTGAAGTTAGTATTAGATTAATTATCGGTAAATAAGATCCTTTCTTACTTTTATTTTTGACATGAACAAACACAAAAAAAAGCCCATTTAAATTAAAGCTGGATTGATTCAGCAAGACTTACCTCCCCTTCTGACATGAGCAATAGACTATCAAACTGGTAGAAGATGAAGCTGGATGGTTGGTGTATTGTGGCCACAACCGTTTTGTTGTGCTGTCTGGCATACGTTTTGAGGGTCTGCACTAGACTGAACGCTGTACTGTAGTCCAGACCAGAGGTAGGTTCCTGTAACAGCAATCACAACATTGTATCAGCCTATTAAATTTACCGTATTTATCCAGCAATAAGCCCATGCCTGCTAATAAGCCCATCCATGTCAAATACAGCTCAGTAGACATGCTAACAAATGCTACTGCATTGTACTGCAATAATACCACCCCCTACATTGAGCCAGAGTTCTTGTTTTGTCCTCCTTGGCTTATAACAGAATAAATACAGTGATACAACCATTTCTAAACATTTTCTTGAGGTTGGTAAGTATTAATTATGAAAAGTTTCTTGATACACAACCAGTAATTGTTTCTATGTGACGTTTCGATGACAAGTATGGTATGTTCTGTCACCTTCATTAGAAAAAAACTGTCTGATGAAGGTGACAGAGTACACACCGTACTAGTCATCAAAACAATTACTGGTTGTGTAACAAGAAAGTTTTCATAAGACTTAGTGATACAACCAGTTTGAATATGCCCTGGAATAACATTCCAGTAAGAATCTAATAGTTTTGTACAGCCAAGTATATATTAATTCTTAGATGTAATTTTATGGCTTTATTTTTTGACACAATTCAATTGATGAATTCAATATTTTATAATATGGGAATTGTGTAGAAATGATTTATTATGTCCTGTTTGGCCTTATATTAATGGACATAGTTTCGAACCTAAATGGAAGTCAGACTCCCAACACTTACATCAAGATATATCATTAGAGGATCTGTGATCAGTTCACAAGCGATATTTGCCCGCTTTTTCTCTCCTCCAGACAGGCCTCTCGTCCACATGTCGCCCATAACTGTTGACCAAAATAATACACTGAAAATCATCTTGTTATTATAGACTTTCAGAGTTGGAAACTCTACATGTTGTTATGGACAAGGATTTTAAATCCTTTTTATAGCATTTATTACGTATGTCTGTGGGTGATCGGATGATCAGGTGATCAAATTTTAAATCTCCAACCTTTCTAGAAGAAAACAATCCCGATGGAGATTGTGTTATATTTAGAGACATCAATATCATTCGTCCGGTAAGTTTTTCTTGTTATGAATGGAAAAATCACCAGGACCGATATTCTGTGTACTATAAGCCTCCTTTAGCAGCATGCCTAAGTCTCCGAGTCAATGCATAGAGAGATATTTTATATAAAGAAGGTCAGAGACAGCTACAAAGTGTGCTTACGTCAGAAGTGATTAAAAGGTTGAGGCAGTACATGTATATATATGTACATAATAGATATCAGGATTACAACAGACAGATGTAATGTATCCAACAAGCATTGTTCTTATACCAGAGCAGAATTATGCTTGCTACACTCAAACATTTCCACAGTAATGTCGATCAAATGATGGAAGTGACAGAAAAGTGAGATTTCTATTTAAATGTCATCAATATTATAAATGAAAAGCAATAGTGAGGGGGGGGGGTGATATTCAAATAACATTATAAATTCATTGTCAATTAACTGTTCTGCCTTCACCTTTTACTGTAAAGCATAAATATAAGTGACTTCACTGTTTCCAAAATGTCTGTTAAAAAAGTGTCTCCTTCAGTTAATATGATTTATGTCCTTAACCCTTTCACCCCTATGTAACTTTAGTAGACTCTACCATGCATTGTTGATCCAGATGAGTCTATTTTGATTTACAGTGGTGAAAGGGCTAATCTCCCTACTGCAGACATAACACTGACACTGAAGAATTTCACAAACGGTAATTTCCCCTTCATTTCAATTTCCCTTGGTAAAACTGGGCCACAGAATTAGGGCTGAACAGGTAGCTCAATGGGTCCCGAGTGATTCTGTTGTGATCGGAGGTCCAGAGTTTGAATCCTGGTTTTGCCCTGTTAACATTGCATTACCCTCAGAATACTTGTAATATTTTTGGTTTATTTCAGCTTTATTATCTTTTCATAAAAGTTTCGCAAGAAATGTTTTTTGGTTCAGAAAGATTTATAATTATTCTATAGTCATATTGGTAAAAACATTTCAAAATATAAAGTCATGTAGTTACAGTTTTGGCAGTGGTATGGAGATCCTTCGGGATAATTTCATTTAAACAGATCGACAAATGTGGGTGCTATATATTACTGTTATACAGCTCTGAAGTATAGTTCCTCATTTCTAATTGGACAGTGTATTTGTAGGGTACTCCAACTTACTTGTTTCCAGGCACTTGGTAAGGTCAAGGGCATCGACGATTTCATTGACCTTTTCCAGTTTCTCTTTCCGTGACATGGAATCGGGTAACCTGACCATGGCTGCAAACTGAAAATATAAATGTAGGCAGGGACGTGAATGCAAGTCACCAATTTCAGCCAATCAGTGGACAGTATTTCTGTGTAAAGGCTATCCAAGCGACAGTTCCCAGAGTAAATATGCAGTGTATTTTTCAAAATAATATGAAGTTATAGAAGGATACCTAACTAAGAATGAGATTATATTCAATGCTTATTTGCTTATTGAGTGAACTTGAGCCTGTGGTAAAAGAGTTTATTTGCTTGCTTTTTTTTTTTAATATTATTCCCGGTATGTGGCGCATGTCTCGAAATCACGTTTATGAATATCTGAGCACATTAACTTAAGTAATACCAACAGCTTGCGGCTACCGCCTTAGCTAAAAAATCAGTAATTTTGGTTTTATATTTTAGTTTCTGTTGTTTTTCGCTAATGTAACATAAAGTTATTCATGATACTGAGACTTCAAAATCATGTATTAAGTCAACAACAATGAAGGACAAAGATCATACCTGGTACTGATCATGACACTGAAGACCAATATCATTTATTGAGATGACTGACCTTTTTCAAACCAATTATGAAGAGTTAATGTAAAACACTTGTCGATTGTAATACAGATAACTCCATCTTCTGGTTTTTTAATGATGCTCCAGGGTTTGTTAATTTTTGAAATTGAACACTCTTACTACTGTACAAGTACACCGGGAAATTTCTCCCCGTCAAACTTTCGCCTTACCCTCGTAAAATCCATATTCTCTCAATGTTAATATCATCTTTCATGTTTGATTAATGTTCATTATGTTGTTTACTAATTTTCTCCGTAATGATAAATTTGCCTTCATTACGGAGGGCAAACAGAACGGAGGTTTATCATAAGAACAACTTCATTTTTTGGTAGTACAGGCTGAGTTGGAAAGAACCGAATTTCTGGAGCCACGCTCACTCAAGTCATGCCTAATACTTTAACCCTTTAACCCCTATATAACTTTAGTAAACTCGACTCTGCATTAATTTGGATGAGTCCATTATGGTCTACAGTGGTGAAAGGGTTAAAATGTGGAAAATTCCACCAAATCAAACATATCATCCCTTCACTAGCAAAATCTCATATCAATTGTGCCCAGTGTTTAATTCGCCTTCATTAATATAAAGGAATGTGAAAAGTTTCAAATTGACAGTAACTCTTCCATTATTTGATGTAAGTGTGGAGGATTCTTTGCACTTAAATTGTCAGCTCAATGTCTGCAATAAAATCAGAATTTAATGTTTTGAAAGGAGCAAAACAAAGTTTACTCACCGTCAATGTCTCCTTTAAAGTGAGGTTGGGGAAGAAGACATCTTGCTGGAGAACGTAACACACCTTCCGTTTGAGTGATTTATTTATCTTACTTCCATTCAGAGTGATCTCCCCTGATGAAAGAGGGTTTCTGCCCGCTAGAGTGTTAAGTAAAGTCGTCTTTCCCGCCCCTAGAAATGTGAAACAAGCTTGAATGAGCAGAATGTCTCAAAAGGCATGAAGCCTGAGTACAAACAAAATCGTACAAGCAGAATTCAAAATAAAATATTTGACGGAATGTCGATAGATGTTTCCAATGAAAGAACAAAAAGTTAGCTCATTACATTCCCATAATGTAACATGACGTCATTTAGAATAAGCAACAGATATGTTGGAAGGCTTCGATTTCGAGATCTAGGAAATATATCATTATTACCATACAATTAACCCTTTTAACCGTATGTAACTTTTGGAGACTCTACCATTCATTGATCTGGATGAGTCTATTATGGTCTACAGTGGTGAAAGGGTTAAGAACCATTTTCAATCAAAGCAACAAACGAAGGTCAGTAGGGCCATATAATGTAGTTTTATCAGTAATGTATCCCTGTTCTATTTTTAGTATCAGTGACTTAATTGATGATTGGCCATCTTGTATTTTCAAGGATGCCACTTAATATGGCATTTTTTTTAATGAAGGATATCTGGGGCCAGCAAATATTATTTACAACCGAAATGAACACAGGTGGGTTAGAAACGGCATTACAGATGCTTCTTAATCCCTGTTGCGCACATTTGATATA
Organism: Mizuhopecten yessoensis; assembly: GCF_002113885.1. NCBI lineage: Eukaryota > Metazoa > Mollusca > Bivalvia > Pectinida > Pectinidae > Mizuhopecten > Mizuhopecten yessoensis. Next base: position 1,352,504 of record NW_018404481.1, read on the forward strand.
CCAGGGTATCTCCATGAAAAATTTCAGAAATTCTAGACTTCTGGGTTCTGAGATAATCTTCTGAAACAAGAGTGTTGATGGACAGACAAACAGACAGGTGGACACCATGATTAGCATATGGCACCTATAAAGCAGGCCGTAATCATAACCCTATTCAACTTGTTATGTATATTACTGCTCTTCGTGATCATGGGACAGACATATAACCACATGTGCAGATTCAGGTTTCCATTTGATATCTGAGATCCTGTATTCTAGAGATAATTCATTTTATAGTAATTTATTTTAAACTGTTAATACAGTCAACAGAGAGGCAGATACCGCTGTTAGAGTATGACCTCATTTTTTTCAATTTTGGTCCTTAACCCATTCACCCCTAAAGTCACAATTGAACCTTACCAAATCAATGACAGGGGCAAGTCCAGTTTAAATATGTAGGGGTGAATGAGTTAAAAAACATGAGTCAACAACATTAAATTTTGCAGATACATCTAGATGAAATATGGTTTTGGTATATGGTTTTCATTTTTGGCAGAATTCCGCATGAGGACAGCAGAACTATCACAGTAAACAATAAACAGGTTCCACTGTACAGTGTCATGTTATGTAAAACTATCACAGTAAACAGTTAACAGGTTCCACTGTACAGTGTCATGTTATGTAGAACTATCACAGTAGTAAACAGGTTCCACTGTACAGTGTCATGTTATGTAATTACACAAACTGACCACTTGGTCCCATGATGGCCAGAAGTTGACCAGCCTTGACCATTCCGCTGACATCTTTCAGGACTTCTTTTGGGCCAATGTGAGCGGTGACGTCCCGGAACACGAGCTCCAGGCCACGGCCTCCATTGGTTTTAGTCCCGGGTTTACTGGACATGTCGCTATTACTCAGTGTCATTCTCTGTGATACATTTCAGGTTGTTGTCGTTATCGCATATCTGAAAGTAAATATATTTATTGTGAGTTTTTATTTCAAAAGAATATTGATTCAGCATGTGACATACAGTAAAACCTACACACAGTAGCCCCTTGTTTCATTTACCCACTCATTTTCCTGTCTCGTTCCCACCCATCACAATTCATTGTTATGACTCCAAGTCTTTATCAACTTCATTTCTAAACAGACTTACATAAGTTTTTTGCAAAGTTTAAATATGAGAATACTTCATATGAATTTGAAATTCAGCAGCCAAAGGTCAATGCCAAGGTCAGTGTTGCTATTTATAGTTCAACATTTTCTATTTTATCAACAGATTCATTCATTCTCATCAGTTTATTGTTCTCATAAGTTTATGGACTCAATTGTCTTACTGACATTTTGTAGTATTTCATTTATACATCAAATCTTCCTCAGTATTTTTCCAAACCACTTTGTTACATGAATTGCAAATTTTCTGAAATGACATTGGCTAAAAACTTCCATTGGTGACTGAGTTATAATGTAAATGATGACAGATAGCAAGGTTTTACTGTACTTGCGTTGGCTGTCATACACAGTATATCACTTTATGTTACAAGTACTCTATAGATGCACATGTGCGCACACACATAAAATGTCACATATGGGCCAGGGTATGCTAAACAAGGACCGTTGATCTGATTATTGATAGAAACCTCGGAGTATTGTCGTTGTAATAAATTCCAATAAACCTGCAACTTCATAAAAAGCAATTCATAAATACATACAGCCGAATCTGCTCAAGTGACCATCTGCATTAAATGACCATCTGTTTTATGCGACCACTTTTCATTCCTCCCGACCGTTTTTACTATGTATTTCAACTGTATTATGGGACCATCTGTCTAATACGACCAGCGACCACCCAATACACACTGACCCCAAAATTACGTTAAACGACCACATTTGATGTATTTTAGCGACCATGTTTGAAAATATACCAAACGTACGTTGGAATAGTGGTGTAACTCCAAATTTGTGACCGTCACCACATTTGACGGAAAGGCTAGTAACTTCACGATCTTTTCATCAAGTTCAGTGAACAAATTTGACAAAACCAATTTCTAACATTCATATGTACAGGTATTCAATTTTATACTAATTCTTCTCCAAAAGTATGTGGGGTACCTAGCTTTATATAGCCAAAATTTTTTTATCAAATATGACTGTCTACTGTTAACGTCAATAGATATTCTAATTCAACAGCGGTGTAACGCAATATTTCATTGATCAATCAACCAAATAATCACGATATACCTTCCATAAATTTCTCATTTGCATATGAAGCCCGGATGGCAATTGTAAATCACCAGGCATCATTGACCCCGACACCTCATGAAATTGATCATAAATGATGTTATGAAATATGACTTGACCCTGAAAGGTCAATGCAATTCCCCACTCCCTTTGAATGTGAATGAAATCAATAAAACCCGCAAAACATTTAAGTCAGAGTTCTGAAGAACACACACACATAACCCAAAATCATTGGGTTTTTTCAGTGGTTTAAGCTTATATGAATTAAGATATATCTACTGTGTTTTAAGATAAATTTGCATCCATGAATTATGATGATACTGTCATAAATATTGGGTTTCATGACTCCACTCTGCGTTGTGAGTAACACTCAATGTGCAGCAGTATAAATATGACAAATCACGTAACATTTTAAAACAATTCTGGGTTATTATCCCTTACAAACATACAGTTAGACCTGTACTAATATAAGAGACCACTCTCTGTAAGTCCAAAAAGTGGTCTCTGTATGCAGGTGGTCTCTTGATCCTGAGATATGCTTATGTCACACTGAATTCAACACAATATGTAAAATTGGTCTTTTAACACTCTCACACATATGGCCTATTTACACAGATGGTCTCTTTACACAGGTGGTCTCTTGATCCTGAGATATGCTTATATGGTCTTTTAACACTCTTACACATATGGCCTATTTACACAGATGGTCTCTTTACACAGGTGGTATCATAATAGAGGTGGTCTTATGAGCAGGTTTGACTGTACAATGCACCATACTTTTTATAGAATTGAAAATTTTAAAATAATGTTCAACCATTATTTTTTTGAATTACAAAAATAAATGAACAGATCATGTATTTTATTGCCACTCTTAATTACAGTCTTGCCAAACTTGAAATTTTGAAATTTCCATGAGGGAGATTCTTCATGTACATGCTCAAATTTAAAAACATAAGTATAAGGTGTGTAAATAAAAAACATCACTTAAGAATATCATATTTTGAGGTAATTGTACATTCTAATGAAATCAATAGATCTTATAGGAATAGTTTAAGAAGCTTACTGGCTGAAAATGGTCAAAACCGGGAGTCTCCCTCCAAAATACGGAGAGTTGGTATAAGTTAATGCACTTCATGAATGACATGTACACCTGCCTGAAAGTGTTCCGATCCTGTAACCAAGCTGGACAAACACGCGGGGTCTGTTTGCTTCTCGGGAATATATCCCTCGACACACCAATCCTATAGCCCCAGTCAACACTTACATTTGTCTGGTCAGTGTTTGTGCTTGTAGTACAGAACATGTTTTCTTAGGCGATATGTTTACATGTTAGACCTAAGTAAACACAAAATCAAACAGACAGGCTTTCTTAAACAATCTATCTCGAAAGTTTCCTTCCTGGTCATACTGGTACAAAGAGAACTTGAATAAATTGTGCAGTGAGGCGTTGGTCAGTCTTAGGTCTGTATCCCCTATATAGTCCTACTGAAAATTGTAAAACACTCAGCTATCTATATATTTATGTTACATATCACATAATGTATTGTCTTATCCAGTGAATATCCAAATGTCATATCTTTTTTACACGTATTAACCCATGTAATATGACCTATCCGCCCTGTGATTGGTTGTAAGTTTCAGTTGTTTCAATTGTGACGTCACGCCTAGGACAAGTACATGACGTCACAGACTTACGCACAGGAGTCAAAATGGCGGCCTTTTACATTTCAAGGGTGCATGAAAACCGTAGTGCTCACGAAATTCAATGCCCATTGAATATAAATACCATGAATATACAGATAAAAGAAAATACCTAATTACCCTTCCACTGCCAATAATGACGATAAAACACCAATATAATATGGTATTTGACATTATTTGGATAATACACTGGTAAAATAAATCCCATCACTCCGACACAAATTACCCTCAGGATTGCAATATTGCGATATTACACAGAATGTAATTCCCCAGAACTATTCCGTCTTTGCGTATTGCAGAGTTATCTTCTCTTGTGAGCAGATATTGATAGGTACGTCATTGGATTGTGTGAGAAATTTACGTCGTTTTCTCAAAAATTGATGGCGTTACTCTCACAAAAAAAATGACGTAACAATCAATACCTCCTCACAAGAGCAGATAACTCTGCAATACAAAAAGACGGCATAGTTATGGTCAGAAAAACTGCGAAAAAGATCAGCCCCTCAAAATTAAACAACTATACAGTATTAAAGTACTGTTCATGACTGCTGTCAGCAAAATAATCATTTATATAAATATACTTGCCGGTACATTAACTTAACGCAAACCAAACATAGCGAGAGGAATCTGTTTACAGCTCAACACAGAATCATATAAGTGCTACCCAAAACAACAAGTACAGCAATGCAATATCCAATTAACTCTATATATTTCTACTGCGCAGGAAATATAAAGACGCCTGCAGACTTAGCTTGTTGTTAATGAAAGAACATGTACATCAGCAGCAATATTTTGGAGAGAAAAAGATGTTTTGAAGCTTCATTAAGATGTGTATCATTCATGTTATGTTTACAGACCTGTGACAAAGCCAAATTGTCAAGGCCATCATTATTCAATACTCACAATACTAACCCTAGCTGTGCTTGACAGGTTGGTCTTACCCGATCTGTACTCGACAGGTAGATCTTACCCGAGCTGTGCTTGACAGGTAGATCTTACCTGAGGTGTGCTTGACAGGTAGATCTAACCCGAGCTGTGCTTGACAGATAGATCTTACCCAACCTGTGCTTGACAGGTAGATCTTACCCGAGCTGTACTCAACAGGTAGATCTTACTCGAGCTGTGCTTGACAGGTAGATCTTACCCGAGCTGTGCTTGACTGGTAGATCTTGTCCGAGCTGTGCTTGACAGGTAGATCTTACCCGAGCTGTGCGTGACAGGTAGATCTTACCCGAGCTGTGCTTGACTGGTAGATCTTGTCCGAGCTGTGCTTGACAGGTAGATCTTACCCGAGCTGTGCTCGACAGGTAGATCTTACCCGAGCTGTGCTTGACAGATAGATCTTACCCAACCTGTGCTTGAGAGGTAGATCTTACCCAACCTGTGCTTGACAGGTAGATCTTACCTGACCTGGGCTTGACAGGTAGATCTTACCCAACCTGTGCTTGACAGGCAGATCTTACCCGAGCTGTCCTTGACTGGTAGATCTTGTCCGAGCTGTGCTTGACAGGTAGATCTTACGTGTATCATTCATGTTATGTTTACAGACCTGTGACAAAGCCAAATTGTCAAGGCCATCATTATTCAATACTCACAATACTAACCCGAGCTGTGCTTGACAGGTTGGTCTTACCCGAGGTGTGCTTGACAGGTAGATCTTACCTGACCTGTGTTTGACAGGTAGCTCTTACCCGAGCTGTGCTTGACAGGTAGATCTTGTCCGAGCTGTGCTTGACAGGTAGATCTTACCCGAGCTGTGCGTGACAGGTAGATCTTACCCGAGCTGTGCTTGACAGGTAGATCTTGTCCGAGCTGTGCTTGACAGGGAGATCTTACCCGAGCTGTAGTCAACAGGTAGATCTTACCCCAGCTGTGCTTGACAGGTAGATCTTACCCGAGCTGTAGTCAACAGGTAGATCTTACCCCAGCTGTGCTTGACAGGTAGATCTTACCCGAGCTGTGCTTAACAGGTAGGTCTTACCCGAGGTGTGCTTGACAGGTAGATCTTACCCGACCTGTGCTTGACAGGTAGATCTTACCCGAGCTTTGCTTGACAGGTAGATCTTACCTGAACTGTGCTTGACAGGTAGATCTTACCTGACCTGTGTTTGACAGGTAGATCTTACCCGCGCTGTGCTTGACAGGTAGATCTTATCCGAGCTGTGCTTGACAGGTAGATCTTACCCGAGCTGTGCGTGACAGGTAGATCTTACCCGAGCTGTGCTTGACAGATAGATCTTACCCAACCTGTGCTTGACAGGTAGATCTTACCCGAGCTGTGCTTGACTGGTAGATCTTGTCCGAGCTGTGCTTGACAGGTAGATCTTACCCGAGCTGTGCTTGACAGGTTGGTCTTACCCGAGGTGTGCTTGACAGGTAGATCTTACCTGACCTGTGCTTGACAGGTAGATATTACCCGAGGTGTGCTTGACAGGTTGGTCTTACCCGAGGTGTGCTTGACAGCTAGATCTTACCTGACCTGTGCTTGACTGGTAGATCTTACCCGAGCTTTGCTTGACAGGAAGATCTTACCAGAGCTGTGCTTGACAGGTAGATCTTTCCCGAGCTGTGCTTGACAGGTAGATCTTATCCGAACTGTGCTTGACAGGTAAATCTTTCCCGAGCTGTACTCAACAGGTAGATCTTACCCGAGCTGGGCTTGACAGGTAGATCTTACCCGGGCTGTGCTTGACAGGTAGATCTTACCCGGGCTGTGCTTGACAGGTAGATCTTTCCCGAGCTGTGCTTGACAGGTAGATCTTTCCCGAGCTGTGCTTGACAGGTAGATCTTTCCCGAGCTGTGCTTGACAGGTAGATCTTTCCCGAGCTGTGCTTGACAGGTAGATCTAACCCGACCTGTGCTTGACAGGTAGATCTTATCCGAACTGTGCTTGACAGGTAGATCTTATCCGAACTGTGCTTGACAGGTAGATCTTAGCTGAGCTGTGCTTGACAGGTAGATTTTGCCTGAGCTGTGCTTGACTGGTAGATCTTGTCCGAGCTGTGCTTGACAGGTAGATCTTACCAGAGCTGTGCTTGACAGGTAGATCTTAGCTGAGCTGTGCTTGACAGGTAGATTTTGCCTGAGCTGTGCTTGACTGGTAGATCTTACCTGACCTGTGTTTGACAGGTAGATCTTACCCGAGCTGGGCTTGACAGGTAGATCTTACCCGAGCTGTCCTTGACAGGGAGATCTTACCCGAGGTGTGCTTGACAGGTAGATCTTACCAGAGCTGTGCTTGACAGGTAGATCTTACCCGAGCTGTGTTTGACAGGTAGATCTTACCCGAGGTGTGCTTGACAGGTAGATCTTACCCGAGCTGTGCTTGACAGGTAGATCTTACCCGAGCTGTGCTTGACAGGTAGATCTTACCCGAGCTGTGCTTGACAGGTAGATCTTACCCGAGCTGTGCTTGACAGGTAGATCTTACCTGAGCTGTGCTTGACAGGACGATCTTACCCAAGCTGTGCTTGACAGGACGATCATTCACCTAAGCGGTATAGGTTTCCGCCTGAATAGTACAAAAAGGGTTTTACAGCAAGTTTCTTACCTGAGTGGCACAGATAAGTTTTCTCATCTGAATGGCAACAATAGGTTTTCTCACCTTAGTGGTACTGGTAGGGTTTCTCACATGAGTGGTTCAGACAGGTTTTCTCACCTTAGTGGTACTGGTTGGGTTTCTCACATGAGTGGTTCAGACAGGTTTTCTCACCTGATTGGTACAGAAAGGTTTTCTCATCTGAGTGGTACATATAACTTTTCTCACCTTAGTGTAACAGGTAGGTTTTCTCATCTTAGTGTAACAGGTAGGTTTTCTCACCTTAGTGTAACAGGTAGGTTTTCTCACATTAGTAGTATCGATAGATTTTCTCACCAGAGTGGTACAAATAAATGTGTCTCACTTGAGTGGTTCAAGTAGATTTTCTCAACTTCAGTGGTACAGGTAGGTTTCTCACCTAAAGGTACACAGGTAGGTTTCTCACCTTAAGCTGTACATGTAGAGTTTCTCACCTGAGTGGTACAGGTAGGTTTTCTCACCTAATTGGTACAGATAGGTTTTCTCTCCTTAGTGCCTGTGGGTTTTCTCACATGAGTGGTACAGGTAGGTTTTTCACCTTAAGGTTTACATTAGTAGGTTTCTCACCTTAAGTGGTACAGGTATATGTTTTCTCACCTTAAGCTGTACAGGTACATTTTCTCACCTGAGTAGTACAGGTAGGTTTTCTCACCTTAGTACATGTGGGTTTTCTCACATGAGTGGTACAAGTAGGTATTTTCACCTTGAATGGTAAAATAAGGTTTCTCACCTGAGTGGAATATAGCAGTTGGGTTTCTCTCCTGAGTGGTACTTCACAAGAAGATAACTCACCCAAGTGGTAATTATAACAGTAAGGTTTCTCACCTGAGTGGAATATAGCAGTTAGGTTTCTCACCAGAGTGGTATGTACTTCACAAGAAGATAACTCACCCGAGTGGTAATTATAACAGTAAGGTTTCTCACCTGAGTGGAATATAGCAGTTCAGTTTCTCACTTGAGTGGTGCAGGCAGAGGTACAGAAATTATCTCAATATGCTGTCATCCATCACTGCAGAATGCAACTGCAAAGCTGTGGCTATAGGCAAGCACTGAAAACATACATATCAAGACCAGTATTAAACCGACAGCAAATGATCACAGCCAACATAAGCTGCTACAGTGTGTAACAGATATTGTAACACAGAACTACTGTACTGATGTGATTAAAAGAGATGTTTAAAAATTCAAGCAAAAACAACATTGACAGAACTTTTTCATGAATTTAATCTTTGATGGTAAATGTATGTAGTTCTTGCATGTGTTATAGATTTAAATTTTCCCCTTGAACACTGTATTTATATCTTAACTTAGTTGCAGCTATCTAGAATGCTTTAATATATTACCAAGTTCAGATGCACTGATGATTCTCATTAGTGCGCCAACACTGGTAATTTTTTTATCTGCCACGTGCGTCACTTTAATGAGGAGCCATAAGATACCCTTCGAGTACGTAACTTCATCTTGATCTCATCTGGTATATTACATTGTCAACGCGGAGAGAATCATGTGACTTGAGACGCAAGGCAGATGAGCAGAAAAACAAGTCACCTCAGAGAAACACTTTGAGGTTACGTACTGCACAATGAATCATTTCACCTGTACTGCACGGTGAATCATTTCACCTGTTCTGCACGGTGAATCATTTCACCTGTACTGCACAATGAATCATTTCACCTGTACTGCAAAATGAATCATTTCACCTGTCCTGCATGACAAATCATTTCACCTGTACTGCACAATGAATCATTTCACCTGTACTGCACAATGTATCATTTCACCTGTACTGCACGATGAATCAATTCACCTGTACTGCACGAAGAATCATTTCAACTGTACTGCAAAATGAATCATTTCACCTGTCCTGCACGACAAATCATTTCACCTGTACTGCAAAATGAATCATTTCACCTGTACTGCACAATGTATCATTTCACCTGTACTGCACGATGAATCATTTCACCTGAACTGCACGATGAATCATTTCACCTGTACTGCACGACGAATCATGTTTCACCTGTACTGCACGACGAATCATTTCACCTGTACTGCACAATGAATCATGTTTCACCTGTACTGCACAATGAATCATGTTTCACCTGTACTGCACGACGAAATATTTCACCTGTACTGCACAATGAATCATGTTTCACCTGTACTGCACGACGAATCATTTCACCTGTACTGCACAATGAATCATGTTTCACCTGTACTGCACGACGAATCATTTCACCTGTACTGCACAATGAATCATATTTCACCTGTACTGCACAATGAATCATGTTTCACCTGTACTGCACGACGAATCATTTCACCTGTACTGCACAATGAATCATGTTTCACCTGTACTGCACGACGAATCATTTCACCTGTACTGCACAATGAATCATATTTCACCTGTACTGCACAATGAATCATGTTTCACCTGTACTGCACGACGAATCATTTCACCTGTACTGCACAATGAATCATGTTTCACCTGTACTGCACGACGAATCATTTCACCTGTACTGCACAATGAATCATGTTTCACCTGTACTGCACGACGAATCATTTCACCTGTACTGCACAATGAATCATGTTTCACCTGTACTGCACGACGAATCATTTCACCTGTACTGCACAATGAATCATGTTTCACCTGTACTGCACGACGAATCATGTTTCACCTGTACTGCACGACGAATCATTTCACCTGTACTGCACAATGAATCATGTTTCACCTGTACTGCACAATGAATCATGTTTCACCTGTACTGCACGACGAATCATTTCACCTGTACTGCACAATGAATCATGTTTCACCTGTACTGCACGACGAATCATTTCACCTGTACTGCAGGATGAATCATGTTTCAAGTTGACAAGTATGGCACTCTTCCGCTCTATCGATCGACCTAAAAGGGAAATTCTCTCTGGCGAGAAGCTTAGGCCCATAATTTTATGTAAATATAATATGCAATTAAATCCTGCCACAGTACCATACAATATTTTACACTAGTATTGGCCTGATAAAAGAATTTGCAAAATTGTGGCGGAAGGGCACTTTAAAATAGGAGAGGGGTGCGCAAGAGTAAATTTGACTTATCAGTTATGTACGCATAATGATTTTCGTGTTGTTGTAATAAGGGAATAAAATGTGCTTTCTTCTCTCCCTCCAACTTTTCTCTGATACAGGGACAGATAAAACACAATCACAAACGTCAGATAAGTGTAGACTTTCTCTTACCCTGGACAGGTGTATCTGCACTTTTACCGGTGTGAGATTTCCTTGTCTCACCTTAGGGTTGAGACGGGGGAATTCCCCTATTCATAACAATGGTATGACGTCACTTCAACAATACAATGAGGTCACGTCAAAAATTCATCAACATCAGTCAACCCTGAATTTTTTATATGATACTCAATGGGTAAACAGGGTAAGAGAAAAAGGATCACTCACTCCCTTGTGGGTGAGATAGGGGAATCTCAATCCTCAGGGAAAGATTCTTAAGTTGACAAACACTCGGCAAAGCCTTGTGTTTCGCAATTTAAGAATCTTCCCCCTCGGGTTGAGATTCACACATCTCACCCCCAAGAGGATGAGAGATTCTATTAGCCTTAATTAAGAATCTCCGTGATGAGATAGAAATACTGACGACAAGTAGACAAGAATTTACTTATTTCAATTATTTTTTTATTCATTTCGATTATATTACTTATTTACTATTATTGATAGCATCGATACTTTCTCCCGATAAACGACAGTTAGAATAACAAGTTTTGTGAGACTAAAGAAAACAATGCTGCTCAACTTGACTGCATACAGAGCCAAAGTAGTTATTGTCATGGAATGTGATTATGTATCCAAATTTGATATTGATATTCAAATTATTGACAAGATCAAAATAGACACGCAGTATATTATCACATCATATTATCACTCCCTATAATACTGCTCTCACATGATTGAAGTCCACAAAATGGTACCCACGAATGACAATTACGACTGCCGGTAATGGAAGCATGCCGGTAATGGAAGCACTCTATCGGAAGCCTGATGATAATCCATAACACCAGGTCAGTCACCTGGCCTCACTGGTCATTGACCTCAAATAGCATCAACAGATGGATATACAGCTGAGTCAAGGTCACTGATCACCAAGACTTTATAGCCAGATACAACACAAGGCATGCTACAATGGACTAGCTAGCAGACATTGGGCATGCTACAATGGACTAGCTTAGCAGACATTGGGACTGATTCAATGTCTATACCAAGGACACTACAACACAACTTGATTCAACGATATACTCACATGGTATACATATAAGCACTTAAGGCCAAAATAAAAACAGATTGTGTGTTTCTGTTAACCCTATCTACCCTAGATTTTTGAGCCTACACCATTAAGTTTTTATTGGCATTAAGTGATATGCACTGTTAAAATCAGAACTCCTACCCTAAATAAGCATAGAAAAATAATTTTCAAAATGAAAATAAACTGCCTTTTTACCTACCCTAATTTTTCTGAGGATGATAGCGGAAACACAAGTTTTTTTCTTCTTTTCAGAATGGCATTCATAGGCAATGTGAAAGCCAAATGGAGTGCAAGCATTTGCAAAAGCCACTAAATTTAAACAGAAAACAGAAAACACCACTAAATACTTTGAGTCAATTTGTGTTGCATATATATATGCAGGACAAACCCACAAAGATGTATAATGTGTCACCATTTATGTTAAATTGGTAACGAGATATTCAAGCGGCCAAACGGAACATACATGTTATATAACCATTGATGTCATTGTTGGAGTCAGAATGATGGAATCGCTGTACATATCAAGTAACTCTTGTGTGATTGTGAAGTTCAAAAAGTAGGTGTATACATTATGTGCAAAAAGTTATATGAAATATATTTGAAAATATTCCCATCATCAAGTAAAAAGTCAGAAGCTGTGACAGTAACCTTAGATCTAAAGATCTTCACCTTAAGACAGAGGTGACAGGATTAATAATTTGAAGTTTCATAAAATTTGGCTGAAAACTTGAAGAAGTCAATTTTCCCAAATTCTGTAGCAGTGGCAAAGTGTTTAAGGCATCTGACATTCTGCTACCACTAGCCGTCCACCACTGGGTCGCAGGTTCGAGACCTACAGGGGGCAGTCACACATAGGTCGGTGATTTTTCTCTAGATTTTTGACTACGGCTTTCCACTACCACCAAAACCTGGCACGTCCTTTAATATATAAGACCATATAGCTGTTAAAAGGATGTAAAACACAAACAAACCAAACTAAACTTCACCTTGAAGTTAAGACTCTTACCATCAACCAGTTTTGTGAGATTAATATCAGAAATTAAAGCTGGCTGAAGAATCTGTACAGACAAGCCAAATATCTTATTTCCCCATCATTCTCTACAAAATTCTGTAATTTTGAATTTGACCTTTAACCTTTGAACTTGTCTTCAGGTTGAGCTCGAGAGATTGATGTTTAAGGACTACTGCAGTGAAATTTCATGAAATTTTGTTGAAAACTTAAGTCAGGAACCTGCAGACAACCCAAATGTATTATTTCCAAATTATCATGCAAAGACTCTGTAGCAGTGACCTTGACCTTGAAGTGTGACCTTGACCTTCAATTGGACTCCAGAGACTGATGCCAGGAACTCTAGTGTGACGTTTCATGAAATTAGGTTGGAAAGGAACATTCTCACGATATGAGAACAACGGTGTTCCGACCTACAGTTTGGTATGAGGTATGGCTGTGACATGTGTGGAAATGACAAATGTTTTCATAAAAGAAACATTTTTGAAGAAAGTTCATGTTTATTATTGATTAAAAGATCTTTTGAGTTCTTCAAAATCCATATTCCATTCTGCATTTGTTCAATTATACAGTGTGTCAATATGTCACTAATCCTCGACTGTACCCCCAGGATATTCAGACCAACTGGATGAATGGGGGGGAACAACCACATTTACACTGAACCATAACTTAATAAAAGTAGGTAATCTATCTTACTTAACCCTTTCACCACTGTAGACCATAATGGACTCATTCAAATAAATGTATGGTAGAGTCTACTAAAGCTACCTAGGGTTGAAAGGGTTAACCCAAATGTACTACAAATGCTGTAATGGAATTTCCTTTTTTTCCTTGTAACAATGTTTTTTTCTTTAAATTTATATACTCCTTCCTTGCTTCATATATTCAACCCAACTGTTTATGTGTTTAACTCTAGAATCTTCTTCAAGGGCCGCGGTTCTGGTGGCCAAGTGGTTAAGGTATCTGACATTTTGCTACCACTAGTCGTCCACCACTGGGTCACGGGTTCGAGACCTACGTGGGGCAGTCGCCAGGTATACTGGCCATAGGTCAATGGTTTTTCTTCGGGAACTCCATCTTTCCTCCACCATCAAAACCTGGCACGTCCTTAAATGACCATAGCTGTTAATAGGACGTAAAACACAAACAAACCAAACCAATCTAGCATCTTCTTCATTTTGAATATTAAAATTGACTAATCACAGACAACTAAAAACATAAGGTACGGTGAGCAGGAACCAAATCTACTAAAAACCTCCTGTAGTATATTTTTTGGAAAGCAGAGTGTGTTAAGCAAGTTATTTTGCCTGCTGAAATCCTACTGCAGTCACAATCAAAGAAATAGAGAAGTTTCAGCAGGGTTTCAACAGCTTCTCAAAATCAAGAGTACCGTGGGGCGGAACAATATACGCCCCTCGAATGCCTTTTAGTGTTATATACTTTCTTACATTGAAATAAGATCTGCATCATTCTAAGAGTGGTTAGCTGACATGCTGTAAAAAATGTAGGAGAAAATCTCCGAACAAAAAATCAAATACTGAAATGAACAAATTATTAAAGGCAATAACTTTTGCAAAAATTGTCGAATCAAATTCTTTTGAGGGAGACACAACTTCATATCATGATTTTAATGTTTACCAAGTTTCAAAGAGATCCATTGAAAAATGTAGGAGGAGATTGCCGGACAAAAATCAAATACTGAAATAAACAAAGGGCAATTACTTTTGCAAAAACAATCGAATCGAAATTCCTTTCAAGGAAACACAACAACATATCACGATTTTTTAGCCTACTAAGTTTCAAACGAATCCGTCAAAAAATGTAGGAGAAGATCTCCGGACAATAAAATCAAATACTGAAATGAATAAAGGGCAATAACTTTTGGAAAAAATGTTAAAAAAATTCTTTTAATGGAGAAACAACTCCATATCATGGTTATAATGTATTCCAAGTTTCAAAGAGATCGGTCGAAAAATGTAGGAGAAGATTGCCGGACAAACAGAAGTTTACGCCGGCCGGCCGGACAATGCCGTACCATAATACTCCCGTCAAATTTGACGGGTGTATAAAAAGAACAGCTGTTTTAAACTGAGAATTAAGTATTAATGTGGCTTCACAGCACTACTATATTCTGACATATACAGTAAAACCCTGATTCCTCGAGCTTGGTTCACTCGAATACCCCTCATTCGTCGAACAGTTCATTTGGTCCCAACCGAAAATATCTAAATAGTACCCGTATTTATCCTTTAATAGGCCCAGAAGCCAACACATAATCACTGACTCAAAACATTAATACAAAAAACTGAAATAGAATTCTTTCTGCAATTTACATGGGTGGGCTAATTACCAGGCATCATCTTCGCTAGCCAAGGGTTACGATCCGGTACTATCTGTCTACTCTTAGATCGTACCGGATCGTAACCCTTGGCTAGCGAAGATGACCAGGCATAGGCATATGGCCGAATAAAAATAGATAAAAGCAGGCTCACAGAATGATAGAAACCTTTGTATTCGCTGTGGATAGTTATGCCCTCAGGAATAAAGAGTGTGTAAAGTCATTTAAAGACTCTCAAATAAATCATCATCAATCCACTGATACAATTGTCAATAACAAATAATGGACATCAGCAACCTTTTATAAGAACATGTATATTTACCTGGTATTTGGTCTGTTAAAGCTAAAAAAAACATTATGTTCTTGACCACCTTGTCAAAATTCCAAATTGGGAGTGAGCTAGCACAGATAGATTGCTCAACTTCTGTCAGACACATGGAGCTGTGATATTTGAATGTTAACATGTATACTATATTGCTTATCGCACTTAATGACAAACTTGGACAAATTTAGATAGTGTTGATAACTGACACACACCTTTTCATTAGTTTTTGATATAGATCTTCTAATAAGTGAGTCGATGCAATGGATAGCGCACTCAATTTTTGCGAAGATGACTGGAATTTGATTCCTTATTGGATGTGACAAGGTATTGGGTTACCTGTCCACCAGGAGGGTTTTATCTGGGTACTACGTACGGTTGCCTTCCACATTTAACCCTTTCATCCCTAGGTAACTTTAGTAGACTCTATACCATACATTGATCTGGATGAGTCCATCATGGTCTAAAGTGGTGAAAGGGTTAAAGACCCACTGTGCCCTATATAAGATGATAAAAGTTGATTATTAATTGGAAAAAATAAACATTTATATATTTTAGTATTTGTATATACTTATTCATTCTGTGCAAAATATTGCTGGGCTCCAAAGTGTAATCTACCAATGAAAAAAAGTTGACGTTTAAGTTGTTAAAAACAATTGTAAGATGGATGCAAACTTTGGTATGAATCATACAAACATTTTTCTCTTAACTTCTTTGGTAATTTCCAAAAACATAACCCATCATGTCTTTGTACAGAAGACATACTGGCGCTTGCTTATACAAGGTCATCATAGTTAACTCAGTGATGTTACAGTTGGGTTTATAAGTAGCCCACTGGGTTATTGTAGGTAACACAAAATGGCACATGGTCATCAAGCTATTGTAACATCAATGCAACCTCAGTGGGGTTTCAATGGGTGATAAATTAGTTTTAAAGTAACCCACTAGGTTTTTGTAAATAATACAATCTAACACTTGAGTATATCTGAGGTCATCATATTTAACTCAGTGGGATTTCAGTTGGGTTTTAAAGTAGCCCACTGGGTTATTGTACGTAACACAAAATGGCACTTGGTCATCAAGCTATTGTAATATTAACCTCAGTGGGGTTTCAATGGGTGATAAATCAGTTTTAAAGTAACCCACTAGGTTATTGTAAATAATACAATCTAACACTTGAGTATATCTGAGGTCATCATATTTAACTCAGTGGGATTTCAGTTGGGTTTTAAAGTAGCCCACTGGGTAATCCAAAAATAAAATAGGATTTATGCATAGTTTACGCATTGCATAAACAAGTATGATATTGAATTCCTTCATAAGTATTTAGTCAAAGTGACCTTTTAACGTCTTGGCTCTTGTCTTAATTGATAACGTGTCCGAATCATTTTCAACTAGAGTCAAAATTAAATTATGGTAATTAATAATCAAGACTGCATTTTGAGACATGTACATGTATACTATAAGATCTTAACCTCTGACCTCCAGAGTAATAAAATCAAAATTGATGTAAACTGAAGCTACCTAAATTATGGACAAGAATTAGATGAAGAGGCTATCTATAGAATGTATTCAACCTGCTTCCACCTTTCAAACTTCATTTCATTTGAACTAGAAATGTGTTTCCCCTCTCTCTTTATTAGGCCAAACAAAAATTATCTGGTGTGTCCGGTAACCCTGTAACCTACGCTAATTGTTTGTGCCTACCTGAAACTTTTTAAGCCAATTTTCAAAGAAGCACTGTTAAAGTCAAGATCACTCTCCTATAAAAACTATATAAATTTATTTGTTAAAAGAAGATTTATTACCTACAGTACCTACTCTAAATTTTTCAAACAAGTTACAGGAAACACTTATTTTTTGGTCTGGCCTTATGCAATATAGGACATAATTCAACTTTGACCTACATATATATATACGTAAAGGTAGAGAGTATGTATGGTGACCTAAAAAAAACCCACTGCATATACTTTCTGCAGGTGATGCAGCTGGTATATTTCAATAAACATTAAGATGTATTCCAACAGTTCAAAATTTTACAGCCCAAATCAGGTAACTGAGGTTTAATTAAAATATTTACCCTTATTTGACCTTTGACCTAGAGGTGAAGGTCACAGTAATTTAATTACTATACAATACACACAACTTCTGTGGGAGATGCAGGTACATTGAACACCTCAAGTTTCATAAAAAACATCTTTGAGGATTTTAAAATTACGGTCCAGATAGATTTTTTGATTTTTTTCAAATATTTGACCTTTGACATAGAGGTCAAGGTCATGATGACGAAATTACAGTGCACTGATGTAACAAACCTTCTTAGTTTTATCAATATATCTTTAATGGTTTAAAAGTTAAGGCCCTGGAAAAAATGTTACTATTGATGAAACAGATTGAACCAAAATAACCAGAAAAACTGATACAATATGTCTGCCTTCTTTCAAGGGAAAGACATAATAATCTGTTTATAAAACTTTATTTTTTGTTTATGTATCAAGAGTTAAAAATTGGATAACAGAAGTGTGAAAAATACACACAAGTTTTATCATACAATAATTACATAACTATCATCATATATAAGTAAACACAAATTGACAGTATATACTTACATGAACAAGGTTGATACCGGAAGATCCTTACACTGAACTTGACAGACCGTGCCCAAACTTTGTAACCTGTAGGACAGACCCTGCCTGCAAATAATGATACATTTGCAGGGGACCAAAGTATCTTATGTATTGTAGATTCCTTTGGCTATAAATACATGTAGACTAGGTTGTTGACCTCCCCAAAACGGCCTTCACACACACACACACACACAGATGAAAAGTACAATCAGTCTTGTACATTAATAAGCAAAGATCCCTGATGTTTAAATATATACATGTACCTACGAGCCTGATGTTACATACTCTCAACACCAAACATGACACTATTACTAAGCTGTTCATTAATTTGTATAGTCCAGTGTCCCTGGACACATGATAGCCCTATGTAGGTGTTGGTGTGTATAGACTTGAGCTGGTTCTGTGTGTACATATACAAAGTGTATAAACTAAACCCTTTACAATCAATATAAAGCACACTGGATAAAGCATGTCCAGGTCAATCACCGTTCCATCTGGGGGTAGACAAGGGTCAGGCCGGTGATCGCTGGCCTTACATAGGAAACAAGGCAATGTAATGGGGAAATCAATGAATCTTCTATAGCTTTGTAAACTCCCACCTAATTGCCCTGTGTCAACAACCTCGGATCAACCCAGATCTCAACTACCAACAACCCCTGTTCCATGTAGGATAATGTACTACCAATACATATAACATGTACAATTATAAGAACATGGATACCATTTATACAGATCATGCTCAAGTATATAACATGTACTATGTACATTTATAAGGTACTCATTTGCATTGTTGTATATGATTATGAGTTATTTTGTTTAATTCATTGCATTGTCATTAAGTCTACATATATATTACACATTGGTAACAAATTTAAAACAGTATCTTCTTATTCTTTAATTAACTCAACGTCAAATATGTATATCACTCACAGGAAGTCAAAATAAGGATTTTTTGTTTGTGTTTATCAATGCAGGTCCAGAACTCTCTGCCTATTGAGCTATAAAGACCTATATAGCTATATTCACCTATAAATTATAGCTGTATTGAGCTGTTTTCTCATGAGATTTCAATTAAAGCATAGTCGCATCAAACATTAAGGTTTATAGTAATGTTGACTACAAAAAGCATACAGTTAGATGTTTACATTTTCGTTTTTTCATAAATGTAAAAATTTCGATTGTTTTTACATCATTATTTTTTTTAAAAAACACACTTACCAGGTATATTTAATGTCTTTTGTTGTCAACTTAATGATAAAATCTTCTTTTAAAAGCTACATTGTTTCGTTTTCCAAAAGACCTATTTCAGATAGGTCAATAGAGCTGTTATAGGTCTTAACAGCTATATATATAGCTCAATCGGCAGAGTGTAGTCAGACCTGTTTATGTCCTATTAACAGCTGTGGTCATTTAAAGGCAAGCCATGTTTTGGTGGTGGAGGAAAACTGGAGTGGCCAGTAGGTATACCTGGCAACTGCCCAATGTAAATTATGTACATGTAGGCCTCGAAACCCTGACCCAGTGGTGGAGGGCTAGTTATTGGACATCAGACACTTTTCACCATTCAGCCACCACATCCCCTTCAAATATGGGTACTCTGTATGCAAAGGGTCTCTTATAACTCATTCACCCTTGAAAACGTATTTGAACTCTTCCAATTCAAAGATTGGAAGAGTTCATTATGAAATTTCTGGGGTCAATGATCATGAGTTAATACAGGTTCAAATCACAATGATATCACTATTATCCAAAACATTAAAAGTGGTCTCTTATTTTTTTTTATTCTAACACATGTTGTGTTTTAATGAAGGTTGTCAAATGAGTATGTGTGACTGTAAAGTAACAGTACATTGTAATTCATATAACACACTTATGAATATTCCTAGAACATGCCCTAATACACCTACATATGCTTTGTAATAAAAATGCTGTATACGTGATAAAACCAATATCTTCCACTTGACTGTGACCGATATTTAAAGTGTTAGCAGGTACAGCCATGATAAAAAGCTTCACATTTTTCTGTCTGTTAAGCAGGACAGTCCTGTTCTCTGCAAGAGAGACTGAGTTGATTAATTTTTTAACCTGTGACCTTGAAAGTAGTTCAAGGTCATTTATTTAAAGGTATTTTAGTAACCCATAACACTTACAAACTTCTGGCCAAGCATCAAAACACAACATGTTATGGATAACAAGAGGCCAAGAGGGCCTGTATCGCTCACCTGGATATCTAAGCAATCATGGCAAAATATTCTCCAAATGAGATCCTGGGGAATATGCCAAACCTCAAGGCCAATCCTTGTAGCATATCTGTATTAGATTTTTCAGGCCCAGCAAGTTCGAATCGGCTGATAGTTCGAACACGTATTTTTTTCAATAAAAACAATAATTTTCTAGCTAGTGATAGTTCAAACTCTGATTGACCCTATTTCGGATAGTCCGAACTTGTCAAATGAAGAACGTAAAGTAAGATTTTCTTTCGGCAAACTCCATTGAAAGCTCGCGGCGATCGGCCCCGGAAAAATCCCAATACTTTGATCAACAGACACGTTTAGGGTAATGGGTTGTATGTGTGAGCGTTGCAGTACAGTTGTGACAGACAAACCATAAATACATGTCACAGGTTTTAGCGTCGATTCATTTTTTACATTGTTTGAAAAATACATCGTGCATGAGAGACAGCCAATTGCAACTTAGGCCCCGACAATGTATAAATAACATGCGATCAGTACGAACTGATGTCACGCTGTATGGCAAACTAAGAAATCGCCCGTGTAGTGTCAAATACAGTGTTAACTAAGTTTAAGTTTTTTATTTCCGAATGCAAATCAGCATATAGGTTAATTGATACATAGAATACAAAACATATTTCAAATTTTCAAGATGGCGGAGGACAATTCCATATAAGCAATTATCACATAAAAAGAATACATAATTTAGCAATATTACTACACGAGGGTTTTTCTTTTGGCGGTAGCATATTTTAAATACAGACCCAATCTACGTAATGTTTTAATACTTTTACATGACAATAATTCAATTAATTTATACACACTGGGGCATCGGAAGTAATATTGCTTAATGTATGTGTTTCTCAATACAGAGTAAGCAGGACAAATAAGAATAAAATGTATCTCATCTTCTAAATCATTTTTGTCACAGGCAAAACATAATCTTTGACCTCTCGGAACCCCATTATAACGTCCAGATTCGATATTAAGGGAATGCGCCTGCATGCGATATTGACTCAACATTTTTTTGGTATTAAATGTTAAAGGCTTTACTAAATAGAATTGCATATTAAAAGTATCGACAAGATGTCTATATAAATAACATTTAGAAGATGTTTCAAACGCACCACGTAATTCCTGAATAAATACGTCATGCAGACGTTGGGTATACATTTCCACAAATTGTTTTTCATTTGGAACATATTGAACATCCCAAATATGATTAAAACCCATTCTATATAAATCATTTTTAACATGATAAACCCAGTTAAGTTTACAATTCGGCTTTTTGACATTAAGCTCAAGTAGTGCATCATAGCATGCTTTTAGTACACAGTTATTTGTATTCAAAATATTTAACCAGTATTTAATTATAGCTACTTTGCGCTTTATATGTAAGGAATAACTTCCTGTCTCAAAGTAAACCATAGAACTATTGACGGTTTTCTTAACGTTTAATAAATCTTTAAGAAAGAGAAGATGGACTTTTTCGATTTGCGGCGATAAACAATTACCCCATACCTCACATCCATAGTTCAGTATGCATGTCACATATGTATCAAACAAAGATAATTTAGTTTCAGTATTAAGGATAAAATCTTTCATTCTTCTTTTTAAAAGATAAAAAGCATTCCTGCCTTGAGATGCCAACGTGTTTTGTGCTACGGTGAATCTTCCATTATAATAAAAAACTAATCCTAGATAACAAAATTTGTCCACTATCTCAATTGACTTGCCATTAAACGTCCAGTTTTCAGTAGGTAAGATTCTTTTACTTTTTCTAAAAATTACAATTTTAGTTTTATCATAATTAACAGTTAAATTCCATTTATCAGTGTAACATTGCAGACAATCTAGCATGTGCTGAAGAGACTAAGCATTTTGATTATTTAATTGCGACCAGACATCCCTTAATTATTGCCCAGCTCACACCAGGTAGGGAGGGACACGCGAGATGTCGCGGTAGGGATCGGCCGCCCAGCCGTGACGTGACGTGATTAGCATTCATGTCCAAGTCCAAACAATCCACAGGTGTCCCAATTAGCGATGGGTAATTTTGAAGGTGTCAAATAAGTTTGGTAGGTATTAGGACTTTATCACTTATAATTTAAAAGCAGACATGTTGATGTTCTTACCTAATTTTACTAACATATAGACCTATATTTACAATTGCGCTTTGTAAACGCAACAGGTTATGTAGACTATGTTTTCAATTTATTAAACGGACCATTCATTACGAAATAATATATAAAATAGTTTCTGATTCAAATAAAACCTAACAACGCAGAGACTCCATATTTAGGTATTTGATACAAACTAGCTATAGGTAGTCTAACTTTCGTGTCACAAATGAATCGTGTACTGTTTTGGGGCCTACACAATGGGCTCTGCTTCGCAATAACGATCATAATTATATCGAAATGAAGAAAGTTTAATGATCCATTAACATCGAATTAAATAATATCCTATCATTTTATCCATTTATAAATGTGCCATTGTTCTATGCCAGGTCGTCGTTGTTACGTTTCGACCTTATACATTGGATATATATGTCGGGTATATGTTTGTGACTTGATTTACACTTTGCCGAAATTTTTGCCGATAGTTCGAACTCACGCTTATTTTCTGAAGCATAATTTCGTATAATCCGAACAGGTTCATCAATATTTATTTGATTTTGTTCGAACTGACCGAAGGTTTACCGTATATTCATTTACTTCACATAATTTAAACAAAAAATCTATAAGTTTAAAATTGTTTATAAATTGAAATATACTGCACACATGTATGTCGAACAAAACATTTATCTTTTACCTTCATGACGCTAGAGCCTTGTATCGAAATTTTAATTCCCCCCAAATCTGAAAAAGTATAGTTTCCCCCAAAACCTAGATTGTTCCCTGATCTAGTGTGCAGGTGATGTCAACAACTCAATGTCACGACGATATGTACATGTACTGTATGTAGGATGAGCCCGACAGAGATGTACGTGCTTTATGATAAATATACTGCAGAAGTTAAGTTTCAGATATAAAGACAAAGATGTATCTGCATACCACGTCTGGTGTATTGTCGCAGATATTTGGATTGAAATTGGAAATATATTCCTCAGTTTTTGGTCATTTCGGGGGGAAAAAAGGCACTTTTTAGCTAGGGGAAACAGCATGCATTCAGCAGTTAAAACTGAGCCAAAAAAAATCACTGAAAATTTAGGCAATACATGTACCAAACCCTTCAGGTTGGGTAGACTTGAAATACCCTAATGACCACTCTTGTTTAATCGAACTAAATGCAAATGATAAAAGTCTGCAGCCATGATTATCACATAATTCTAACAAATCATTCATCTAAACAACAATTTACATGTTAAAAGTGAAGTGAAATTGTCTCTGGCACTTTCAAACTGACACAAGTTTTAGCCTAGGTCAATTGCAAACGACCACTGGATACTCAGACACTGGTACCTGATTGACGGATCTTAGCAAGTCTATAAGTGGTGTGTGCGTTCCGTCTGAGAAGTTATTATGGTATCCGTAATTTATAGTTACTACAAACAGCAGCCGAATGTCAGGTAACAACTCTTTAATTTAGTCATTGCCATATTATCATGCAAAACATGGTTTCTGTTCACTATTAAGCATTCAATGGGAAAACACTCAGATATAACAATCTGCTAAAGAAGCGGAGTTTCTTTCTCTCTCTCTCTCTCGTTTCCTTTTCACAAGTGACAGCTAACTAACAGCGTAACATCGTGGCTCTGAAAGTCATGGTTATGTAAAATTTATAAAGTGTGTGGTGAGATTTTATCTACGTGGTCACAAGTTCCATGTGAACTCGCAATGTCGATAGAGGATAAGTGTGTTACAATGTTAAAATGTTGACATCTTTACCTTGACTTGAGATCTTGAATCATGTTTGATCCGGATCATCCGACACCGATCCAGTTAATTTTAGTGAATGCATTTTACGGAATAGACAATTGACAGATGAATCAAACGAAACGACATTTGTACGCGTTTTTATTTTTACATTTTGTATGTTTTAAACACACATACATTATTTAACTAAATGTAATTGATTTTTTAGAAGATTAACAGATTCCAAAAATGGTAAATAAAAGTATTGCATTCAGTTGGCATTCATAGGCAACATAAATTCCAACTGGACAAAGGCAAATTCGATGAAAAGCGCAAGCGCTTCATACGAAATTCATTTTTTTTTGTACAATCAATCAATCAAACAAACAAGCTATGGTACTTCATTTCCAAGACCTTCTGGATTTGCTTTTCAGTCAAGGGGTCAAAATGTATGATACTTCATTTCTAAAACCTCCTGGGATTGCATTCAGTCGAAAGGTAAAAAAAACGTTGTTTACCAGCGTGAAAAGGGAACTCAATGACGGATTTGTAAAGCCTTTGACCTCCGTGATACTCAATGTTGATTGATATTTGATAATACCATATATTTGTTTTCCGTTTCATTTTAACTTGCATATCTTTCAGAGGTGTTACGATGGCAACCGGACCCTCTGTAGCAGTTGTTGGGGGTGGGATATCAGGACTGGTGTGCGCTATACGACTTGCCCAGCTGGGAATACAAAATGTCACGGTGTTTGACACAGGTAAATGGTTCTCCCATCATCCATTGAGCTCATTTCTGATAATAGTCTTTTTATCTACAAATCATACCTTCCTCTTTAGCAATTTCCATCTGCCCTTCTGTTTCAACACTATGATACATTTAGACCAATTTGGATTTCCACATTTTTAGTCCCTAGCATCACCGATTTGTTCTAGAAGGACCAAACTGCTATATATATATTGCATTGAAATTTTGTCTTTTCTCAAAAACAGTTCTGCAAAGAATATACAGTGCAAAATTACAAATAGTTTGATTGGTGCAATGTAGGTATTCACGATGACCAAAAGCACATTGCCAGAAATAACTGCATAATAAAAGCTGATTGAGGCAAACTTTGTTATAAGAAGTTCTGATTTCTGATGCTGTACGAGATAGATGAGCGGGAAAATGTCTATGTCTACTTTTATTACGTACCTGAATAATCTTATAATGCTAAGCTTTTCTTTAGGCACGGCAATCCAGGGTTCTGTAGTGTACAAATGGCAGTATATGCATTTTGTATTACCCTAGTTTAGCCGATCTATCTTTTGGCTAAACTCAAACTGACGAATTGTTAAAAATAGGTTCCGAATATTTTGACGCCATTTTACGCCTGCCATCATCATTCTATCCTCAACACCGTTTTGTACGCAATCGATGTTTTATTAAGGTTTTCGGGAAGCAAATTTAACATTAATGTAGTGTAATCAAAAGTAATAATTAACAAGATATAATTATATAAAGCACAATAGTAAGTTTATTATATGAGCAATTCTGAGACAATATGAATTTTTATATTAAGGAAAGCATGCAGCCGGAGGAAGATGCTCCAGTCGCCATGTCAACATTGACGGGAGGCTCTACACGTTTGACCACTCAACTCAGTACTTCACCGTGTCAGACAAACGCTTTTGTAATGTTGTATCCTTCTTACACGCCCAGGGTGCAGTTAAAGAGTGGAAAGGTCCAATTGGTCATCTAAAGGACGGTCGTTTTCTTCCAACGAAGTCGCTAACACAAGCGTTCGTGGGAGTTGAAGGGATGTCTTCCATATCTAGCTGCCTGGCATCCCGTGTCAATCTGAAACGGCCTGTTTGGATAGGAAATGTAGCTTGGGAAGAAGCATCTAAGAAGTGGAAAGTTGACAGGTTTGGGTTTTACGATTATCTGGTCATAGCACACAATGGAAAGTGTGCTGATAGGCTGATGAGTAGTGCTGGTGTTCCAAACGTTCACCGTCTGCTGCAGGTCCGATTTACACCTCGTCTTGACATTAAAGATAAACGAATGCAGCTTTCTTCTCTTTGGATGTTGATGGTGGCGTTTCCGAAGTCACTGTCGTTGCCGTATGAAGGGGCACATGTGGAGGATAAGGAGTTATCTTGGGTCGCAAACAATACGGCGAAACTTTCCCGAGATAAAATGTCAGTGATGGAATGTTGGACTCTCTTCAGCACCAAGGAGTACGCGAGTGCAAACAAAGTCCCACAAGAAAACATTCCACCACGAAAGGAAAAACAGGTAACTGACGAGCTGTTAGCTGCATTTGCTAGAGTAACTGGACTTGGGTCAAAGTTACCTTCTCCTAGGTACACAAAGGTTCAACTGTGGGGCGCAGCAGTCCCTCTGAATACTCTCAACACGAAAGAGGAATGTGTTTTTGACGGTCAGCACAATGTGGGAATATGTGGAGACTGGCTTGTGAGCCCATGTCTACAGGGGGCTGCCATCAGCGGACTTCGTCTTGCTGAATTCATTCAGAGTCACTCATCGGGTAGGTAGAAACGTCCCTGATTGTAATTTTTGTTTAATTTAATAGTAAATGACGAGAACAGTCCGTCCTGAATATCCTGACATTTTCTCAAACATTTTAATATTTTTGAAGAACAGCCTGTAAACTCATTCCGATTGCTATTCACGTCACAATGTATTGTTTTTCAAAAGAGTTCATAAAAATCATATATTTGAAAACAACAAACTCAGTAAAGTAGTAAGGTTTCTATAATGGAATCTGAAACACTTCCGAAGTAAGTTGCAAAACAAGTGCCAACCGAAGCAGTATCTGTGTTACTGTCTAGAACTCGCAAACAGCGTAAAGTATACAAAAACGCACCACTATCGCTTACAACGAACATGTGTATGTACTCAGATGGTTTATGCCTAGGGTAAAACTGGACGACAGACCTTGCAGACGTCATCTTCATGTAAAATCAGCATATGAGCCAGCTCATAAACCAAGAACGGTCACACTAAACCCCATCATCTAATTACCAACTGTCACATACTAGTGTTATTTCTGTTTCTTAGCAATTAAATATAATTTATCTTAATTGATTGTTTGTTTACAGGTGCCAACAGGACAGCTTCGAGTCTACAGCTTGATTTTACAGCAGCAGATAATCACGCTATCGGCTCCTTCCCAACAGATTCATCCATCATATTTAAACCGAAGAAGACTTAGGAGTGACGGGATAGTATTATTATGTGTTATCATTTTATTCAACCTTTTACCACACACGATTCATCTACTTCGGAGAAGATTTTCTGTGTTGTAATTTTGGGAAACATTCGGTAACTTTAATATTGTTGCATGTGCTATTTTGTGGTATATAAACCCCCTGTCCGGTAGGGTTGTAGGGTATATTGAAAACGTTCTTGTATAGTTAATCTTTATTGGGAAAAACCTAGTTTTTTTAAGATTGGATAAATTACCAAATGTGTAAAGAGACATTATTGAAAATTATAAAAAAGTTTATTCTTTTCAAACTTGTATGGGAAGATCAGTGGCGGATCAAGACCTATCTGGCGGGTTCCAAATTTCCAGGGGGTACGTGTTTCCATGTGGGGAAAAATTGAGGAAAATGGTGGAAATACATGATTTTTAAAGAAAATCCTCAGGGTGTGGGGGTTTACTGAAGCCCAAAAAAAACCTCTGGATCCGCCACTGAAGATCAATTTGACAAGAAACTGAATTAATCAATGTCGTATATAAATATTTCCCATAAAAGGCATGTTTTAAATATTACTATTTTAAAACTATGCAAACGCTATGTACATGTAGTATTGGACAGTATTGCGCAATTTATCTGTTTTTCTTCATTTTTTTCACCATCATATGACACATATTGTCAGTAATAAAATACTTGTACGAAATTCACGTCTTTGTTTTGCTGTACTCTAACGTTGTCCACCCCGTTCAGGTTGCCGTATTTCTGGCAAATAAGTTGGAGGTGAACATATGAGAAATATAGGGAAACAGAGCGGGTTACATAAATTCTGGTTCGCTCCTGTCAAGTATCTTGGAAGTTGAAAGAAGTTGACAAACACTTGAATACAAATATTTTAGTTTATTTAATATTTAAGAATGGATAATATTATTAACAATATAACGTGTAAGTCAGTACCGCAATGTAAACACCATTGACGGTATTTTGGGAGAAATCTGGTAGTCTGAAATCTCGAAATAAGTCACTTATCAATAGCTCGAGTTGCTTCCCTTGGGTCGTGAATTCACTATAAATAGTATGTAATCATTCTTAATCACGATTAGTTATGTAGCTTAGAAGTTAGTTTTCCCTCTTGGGTCATATCGTCTGCTTTTGGGAGTGTCATTTGTATAAATGTTCATATTTCACAGTTCACCGAAATTCAGCATCAGAAAGTGAATCATAAAACACGACTTCTATGGGTGGCGGTTCGGGCCAAAAACGATAAAGTCACGCGTAAGAACTGACTTTTAACGCGTTAAAACTTACTTTCAACGCGTTAGAAGTGCATTTAACGCGTTAAAAATCACACTTCTAACGCGTTAAAATTCACATCTAACGCGTTAAAATGGTAAATGCCCTGGCCAATCAGAGAAATCGTTTCATAGTTGATGCTTTTGATATTTAAAATAAATAAAAATGTTATGACAATTTATATTGAAAAAAAAACATATAATATGTTTCTTCTAAGTAATGTGGAAATGGGTTATTGTCTGGGTTTTTAACAAATCTTCATTTAATTGAAATAAAATATGACAGTTTTGATATATGAATAAAATTGCTAGAGCCGTCAAAGTGGTGTCGAAACACAATTTAGATTTTTTTTAATCAAATAAACGGAACATAAAATTGTTTGGAGTCCTTAAAGGAATGAGAATGTAAAAGAAAGAGGTAGGAACAGCAGATAAGTGTGGATCATCACTATAATGAATGAGGTATGCAAGTATTAAAGTTGCCAGGTTCACGACGATGTTGAACAACATGTATTGTATATTATATAAGTGTGAAATCTGGTGATTATCAATATAAATTAGGTGTTTTAGTAAGGTATCCACTGGTTCAATACGTGTATGAAATCCACGATTTGTCCTTCACAGATCTCAATAAATATTCATATTTAATATTTATAAAGTGCAGCGTTTCCAGAGTGCTTTTCTGTTAAGTTGTAAGGGTATATTTTTTGTATTTTAAAAATGTTCGAAGGTCATTTGTATATATGTTTCTAGTCATGGTCGTAAATTGTCAAGATTGCATTCAACGTTAACTTGACTGATAGTTTGTTGTTCTTTTTATAGCTATTAATAAGTTGGGCTTGAAGTCTATTCAACACATAATTAGTGTTTTGCAGACTAGTAAAGACATGGAGGGTGAGACAGAAAAGGCAGGAAAAAACGGTTATCATGACATTTGATCTTATTCCGTGGTGCAATGTCCGTCATCTGTCTCAATATTTTTTGTTTAAATGTCTTTTTCCACAGTCAATAAACTGATTTTAACCAAACTAGTGAAGTATCATTGGGTTCATAGGTGTTTGCATTAACCTAACGAAGACATTTAAGGAAATCGGAAGAAAAAATAAAAATAAAATAAAAAATTCAATATAAATAGTCTTAACATTTTTATTTATTAAAACATCAAAAGCCTCAACAATGAAACGATGTCTCTGATTGGCCAGTGCATTTACCATTGTAACGCGTTAGATGTGAATTTTAACGCGTTAGAAGTGACTTTTAGCGCGTTAAAAGTCAGTTCTAAAGCGTTAAAGGTCACTTCTAACGCGTTACTGTATATCGTTTTTGGCCCGAACCGCCACCCATAGACTTCAGTCCAAAGTTCTCGAATGTGTGTGATGCTGCAGTGGGAGAAGCCGTTCAGTAACAACTGGTCCATTCCTAGGGTTAAGAAGTAATTGAACATCTTGGTACTTCTATCACTGAAATATGTGTTGACATTATTCTCCTATGGCTCCACGGGTGATGACTTCCAACGCTATATCCGGCAAGAATGGGAACCGGCAAGAATGGGAAATGGATCCACTTTCATTGTGCTTGTCTCGCACATTGGAATGTAGTTTAAATCATGTGGCATTCCGGCCGATCCACAGGACAGCATTTTAGAGACGAAGTCTCCACAGATTCCACAGAGAGATCTCTGGACCTGGAAAGACAGAATAAGAACTCAATTGTAAGTTTTATTTCCAAGTGGTAATTTTTGTTGTGGACATAGTTAGATATAATCAGGTGTCCAGGATATTATTTCTCTCTATACCCATTTGGGTTTGTTATCTCCCCTGTATGGTTTGAGTATAAGTCATGGTGAACCAGTTTCACTTTACTTTGTGGGCTTTTCTTAATAATTCTGTATAACACATAATTAATTCGTTGTGTTATTAGATATGGTTCTTTCCATGGACAATTCAATTTCCTTCCCAACCCTTTAAATTAGGGTTTATATAACCAGACAGCGTCATTTGGCTCATACAGGTGTTTGTGTATCTTTTTGCTGTATTCTTTAAGCATATTTGAGGCTGAAAGGTTTAGTTTGCTTCTCACAAAGTTGTGTATAACTTCAATGGATTGTGCGAGTTTGGAAGCACATTCTGATGCTAATTCTTGTGTTTCATGAGATCGACGGGCAAATTGACAGGATGCCCGATTACCATCTCACATGGTGAAATACCAGTGGATTCATGGATTGCGGATCGATACGCCATCATAGGAGGGGATATGTGTTCGTCCCAATCTTTCATGTTTTCATCAACAAATGCTGAGAGCATGTTATCACTCGTTCTGTTAGCACGTTCTATCATGCCATCAGACTGAGGTCTGTATGGTGTGGTACGTGTTTTCTCTATGCCAAGTATCTGACACATTTCTTTGAAAACTTCACTTGATCGGAGTGTAACTCCATAGGTACACCAAATATTGTGATATTTTTTCTTACAGTTTCTTGGCAATAGTGTTACCTTTGTGATTCCTCAGAGGAATAGCATCGACCCACTTGGTAAAGTCTTTTGCTTAAAGGTAAAGGACCAATGACATCTATGGCCAATCTCTCCATAGGTGCTCCTACATTATGCTTTTGTAATGGTGCCTTTGCTTTCTAGCAAGGAGTTTTTTCTGGATGCACATTGGTCACATTTCATACACCAATGTTTGACATCTTGTGACATGTGATACCGAAAGTATAAAGTTTTCTTGTATCCTAAATGACCACCAACAATTTTGTTGTGTAGTTCATTCATGACTAAATCATGAAGTCTCTTAGGAAGAACCATTTAAAGTTTGGTTTATACATCTTCCAATTTATGACAAAGAATATTGTGTATTATGCACAGGGAATCAAATATCACCCAGTAATATTTACATTCTTCATTGAGGTCTGGTAATTTACCAGTTTTTACTCATTTCATGACTAAACTAAGATTGTCATCATTAGTTTGTTCTACAAGAAAACTATCTTGCTTGATAGCTTGTTCTAATAGTTCAGGTTTTTCATCTTCAGGGGCTGTACCCGAGATGTCTGGGGAAGCATTGGATTGAGAACGTGTACAGACAGGAAAACAACCAGATATTGTAGTACAATGCCCTAGTACAATGTTGACAATTCTCATTAGAACATGGTCCTCTGGAAAGGTAATCAGCATTTCCATGCTATCGACTTGCTTGGTGTTCAGTTTTGAACTGATAGGTAGCTAAGAACTCGAACCATCTGGCTATTTGTCCTTCGGGATTCTTAAAATTAATGAGCTTAGTTAAAGTTCAGTGATCAGTCTAACTTTTAAAAAAAAATGTCCATATAAGTAGTCATGGACATTTTTAATAGAACTGACTATTGTCAGAAGATCTCTGCGTGTAACACAGTAACGTCTTTCAGCAGCACTGGGTTTTTCTACACCATTTTGTACTTGTGATAAGACGACACCCTTACCAATATTGGAGGCATCCGTGTCTAGAATGAAGATACCTTGATCTTTCATTGGAAAGGATAGCACAGGACAACTAGTTAAAGCTCTCTTCAACTTGTCAAATGCACCCTGACAATCAGTAGTCCAAAGATGCTTAGAACTCTTTTCTGTTATTTTCAGGTTTGCATCACAACGCCTTGTGCTGACTTGCCCGAGATTTTCCAAGTGATCAGAAAAGGTTTTTGAGAAGATGATAATGTCATCCAGGTAAACCATACATATTTTCCAGGAAGGTTTTGAAAGTTCTTTTTCAATTAGTCTTTCAAAAGTAGCGGGGGCATTACATAAACCAAAAGGCATTGTAATGAATTGCCAATGTCCCAACCAAGGAACACTAAATGCTGTTTTCAGGTTTCATTTTAACCTGCCAATTACACACTTTTTAGGTCTAAGGTTGAAAACCACGTAGAACCACTAAGGGCATCTAAAGTTACATCTATTCTGTGAATAGGGTGACTATCTTTTACAGTAACTTCATTGAGTTTTCTATAGTTTATACAAACGCGTATAGTTTTGTCTTTCTTTTTCACCAAGACAATAGGTGAACTCCAGCTACTTTTAGATTTTTAGCTCACCCTCACCTGCGCAAAGGGCAAGTGAGCTTATGCCATGGTGCATCGCCCGTCGTCAGTCGTCTGTCCGTTCGGCGTCAACTTTTTACTTTAAATAACTTCTTCTAAGTAACCAAAAGGCTTGGGAAGATGATATTTTGCCAATAAAATGCTGGGATGAAGGGCTACCAAGTTTGTTCAAATGAATGACCTTCATCCATTTCAAGGTTACGGGTCAAATATGTTAAAACCTTTTAAACGTCTTCTGCTGAATAACCAAAAGGCCTAGGGTGATGATATCTGGTCAGTAGCATACTAGGATAAAGGGCTACCAAGTTTGTTCAAATGAATGACCTTGACCTTTATTCAAGATCACAGGGATCAAATATGTTCAAAATCTTAAAATCACTTCTACCGAATAACCATGAGGCCCAAAATGTTGATATTTGGCCAGTAGCATGCGTGAATGAAGGGCTATCAAACTGTTTTCATTTGGATAACCTTGATCCACTATGGTCAAATATGTATAAACATTGAAATGACATAATCTTATTACACAAAAGGTCTACGGTGGTGATTTTTTGCAAGTTACATGCTGAGATGAAGGGCTATAAAATGTGTTCAACGTAATTACATTGTTCAACTTTCAAGTTCACATAAAATCTTTTAACAGGTTCTTTTGAATGACTTTTAGTCATAAATACTTAGCCTGTAGCTTTATTTTAGATCACCTTCAAGATTACAACATTCTGGGCCTCATGGTTATCCAGAAGAAGTCGTTTTAAGGTTTCAAACATATTTGACCCAGGTGACCCTAAGTATAAGTCAAGGTCATTCATTTTAACAAACTTGGTAGCCCTTTGTCTAAGCAAGCCAATGGCCAAATACCTAGGCCTTTTGGTTATTCAGAAGATGTAGTTTCAAGTTTTGTATTTGACCCGTGTGGGTGAAGGTCATTAATTTGAACAAAACTTGGTAGCCCTTCATCCCAGTTTGCTTTTGGCCAAAAATCATCACCCAAGGCCTTTTGGTTATTAAAAAGAAGTTTAAAATAAAACGTTGACGCTGGATGGG
Source organism: Mizuhopecten yessoensis (assembly GCF_002113885.1). Classification (NCBI taxonomy): domain Eukaryota; kingdom Metazoa; phylum Mollusca; class Bivalvia; order Pectinida; family Pectinidae; genus Mizuhopecten; species Mizuhopecten yessoensis. The sequence continues at coordinate 1,386,306 of NW_018404481.1, forward strand.
CAGAAGACAGAGGCGGCGCCATGGCATAAGCTCACATGGCCCTTCGGACCAGGTGAGCTAATAATGGAATTGTCCAGTGTTGTTTCAAGTGGCAGAACTCAAATAAAACTAACAAACTTGAAAGTCGTGTTGATGATTTAATATTAAAACAATAATCACCACATCTAAAATATCAGACAAAATAGTCGATAAAGTTGATACATGTTTCAAGTAAAGAGGGATTTGTCCTGTCATTCACACACACATAAATACTATGATTCAATCTTTACACCGGATGAATATAAAAATAATTCATTAACTCATTCACCCCTGAAATTTCATAATGAACTATTTCAACCTTTGAATTGGGAGTTCCAATGTGTCTTTAAGGTTGAACAGGTAAAACAATGGGTAAAACACTAGTAGTTCACCAAGGCAGAAAGTGTGGACATTTTATAATCATATCATAAACAGAATTTTAAGATGCATCAATATGTATTTAACAATTTATCAAATTCTTATTACACAATATTGTAAATAGTAATTATACAATAAAGGAAATTAAATGTAGTTTATACCAAATATTGTAAATAGTAATTATACAATAAAGAAAATTTAGATTATACAAAATCGTAAATAAAGTTATCAAATATTGTAAATAGTAATAATACAATATTGTAATCACTAATAATACAACATGTTACTAATTATACAATATCGTAAATAATAACTATACAATATTGTAAATGGTTGATCATTTTAATTATACGATATTATAAAGATAATTATAAAACATCACATATTATACATTTTTTTTAAATAGCAATTATGCAATATAGTAAATGATACATTATTGTAGATAGAAAGTTTACAATATTGTAGTGTATGTACATTGTGATTGTTATTTTTTGCATTATTGTCACATATTCTCATATACAAATACTCTTTGTTTTCTCCATTTTGCCATAGATACTGTATTTATTCAAATACAGCATTTTACACACAGCTATCGTATTCAAATAAATTGCTCCATATGTTAGAACTTCTGGAATCCCTAATATGATATTTTTGACTCATTTACCCCTGAAGACACATTTGAACTCTTCCAATTCAAAGGTTGGAATACTTCATTATGAAATTTCAGGGGTGAATGAGTTATTTTGGTAAACGAAAATATTGTACATCCAGCATCAAATAAAACTGATTAAGACCGATTTGATAACCATGAGCTAGAAATCTATATCGAGCAATTATCAAAATTAATTCTTGTTTTTCAAGAGGTTGAAGTGATCTAAAATACTTTTCAGGAAAGCATTGGTCTTTCGAAGACATAATTTGGCATCTATATACTGTAATAATAATATTTAAATTGAATTATAAAACTATAATTATGTTTTTGAGAACAAAAACAGATGTCTCCCCTTATTAGCCAATAGAAAAACTCTGGTATAAAAAATTAACAAAGGGCCATATCGCTTTATATAGTGGGGGCACGAGACCCAAATTTAGAATTTGACACTCCTACTTACCAAGATACATTAAAACTTTGGTCAACGTAGGTGAAACTAGAACACTGACAGGTCAGTAAGGGCCCCGTCTTGTGGCAATATATCCCCCATAATCATCAAGACAAACTAGAACACTGATAGGTCAGTAAGGGCCCCGCCTTGTGGCAATATATCCCCCATAATCATCAAGAAGCAATCTGCCCATATTCGAAGGGGAGACATAATTATCTATCATTACTAAATATTATTGGAAACTTGATATAAATGACAAAGGTATGACATCATTCAAACAAAAATATTTATTCATAGTACCAGCACGACAAAATTGAATAAAATATAGAAGGTGAAATAAACAGGTTTTATTGTTTAGGGTAAACAATGTTTTAATACACATATTCTCTCAATACAAATATTTAAAATTGTCAAGTCGCAAAAATTTGCACTTATAAAAATGTCCCTTTTTAATGCATAAATTATCCACAAATATATGGGTCAAGGTCACAAATAATCAATATTATCTGATTAAAGAAATGTTTCCTCTGCACATTGTAAATAAAATGACAATAATGATAAATTGGACTAAAAGGCAACGCCCATACAGATGTATGAAATAATTTATTAAAGAGGAATTTTCAACTAAAATGATTACTTATTCTCCTCAAATAATATTTCTGTGCGAAGCTAAACAATCGGGATTTCACTTATTAACATGATTCTAACTCTACTGAAAAATGCCAAACTAAGCTCAATTTACCCGAAATCAAAACATATGATTATCTATGTTATAATATATTACACAAACCAAAACGAAATATACAGCAGTAATGCAATGCTATTATGAATGTTCACATATATTACTGTTATTTGGAAATGACTCTTTGACCCTGACCCATATAAGGCAGCAGTTATAGAAAAAATACTAGGATTTAAATATTATGACTGTTTATTAGAAACATATTTGGGATATTTCTTAATAATATGGAATAAATATGTTTCTCGTCAGTTTCTGAAGGGGAAACAGAAGAAATAAGAGAGAAACATGAAAGATTGCCAAATTGAAATTTGTAGAATGAAAAATGTTTTAAAGAACTATATAAAAATAAATGAATCTAAAAACATAAAATTATTATGGCCCCATGCATTATCTGAAATTTCTTCCCATCCCTCCCTCTCTCTCAAAGTTTAACTGTTTAACAGCCATTTGAATATATATTTTCAAGACACTAACAGGATATAGAGATACAAAATTAAAAAATGTAAAGTATAAAAATACAGAAGAAAAAATGTAGAAAAACAAAACAAAACCTGTCTAAAGCTTTAAGATTGTTCACTATTCTTGCAAGAGCAGAGCTCCTGAACATAGCCTAACTTCACAATTGTCTACAATTCTGAAAAGAGATTGATATCCTAAAGGATATATTTCTAGTTTAATAATGAATTCCATTTTACAGGTGAAAGCATATAATATTAAGAATTAAAGCAATTTGGTCCTCTAATTCAGATATTGTAATAGTTAGATATATAAGATAGGATTGGATTGTAAAATAAACATGCATATTGTATGCAATTTACATAGATACCATTATTTATCAGAAAATAGTTGAACATTTTGAAAATGTAATAATGTTCACCAAGGTTTCTCCTCTATTTTCTTAGCAATTTAATTTCAATACTTGTATCAAAATAGATCAATCGAGTATGTAGCCGATATGTATGAAAAAAAATCAACAACAAAAATTTGATATGCTTTCAGAAAAAGTGTTTCTTAAAAAATCGCTGTACGCTAAAAGCAACATGTTACAAAGTTTAGTACTTGAACACAAATGTGCCATGCCTTAAAAGGTTTTCTATAAAATGTTTTTGAAGGTGTTTTTTTTTAATTTGATAAACATACATAAAAGGGTGGGTAATGCAAGCAGTGAAAAGTTGATGTCAAGAATATAATTAAATGTGGATCAGAAATATACTTTTAGGCTTATATTTGGGACAATGATGTAGTATATTTATTTTAAAGATTTTATGAATATTCAGATTGCTTAAACATTAACGACTCACAGCACCTGCTTATATATTATGACAGTCTTCCGTTAAACAGATATAGATTAAGGATCCCCGTACCACTACTTTGATAAATTAAAGCATACATTTCGAGGCTTTAAATTACGGGGGGGGGGGAAATATGAAAGAAACGAATATAATCAACGACAGTTGTTCCGAGTGTAAAAGATCAGTGGTGCTAGACTTGAAATTTGAACCCTGACTTCAGATTCAGTTACCAGGCAACAGAAGTGCCCTGGCCAAACTGTAGGTGCTACAGTTATATCAAAACGGAAGTTAAGGGGAGGTTACTGTTATTGGAAAAGCCACAGTGCATTCCAATAGTCTGGTACCATTGTTCAATACTTCATTAACCCTGACCATTATACCAGACTATCATTGATCAGAACAATGTTTAACCTTTTAAACTATACTGCATGTACTGAATGCTGAATGAAAAGGAATTCCTACTTCAAAATACAAGCATACATATATGTACAGAAGAATAATATTTTGTGTAAAAAACAAATTGAACATTTTTTAAAAATAAATGTTCAATATTTACAATGACAATATGGATAAATATAAGTAAAATGTGTCTTTGTACAATCAATAAATATGTTTTTATATATATATAAATATGACAACTATAGATCTTACTATACATTTATTGTAATTCTACTCTATAATAAAAGAGAAACATTAGCATATTTGACCCAGAAATCAAACGCACTCTCTCGTGGACATGGCACGGTGAACAGATATTCATGTTTAGATATATTCTGCAGACAGGAATATGTATTTTGCATTGTGAGAAGTTGATAATGAATAAACCCAAATGTTCGTTGTGTATAAACATTCGTGGTTTTCGTAGTTGCTATTGAACCACGAATATAAATACAACGAATTTGAATGATATACGTGTCTGCTGTTTGTTAATATAGGAAATCCACAAAAGTTTGTACCACAAAGTGGTCTAAATGGCTTCAAACCACGATTGAAACTACCCACCAACATTTTGTGTTATACAGTATTGTATAAGGCACAAACTTTTTCAACAGACTCCATAGTCCAAATTAGCATTTCACATTTTGTCATTTTTTTTCTTTCACTTTTATTCTTTTTGGTTCACTGGGTCAAATATTAAAATACAATCTCAAATCACACATCATTCAGGCACAAATGATTCTAGCACAAAATCTAACAATTAAGGCGCTGAATTATCTGTGATAATCAGCACAAATTATTAATCTACATCGTTCAGTTAGGTATTTGTATTCACATTATATAGAGATGGGAATTTGTTTCAGGTTGGAATTTTCCAGTAAAATCTGTCTGTGAATTAGTGAGATCAGACTTTATAAAAAGTATAAAAACTGATTTTTTCATATTGCTAAAGGATACAGTTTTAAAGCAAATAAATACTTCGTGTAAATGTTCACCGGATTTGCAGATAGAAGAGATAATTGCCACTTTTCACTGACTTTGCCAATTGAAGAGGTGATCACTTATAATTATTGGTCTCCCAAGACAAGTTAAACTGAAGTAGGGAATTAGCTAGTATTGAGCACGGTAATTACATACTCTTTTCATAACCAGCTTGTCCTACACTGAAAAGTATAAAACTAGCTCAGTATTATTAACAATCTTCAGCAGTAATTTAAGAATTTTCTTGATAAAATTTCATCTTCGTATTAACAATTCTTAAACAGTTTGGTCAACAAACTCTCACATGTAATGACTCCATACATATTGGATATTAATAATAATAGCAATACCTATCAAATCACCATACGCATCTATGTATGTGTATATTTATATACAGTACTGGTAAATGATTTTACTTAACCATAAAATTCCAGGTGATAAAAAGTATCTACTCGGTAAGTTGTCTTTCTAAAATACTAAACAATGAATTAACAAATAACAGCAAATCTGATAAAAAAAAAAAATTGTGAAAGCTCTGGAAGTATCTTATCACAAAGTATTTCCCATCATATGGCACTGCCACTATGTAACCCTACCAAATTCAGACGGCATTCATAACAGCTATGACTGCCATTGCATGATTTGTTGATGTCATCATTATTGCAACATTAATACATAATTATATTATTGGATACCACTGGCCCTCCCTAGAAGATGGCTGTACAATTCAACATGATGCATACACCAAACTAAATGCTGAATTTCTCTTAATGAATCAAAAATAAAAAAAATTGAGATTGAAATTCTCCAAAAAAACATTAACTGCAAATGACAAATTCAACAGTAAGTACCTGTCTGCTTTTATGGAACTTGTGATTTCATTTTATTTTTAACTGTTTATATATCTATCAAGTGTTTGTATTTACTTGTTTTTCAATACACATCAAATAAAGTTTAAACTCAATCAAAAAAAAAATTGTGGTCCATTTTGTACAAGAAATTTAATTTTTTGATAAATGATGTTGAATATTCTTTATCAAAATTATTTCTGATTGGTTCCTGTAAAGCATTTGGATAATCATTAATGTCAAGGATAATATTGTATGTCATGGTGTTAGAAAAGGATTTTCTCGTTCAATTCAAATGGGACATTTTCGAGAACCAGAGACATCTGAAATTTCGAACTACAGTAAGCCTGGTAGGGAAGCAGCTTTATAGTATTCTCTACTGAATGTATAAAAACAACCTATAGCTAATGTGAACAACAACCACTGAATTAAATTAAATATTTAGCCCTTCTTTGCCATACATGTATTTGTAATGATTTTATAATTTGGACAGGGAAAACAACAGAAATCTAATGCTTGGTAATAATTTTTTGAGGATGGGGTAAATAAAGTTTCTGATGACTTAATATGAAAAATTAATACTTAAATGAAATATGAGTGATATAAATATGATCATGAAATCTTGGGAACTGCTCTTAATAATATACCTGATTGGTAACGGAGTTATTGAGCACATATATAAATTTGCACAGAAAAAGGTGGATAACTCCAGTAAATCATCTCATCATTCACACTTACACATCCTTTCCTTCCATAAATATATCTATTTTGCATGAAGGTCAATGAATCATTCATATTATACTGCAATTGATCAACATTCTTACAATCCATCAGGCATATAGCACACAAATGTCTTCATACACAATAGGTTAGATTCTACGTCCAAATGTAGGTGTACTGAACTTTCCAGGAAAACAATGCCCAAGACTAGATTATCAAGGAAGTAAAAAGGATGAGTTCAACTCAATGGATTACATCAGGTTTTGATGAAAATGTGGTTACTTAATTTTCTTTGAAAAATTCACTTTTCATGTTGTGTTAACTTCTTTAAAATTCATTTCTTTTTTAATAGGTCAAAAGGAAATTAAATCCAAATTGTATAAATATTATTTAAAAAAAATTAGTTAAGTACATTCACATTCTAATACTAAAGATTCAATTATTGCCTCAAGATATAAGATTTTTAATTATAGCTCAACAAAATTGATTTTACTTTCAGGATTTTAAATGGCAATGAATTGAAAAAGTGAATGTATTCAATGATATTTCAAATTTAAACTAGACAAATAGTAATGATACCTGTATAACATTCAGCAAGAACACATTTTCAGAAATTTTTAAATAAATTTATCAAAATTTTACTTCAATACCTAACAGGACATTAATATCCATCATCCACTTGATTATCAAGCTTCTGTTTGGAAAGTGTTGTACAGGTCTTAACTATTGGTTCCTATTTAACTTGTAGAATCAACATAATATGAGACTTAATTAATATAACTAAATCACTTGGTGGTGTATGAACATTAAATACAAAGGCTTTGCTGTCTCACCTATGAAATACATTGTAATGAAAGACTGTCAGCTACACTTGGAAAATGTTTGTTTTAAATAAATTTTCAGGCAGGAAACGGAAAATTACATTGGGAATTTACACCAATTTCATTTATACTCATTTTACCGTGATTATCAATAAACTATGATGCTATGATTTGTCTACAAACTACCTATTTGTTCACAAAAAATTGCATAGAGTTAAAGAGTATTGCTTTCAATAGTAACAGACAATGTAATATTTTTCTGAAAGAGTTTTTCAATAGTGAGTTGCTTTTCTAAGTCCCTTTCAATAGCTGATAGTTTATCAGGAAATAGAAAAATAACATTGGAAATTTACACCAATTCCATATTGAAATATCACCAGTATTTTTTAAATATCTTCAGTAGAATTAAAAACTTTTGAATATTCTAAACACGAGACTTGTCCTTGCGGGGGTTGATTAAACTGAAGTGAACATTGATAATCAAAAATTAAACACCTCACAAAAATGAACTCATTCACCCCTACATATTTAAACTGGACTTGCCTAGTCTTTGATTTGGTAAGGTTCAAATGTGACTTTAGGAGTGAATGGGTTAATTTTAAGATACTTCTAAAATGTCTAGACGGACTGGTTTATTGGAATACTATAATCACAGATTTTTCCAATTGAATAGTTGTGTTCTCGGTTTTTTCCCATTACTCAATATTCACAGTCAGTAGGTAGTAAAATCTCAAGATTATGTCAAAGCACAGAGGTAAATTGTTATAGCCAATATCAGAGCAGGATTGAGATCTACACAGAACGTTAGCTCCACAAGAGCTTCCCTGGTCTTTAAAGCCATTCAAACACTGTCTCGAACCTATAGCATTGCCTATATATTATTGAAGTCAGCTAGTTTTAAAAGAGTGTTTGCTGACCATCAACCTTAGTGTCTTATGTCATCTCTTGACCGGTAAATCACATCTGACTGATCCTCATTTATCCTTCTTTTTTTCCATATGGCCGTTGGACACTGATGAACCGTTTTTGGATTTTTTGCTATTTTCTGTCACTTTTCCGTTTATTTCTCCATTAGCTGTTGCTTCTTTTACTGGTTTCTGTTAAAATACAAATAATACAAGTTACACAATGTCCATCAAATATATCAACATATGAAACATAGGACTGGGATTTTTTCACCCCTATGTAACTTTAGTAGACTCTACCATGCATTGATATGGATGAGTCCATTATGGTCTACAGTGGTGAAAGAGTTAAGTTATTATTTCTCCACAATTCTTGATATGGACAGGTTGGATATACCATAAATATTGGTTTTGATATGCAAGAAATGATAAAATGACGTAACAAAATTAACAAAACCATAGTTATATCCGCCAGCAAAGTCACACAAGATTATTCAATTCTCCCAAAAAATGGTCATTTTTAAAAATTTAATCAATTGATATCTTTTAAAATTTAATCAATTGATATCTTTTTTTCAAAGTCTAAGAGAGGCTTTCTTAACAGGATCTGGTAGTCTGCAACATATTTCTCCAAGTACCAGCAAAACTATTGGTATATCATTCGAAACATAATCAATATTTCTGTTCTAATAAACTCAAAGTCATTGCAGAACATTTTCCCCTCCATTGGCAGCCCGACCAAACAGTCAAATACAGACTTGATGCAAATGAAACAGGAAAATATATCTCTATGTCTCTGATATAGCAAACTGTGAGATCTAACAAGATTACATAGTAGACCAGGAATAATTGTTCTTCTGCAAATAATTCCAAAGATTTCAATTATATGTGCAGAAAATTTTGTAGCTCACCACATCCCACTAGGACGCATTTTCAATTTTTTTAAAGATAACTTAAATAAAAGCTTAATTTAAAAAAAAATATACAATACACAGTAATGGGTAATTATTATCTTAGAAAGGGAGTATATATATTTATAACCAATATTGATAAGTTAAGTTTGAAGTGATTAAAATTTTGAAGGTTTGGATTTCAGGAAAATGTTTTAATATGTAATGGGAGACTACCAGATTGTACCACTCCACACAAAATGTATGTGTGATGCCGCTGGCAGCTTACATTTCACAATTATTAACCAATGTCGAAATTATTATCAAATTTAAACTTTAGCATATGCAATATTATCTGAAAATAGTTTGTATCAAATTTGCAATGCTTAAATCCTTTTTTCCTACCAGATTAAGTAAAAACACAGAAAGCACATGAAAAGGGAGGTAATCTGTTAGTTGTTGCACTATAAAATTGACTGAAAATTTCCATTGATTTACCTTGCGCCTTAATGATACAATATAGGCATGGAAGTAGAAATTCAAGAACAGCATTAGTATGCTGAAGGCGTATAGGCAAAGAGCCCAATGCATCCATTCAGGGAAATCACAATGGAAAAACAGGGACTGAGCAGCGTGTATGATGCCGACGACAAACTGAATCTAAATGAAATAAAAAAAGTCAGTCAATAATTACCTGTGAATGAGCTTTGGGCTTCTTCATATAGGCTTGTATATAAAAGTTGCAGAACAGTGTGATAATTGTGACACCGTACACTAAGCCTGTGTACTGCATCCACAGAGGGAAATCACATCCCAAATACAGACTTTGAAATCCATACACCATCCCAATAAAGAATTGCAACTATGAAGAGAGAAAGAAAACAACATGCTCTTTAATACCCTCGCACCGTTGCAACGATCAATATGGTGCAAACGCAATATTTACCGAGTTCAATAAAATATTTGGTTCAAAAAAGTATTTGGTTCAATGAAATATTTGGTTCATTAAGATATTTAGTTCAGCGAAATATTTGGTTGAAATTCATTATTGGTTACTTTTATTAATTTTTATATTTTCTTTTAAAGGTTTTTAATCCACTGTAAATTGAAATTATATTTTCTGCTTATTTTTTTATTTTTTTATCACAGCTATTTCGTTTTTATTATAATGCAAACATAAAATCATTCAGAATTAACATTTCCAAAAAAATTCATACTATATTTCATAACGTGATTAATTCACATAATGAATGACAAAAACAAATCAAATCAGAATTCGTGTTGAGAAAAGTAAGCAGGTCTACATTTTCACTAAGTGTGCTCGGGTAGAGGACCTTACAAAAGTATTTCATCTTTTATGGAATTGTTCGATGAAATGTGTGCCACAAGAATGACTGGTTTATACAGATTGGCCCATTTTTAGATTAAGCATTCCATAACAATTTTACGGCAAAGCTTTTAATAAAAGATTAATCATAAGACATAAAGAATTTGGACAATTTAACAAAAATTAAATTTTCTTTTCCTTTTAAAATTGAAGCTCTTGTTTTGATGTGAAAATCATACCCAAGCCAATCTCAGACCAATCACCATATATCCGGTAATGATAACAACAAATACTTGTGTCATTGGTAAAGAACAGTACATTACCCAAATAAATTCAGACATGCAATAAGATCAATAAGAAGAAAAAACACCTCACAGAAAAGCAAGAGCAGATGAATGCACATGCTTCAAACAGCCACAAGAACATTTTACTTTACAAATAAAGCCCATGAATACATCACTTAAACTGTTTATAACATGTTTGCCGTTGATTCCTTCTTGAATAACAACACACGAATATAGCAAAATCAAACAATTTGTGAAATAGACATTTTATAACACTGCCCACTGAACACACATGATCTGAGGTACTGGGTTTTAAAACATTTTTTGACTAGTTTTTTTACCATGTTTACTTTTACCAGTTGAAAATAGTACAAATTTTTTCCAATAATCCTTTTTCTACGTTTAATTTTTTTTTATTCTAGTTTTCATTTTATATTCAGATGAATTGTAATATCTAAATTCTAAACAAAACCAAAAAATATTTCGGAATGATCGAAAAATTTATAATTTATTTTACTGTAATAACATTTCTCAATTTCGTATGCCATGTCTTTGACCATCCACTGGTGAAGCAGCGCAGTGGACAAGTCGATTTCCCGGGTTTAAATCCCTACTGGGTCAACTGCCCGACCACATTTTTTTTTTCCTGGTACTCCGATTACTGTTTCCTCCCACATTAAGACCCCCCTTTGCGCTTCCATCCGTGCCAATAAGAGTATTAACAGTTGAAAAAACTTGTTTCATAATTGTTGTAAAGTGAATAAAGTTGATATCATTTTAAGACATGCATAGACCCCATTCCCAAAATAGTAAGAGATCCAAAAAGCCCTTTAGATGTAGGTTGCTTTCCTACCACATATAAGTCAGTAAAAGGCTGTGACAATGTAAACAACTTTTTTGTTGTCATCAAATCTATGAAGAAAACGTGAAGAAAACACATTTACTAACAGTAATAATTCAATCGACAAGATATTTCAATATAATATATATATACAAATTGTGCAGAAAGTGATAAATATTCTATATTTTGATTCTATAAATTCATAAATGTCATAATATGCAAACAATGTTAAAAGCAATCTACAATACAGGGAATCCTCTTTAGTCCCCGTTTCCATGGAAACATGTCCAAAATAAAACTTTTTTTGGATAAATACACAAAAACCTTCTCTAAATTTATTCTTTTAACTGCCATCCAGCTTCTGGAATTTCGGAGCCAGGGTATTGAAAATTAAAAAAACTTTCAACTGAATGTACATTATCATAACAAACTGTCTCAAGGAACACAAATTACCATTAATTTCCCAAACAATATATTCGTTTTATATCCGATTATCAAGCTAAATTAACTTAACAGATACATTGTACTAATTGTTTTCTCCTGGCTGTTTACAGCTTATATAATTATCTCCCCTTAACTTAATTTTTCATTAGGTATTAAAACTAAAAGCTTGGCCAGCACATTTATAAAGTAACCTCCCCTTAATTTAATTTTGAGGTACTGAGCCAAGTAACCACTGCTGATCAAGTAGCTCAGTTGGGAAGAATCCAACAGGGTCAAATTAGATTTTGAACCCTGGACCTCCATATCACAATACAGTTGCTCTAATGAACAACAACATGATAGCTCTATAGATGATCAACTTATATTTATCAAGTGTTTTTTCTCAGGCGATTTATACATCATATATCTCTTATCTTATTACCATGCTGATATCTGAAGTATTTCTCCCATAAATCACAAATCTAAATTGCCTGTTCTCAATCCATTTTATACACAATGCGATTCTCATAAATATGATCATGTTTCTTTTAATAATTATCTCATTTTATATTTGTTTCTATTTCTGTTTATTGCTTTGTAAAATTAAACACTTAAATTGATTATTTTCTTGCAATCAAGTGACATGTACTTTTCAATTAGAACTATTTACATGAGGAGAAAACTTCAAAAGTTGGAAAAACTTACATCCAATTTTTTTGAATTATTTTATTTTTTTGCAAAATATGTTTAAACTTCCAGCAAAATGAAGTATAACGCCTACATCCTTTGGAGACTCAATATTTTCAGGACTAACGAGGTTCCACTGCATCTGGTATACACAACATCATATCACATCAATATTAACAGCCTATATAAAGTTAATAAGCACATTCATACACTCTAGATCTACACCTAGTGCCAAGAACTTACCAACTGGAGAATGGTAAGGTATCGCTTCCACCACAAGTACTTCTGCATGTGAGGTCCAAGGGCAGACAACCCATAGTATGAGTACATCAACACATGAATAAAGGAATTGATCATTGCTCCAAAGAAAGCTGTAAATACAAAGGTCAAAGGTCATGAATTTGAATCCCAGTCTGGCATTTTTACTCTCACGCCACCTTCAATGATTCTTGATTAAAATATGTTTCACCTTGATTTTCTTTTTTTTTTTAGAAAATGATGTAGAAAGGCTTTTCTCATGGCAGTGAAATTAATTTCAATTCACAGAGCTCTTCATTTTTTGGCACTTCATTTTTTGGCAATGTAACAGGGAACCTTAAAAGCAATTGCCATCGGAACATTTTGTTTTAAAGAATAGCCAGCTTTGACTAACAAATAAATAGGAACATTGGCCAATGGGGTAATAATGAATCATACTATATAAAATCTGGAAAAGTCCTAAAACATTCAAGATATTCGTTGAGGTTTCAAGTCGAGTTGTGACCTTTCTCAAACTCTTCTCAAAAGAGTTATATAGTATTTGCATAATAAACTCTTTCAAATGTTTTTGAACATGCATTGAAAGATAAATGTTCTCGAAATCTGAAATTACTCACACTGGCCGCCAGCGACCCACTTTACACCTATAAACCACAGAGGGAACATGGAAGCATGGTGGTACACGTGCAAGAAACTGATTTGGTTGTTCTTTTTTCTCAACACAAAAAATATTGTGTCCAACATTTCCACCAATTTGGATATATAAAACCACCATAGGGCAGAGGCAATCTGAAAATTTTGAAAACAGATAAATCATACATGATCAAAGTTAAAAATCTGTTCTTAAAGCTAGTAATTTTTTCTTAAAGTTGCTTTTTTTCGTTTTTTGATGAAAGATATTTTCAAATATATAACCTAAAGATTAATATTTAAACAAATTACACACAAAAAAAAAATCAATCTTGAAAGGACCCGACTTTTTTTCAATATTTCCAATTGAATTACAGTATTCAAAATGACCTGTTTAATTTGAAAACGGCCTCATTTATGACACAGACACCACTTACAATTTTCATTGACAAATTACCTTTAACAACTATCTTGTTGGATGTAAAAGGGTACTTTTAGGGAATGACATTCCTTACAAAATTACACTAACACACTTGAATCTATTACAGTTTATACTTTAAACCTATCAGTTTATACTTTATACTATAAACCTATCGGTGAGTTTGTAATCAATCGTTAGTGTCTCTGACTTGTTTTACTTACACTGTATTCATTAGGGTCGTACGAATACTTGACAGATTGACACTGAAGACTGTAACCAGCTCTATACGCTGATATAAAAAGCTGAAATTCAAAATTGAAAAAATATATTAAAATTATTGTCATTCTCAGATCCACATTACCAAGACAAGAAAAAAATGATCAAATTTAATATAATGAATTAAAGTTTAAATAACTTATTTATTGATGAGAGAAGATCAAATTTAAACTTCTATCAACACTAACTTAACACATGGCAATTAACAACAGTGAAATTTATATATTTTTTCTACCCTCATCCTTTTCTTATCCTTGTTTTTTTCTTTATTCCTTCAACAATTTTCCTCGATATCATGATATAGCACCAGAACCCTAAATACCTGAACTTTTTTCATTCTTGAAAAAAACATTAATTCCCATTTATGCGATGTACAGTGACAGGATTCTTCACACTTTATTGCAATTATTTCTACACAAGTAGAACATTTCACTCATTGTTATGATGTAATTAAATGATCGCTGTAAATTAAGCTCAAAATTTCAAACTAGAATTTTAATACAGTTTTCCCTACCAATAAAAAGTTGCTTGGGGTCAACTTTTTACAACACTAATATTACCAAATTAAACTATAATATATACTTACTGTTGAAGCTATATGAAAGTTCAGTGCAATAAGTCCTAAATTATAGAAAAAGAGAGTATATTTGAACTTGATGGGTTCCCTGTCGGCCATGATGCGCTTGCCGATGATGACGGAGAATATGTAAATAATGGTCAGTACAATGGTTGGAGTGTAGCTCTGCATTAGAGGCCAGTCCTTAACTCTGGGATCTGTCAAAATAAACAATCTCCTTTAACATCTTGTACATATGTATACACATCCTATTGATTAACAGTTATGGTCATTTAAGGACTAACAAGGTTTTTCGAGGTGGAGGAAAGCCAGATTACCTGGAGTAAACCCACCAACATGGGCCTAGTACCTGGTGACTGCCCAAGGTGGGCCTCAAACCTGTGACCCAGTGGTGGAGGGCCAGTGATCATAGATGGTCAGACTCCTTAACTACTTGGTCAGACTCCTTAACTACTTGGCCAATGTAGCCCCCCTCCCCAAAGTATATATTTATAGGCAGTTTTGATGAATAAGATGGGTCCATCTCACAATGGCTTAAATTCTAGTTCAACTCATTCACCCCTGAAATTTCATTATGAACTATTCCAACCTTTGAATTGGAAGAGTTCAAATGTGTCTTCAGGGGTGAATGAGTTGAACTGCTTTTCATGTTGGCTGCCCTCATATATTGGGTCATACCCTAGATATCTAATGTTGAAAGCTACAATTCAATGCGTCATTTTATTGTTGAAAATATATATACATAAGAACGAGCAAAACCCAGGAGATTCAATATGACAATATTTGCAGATATCACTCTTTATACATTTTTGTCATACTCATGTGAAGTTTGGAAGTAATCAGGCTGACAGAATGTGAACTTGAGTAACCCTGACATTGATCTCTTGTCCCCTAAAATATGATATAGGACATGATCTATACACACCGGGGGTTTGACAGTATGAAGAAGATTTATTTAACTGGATAAAACATTTTATGTACATCCTTATTCTAATTTTAGTAACAACAATAGCATCTTCGACTTCATTTCCCCCCCCAAACCAAAATAGGGATCTTGCATGTTTCTTCAATGCTGATTCAAGAAAGGGTAATCAAATCTTACATTAATTGTCCAAACTTTGTGGAAATGCAGGTGCTCACAGCATGATATATACTGAGAGGCAAATACATCAATGTGGGGGTACCAATTATTACTAGTAGTAATTTGATCACCTAAAACCTTGACATGACTATGCATATGTTTATACCATGATGCAGAGAGAGCAGACAGTTATTGCAACCTAATGAACTACTTACCTGATACAGAAACAGCCCAGTCGTAGAATTTCTGAAGTTCATAATACTTGTCTTGTATGATCTCCATCTTGACTGGATATTGTTCTTCTTTCCTTCCAATCTAAAGAGTCTGTAAATAAGCCAAATGAAATACATGTACTAAATCTTCCGGCAATAAATTCCCATTCTTTCTTATCAATAAAGTCAGCTACATAATGTAACAGTTAGGTCTGGGTTCATCTGATTTTGCAAAAATACTTGATTTATATTTGAAAATCACATTTAACAAAAAGAAATCATATTATATAATACGTTTTAAGGAAATTTATAACAAAAATAATCTATCAGTTATGATACAGTGTAACATAAAGAATCATGGACTTGAATAAGGGCCCAGTATAAAGAAATATGAAAATAAACCCTGAATTAATTTGGATGTCAGAACTGAAGGTTTCTTAATTAAAACCACAGCATTACACAGGGATAATCCTGGAGGGGGCCATATTGACCCCTCAAACTTAAATTGACCCCTCCATGTTCCAATTTTCTTTAAATTGTACATAGAATGGATCCTCTTAATTTTGATATTGAATAAAAATTGCTGAAAATGACCCACTACTCTCAAATTCCAAGATTTCCCCTGATTGCACAATCTACTGTAAATTGTACTATTCTGTTAGTACAACACAATATGTCATGTTTGAGTTTTTATGCAAAAAGTTGAATGAAACTGATCACATGATTAAGCTGACGGAACAACAATATTTCTGTTAATTTTAAATACCCGGGGTACTCTCCTTTACCTGAGCCATGCATTTACTATACTACAACTTGCTACAACAGTCAAAAGCTTAAACCTATAGAAATGACTCATGTACTATGGCATACCTAACAAGTAATCATGGAAGGTCCAAAGTCCAATTATTTTGTAGAGTTTAGATATAATACAAACATTTTTATCAAAGTGCTTGATTATCAGTTGATAATGGAACAGGACTTATAAAGTATGTGACTGGCTCACAAACTTCAGCTAAAAAATTGATTTTTAAGAACGTATTCAATAATACTGCTTTTAAAACACATCTTTTGTGTTTTCCTGGCATCCAGTGATTTCAATAGCACTTCATTTGCATGTTGACAAATTAACATGAAGATACATGTATGAATAAGGCCAAATAAAAAATCCTGTTTGATATCAATTCTCAGGTTTCCCTATATATATACCTACCGTCAAATTTTGTGCCTACCCTATACACTCTCTAATATAAACGTTATTAGAAAAAAAAGGGAAAAAATGTATTACCTAACCTATTTTTTCCCCAACATCTAACAAGCATATTTTTTGTTTGACCTGATAAAGAAGATTTCTCAAATTTAATATTTTATAATGATTAAAGAAATTAATGTTGAAGAAATCTTTATTTAATTGAATTTACATATTACAGATATAACCAAATTGTAATGATTTAAATTAGTTCAGTTTACCTATCAAAAGTAAAAAATTCTAAGGAAATTTCTGATTTGAATTGATCAACCAATAAGCACTGTGACAGCGCTTTTCATGTTGTCTTGGAGATTTGTTATATAAACAGCTCATTTGTCTTAAATGTAAATAATCAGCTCATTATAGTCAGCTTAATGAGATTGAAAAAATCAAGGATATTTATAATATAAACAACTAATTGATCTAGGAAATAGTTTATTTGCCTATATTTAGTTATTAATTTGTCACAGTTTTTGTTAATTAATAAGATAATATGGGAAATGGGGGTGGGGGTGGGTGGGGGGAAATTAGTCCCATATTAAGTACAGCTTTTCTTAGTTTTTTGTCTACAGAGGGTGCTATAGCTATATATTGTTCAATGTGTCAAACGTTTGTGAGATTAAATCTTCATTATTGACTGCAAGCATGGACAGGGTATTTAACCAGGCCATGCTCAAACCTGCTAGTACATTTGAAGATTTATTATGACAACACTTCAGTGAGTTTTTAAGCCTTACTTACTACCTATAGAGCATTGTGTGCCCGCAGTGACATGTTTACAAAGCATTGTTAGCTTGATATTCTAAACTTTTCTAAAACTTCATGTGAAATTGATGTAGTTGTGTTTGAATTTTTATTAAGGCATTTTAATGTTTCTATATCATAAATTTTTAATTAAGAATTTCATTTATAGGTTAATTTTTGTTGGCTTATCATTCAACTTGATAAAGCTGTGTCGATCAAGTTGACCCTTCCATCGATCAGTGGCGTTTAAATAGACCTACTTAGTTTCACAGTGAAATTTTCTAAAGTGACTACTATGTACTTACCACATTACCTTTACTTACTGATTTTTAACCATTCATGATGACCTTTAACATGGTTTTGATGAATAATTAAAAGTTACCCTTAATTGAACCCTCTAAGTTACCAGAATACCAATTGATAAATAATCTTTTCTGACCAGCTGACAAAAGAAAAGCTTTTGTAACATCTGACCACCTACCAATAATGATCATGCTATATACTACAATCATAACACAGGGGCATGCAACTACTACTAAGTATTGATCTTGTTTTAGGCTTTCAAGTACCCAGCGACTTAAAGCCTAAAACAAGATCAATGTTATTAGTAGTTGCATACCCCTGTGATTGGAACATGTTATTTGAGTGCACATGTACTTACATTTGTGCATGGAAATACAGCTTTCACTTAGACTTATTACAGTGTAGCATTTATTTAAGCTATTGATTTAATTTCCCAGGAACCAGCTAACATTTTATCACCAGAATTTTTAAATCAAATAACACTTTTTAAACTAAGTCACAGACCTTTCAAAATATTTTCTAAAGTTCAATTCACTTTATTATAATTATTATTTCTTTGATAATTATGATTTCTGAATTTAGGTTATTATTATTTGACACATACATGTTTTAAGTTATGTTGTAAATAGTGTTCTTGTCACTCAAAGTAAATAAAACTTAACTAACCTAGGGGTATGAAATACTTTGTGGTGCTGTCAGTACATGTATGTAAACAATATAAGTTAATAACTGTTGTGTGTGTATATATATACAGTAAATACAACATGTGTCACAATGGGATCGTTAAAAATATTTCAGTGACCATAGATCTGTCTCTTTAGGGTCATACAAATGTACCAGCCAAAGGTCGATACATACCATGTCTGTGTATAATAAATGCACAAAAATTAGAGTTCAATATTTATATAAATAAATAAAATCTTGCTAACATAAGCCACTCTAAAGCGCTTTTAGATGAATTATACATCCTGAATATGTTAATCATTAACATAACATGTTATGATTGATCTGGTCTGAATTATTCTGACGTTTTATCGACTTTTTCACATTGGTTTGTCGTCGATTAATCTACGACAAACCGATATGAAAAAGTCGATAAAACATCAGAATAATTCGGACTATGATTGATCTAGACTCTATATTATAACCATGGTGTTGTACTAAGGATTTTTCACTGGGAATGAAGCATAACACTTTTGGATTGGGGATAATAGAATTAAGTACAGTGACAATTAACTTCCTGAAAGCATCTTTTCAAGTGCTCATACTTTCATTTTACTTTACAGATTTCCACAAATAAACGACATGTTTTAACATTAAAATTGTTTTAAAGAGTTGACTTAAAGACCGATCTTTTTCATTGTGTTTTGCAATAATGGTCCGAAACAATTTCTTATTGCCTGCATAAGAACTGTGTAAACATTTTAAAAGTATTGTTTTATTATTTCTATATGAGCGTCTATCAGTTAATATAAAATGCCAATTCAAATGCTCTGTGGTTCACACTTGTATTTGACAGTAAAAAAAAATCAAGAAGTTCTCTGGGGGATTTTAATATCAGTGGGAAGCTTCAGGGTCTGTTTTAAACCCTAACTTTTAAGAGTCAAAGACTGAGGCTCGAACAGAGGTCCACGACCAGGTGGCTGGACATTACATATTGTTTAGGATTTAGTAAGCCTAATGCGAAGGGAGGAACTGTAACACAACTTGAAGCCAAGTTGCTAGTCTTATTGTCATCTCATTTATGTACCAATAATCAATATTTATCTATGACATTGCACCATAATGCAATCATTTAGCATGTAATGTTTAGGTCTGCACTGATGAATGAATGCAGTGCTATTGGCAATATATCTACTTCAGTAAATATTACTGTTAGTATGGGCCTAATGATGCATGTAACCCGATCCCTCTGATGTAGCGTTACTCGGTACAAGTTGTGACATTTGTTTTGATCTAGCATGCAAATATGATGAACCATAGAATTGTATTTAGATCTTCAGTGGCGGCCACATCTGAGCTATATTTCGCCACAGATGACGCTCTTCTTACAGGTATTACATGCAGCCTCAGCAGTATATTTCAAACCAATAGTTTGAAAACCTTTCCTAACAACTCATGTCGGGAGGCCGCCTAGCGTTCCAAAACTCATATGCCTTGCTTATCGCCCAAACTGATGTAGGACCACGAACAGCTTAGGTAACGTGGGAAACTTGAAGCGATGGAATGTTGCTTGACACAACAGACCTAAATACCTCCTAAACACGAGGTCATTCCAGATAAAACGCAAGATAAGCTTATATCGCACTAACGTTATGATGGGGGCGCGGGTCATTGTAACCAAAAGAAGCAGACGCCATTTTTCGGCGGAAGTAAATCGCCGGGTTAACGTTTTTCTACTGATCATTGAGAAATATTAACTGAAAAAGTATTAAAAAACGTAAGCAACTTACCAAATCCTATGCCGGTCGCAGAAGTAAGCACAGTTTGAACAGGAACAGATCTGTCTTAAGTGAGGGCGTTGCTAGTAACAACAGTGAAACAACCTGTCCCAGGCCTATTTTTGCTGACCTAAATGCTACCAGTCAATCACGTGAACTACCAATCAGATTCAACGTTATTTTTGCTGGGCACGTGTTTCGGATGTTTTGATTGGTTGAAATTATATGATCATATCGTAGCATGTTTTGGTGGGGTATTCCAAGTTTGTGTTCCACACATGTTTACGTTCACCAGGGAAACCATTTTCCATTCAACACCGTAACGCTTTGTTGCACTTGCAGGTATGTTAACTTAATCATATTTAATTACGCAATGTTAATATAACACTATCTGTTGTGCGTTTTTAAAATAAAGATACATATATATAAAACTGTAATTTCACGTTTCAGGAGTTAGATCGAACCACGTGTTTACAACCGATAAGATACAACTGACAGCTGTACCGTATACGATACTGTTATGCACAACACTTTTGCATTGCAGATCAGATATGTCAACGATATATCCGGAATCAGCCAGATAATTCTGTTCATAACGACGAATTCAACGGGGATTTTTGTACAAATAGTCCTGATCACCTATTAATTAATTATAATTACCTATATATATAGCATATTTACGTTGCTATTATTACAGTGATATTATCAATGAAAACTATATTACAATAGTACATGTATGTACATACCATTTGAGTGTGACCAGCACCTGTGGCTATAATCATGCAGTCATCATCATGATAATATTTTAAGACTGTTAAAGAGAAACATTATAGTTATATATATAAAGTTAAACTCCAGTTTTATATTTACATGTGTAATGTTTCATCACAGGCTTACAAATGTAGTTATAGGGAGAAGGATTGTGATTGCAAATGCGTTTTGTCAACCTCTTGTATTGTGTATGTAAACAATATTGGACTTCACAAAATTATATATACTCCAATGCTTCTTATTAGTTTCGGGTTTTATTCCCTCGAAGGAATTTAGGCTTACAACATATGTAATAACATATTACATTACAAATAGTCATTCGCTCTACACTCTCTTTCTGGACTCATACCTATTAATATCTCTCACCAATCATACTCACTACATGTACATATATATACATAGATAAATATGGACAGATAGCATCATGATGAATGCTTACTAGAGACACCAGGAAGCTTACTGGCTGCTATATACATGTTTCTATGGTACATATGCTCTGATGCAGGGGTGCCGTCGGAATGACTATGTTGGTCACCCGTAGCCGCTCCGCCTAGCCCGGACCACGTGACAGTAGCCAGGTGACACGGGTCTGAAGCCAGTGCCTATGCATGTGTTACATGCACAAATGCGCACGCTGGGACAACCTGGTTACACACTCCCCCTCTTTACAAATTGTCTCCTGGCATTTCAGGAGTACTTCCAAGACAACATATACAGATATCTGAGAAATATGAGGCTATTGTTCTAGAACCAATAGTGTAAAAGATATCAACTGAAATGAACATGTATAATAATTATTCCTGTACAGTATTTGATAAATTCGCACCAGCTCAGGTATTTACTACATTTTACATGTACATGAAAAAGCATGACAAGTCTAACTGACTTTCACGATAGTCACTTTGGTCATGTACAGATTTATGTCAGTAGATACTGGTCTTGCATTATTGACTTTTATATCTAAGTCTTGCTCCTTGTGAAACTTTGTGATTTACAGTCGACCCCATCAGCATACGAAGGTTATTCTTAGGTGAAGATGAATTTCATGAATCTAAAACAATATAGGTAGTTAAAAGGAAAGAAAACATACCGAGCCTCGGGTTAGACAACCCAAAAACATCACCTCTCGGGTTGGAGATTTCTGTCACACCCTCAAAGTAGGGGAATATTCTATTATTCCATCCTCAAATGGATCTATGAAAACTATGACGGATGAGGAAAGTCCTGAGAACTTATTTGTCAGTTTGCTTCTTTCACAATGAACATGTACTCATAAGGCCAATCCTTAAAAAAGTTTGTTTGCAGTTTCAATTTTTGTTTAATTTATATAAAAACACTGTCATTGATTTTTTTTTTATCAAGAATATAAAAAAAACTGCAAATACATTTTTTACAATGTTGATTCCCTGACATCGCTCTTTATTTACTTCTATGGTAACAATTTAGGTAAAAACTTACCGGTATTTGTATTCTATTTTCAGATTCTGGTAGCCACCTGTAAAGATGTGGTCACTAACTAGAATCTACCATGAGTATAACTGGGTAATGAAAGATGCAACAGGTAAATATATTCTAGGCCAAAATTACATTGTATCAGCTGTGCTGTTAATTGGCAAGAATCAATCGGTTATCATAATTTCTTTTGTTTTTAATGTAAACTTTATTTATTTTACAACCATTACGAAAACAAGTTAGTACAACTTATATTAATCACTCTTGTTGGCCCCGATGTTAGCATGCAGGGGCTGTTCTTGTGGGAGAAAACCCACATCGTCGAGCAGGTGCATGACCCCATACCTTTTCACGTCCGATCGGGGAATTGAACCCCGGCCGCCTTGGTGAAAGGCATGTGCTAGCTATCCACTGCGCCACTCGACCACCAAACCGTAATTTCTTGCATACTGCCTGTGCTGTAGGCAATGCATACCAGATTCACTTCCAAATCAAGTACAATGTAGCTCTCACCTGTACTTAATTAGCTATATAAAAAAATGTTTGTAATCGATGCTTTTGGTTTTGATACACTTATGTTTTTTTGTTTTTTTTAATATTCCCTTGGGGATAATCCTTGAGGGGGCCATGGAGCCATTGACTTCCCAAAACTGAAATTGACCCCTCCATTTCCTTATTTTCTTTTAATTTTTTTGATATTGACTAAAAATTGACTGAAATGGCCCAATGCTCTCAAATTCGAAGATTTCCCCTGTATCCTCGATAATGCCATTCATTATTTTGATGTCAACTGCCATGACAATCACTTAAGTACTTTACTAAACACTCCACATAGACAAATTATAATGCAGTTACAGTAAAATGAACCCCCTTTTCATGCATACGTTCGATAACTAAATTGAAAATAAATATTTTACTGTCATTTTGTTTATGATTAAGATGTATATACTATAAAAACTGAGGGACATAGTTTTGACTATGACATCTGGAAATTAACCTGCATTCACATTTAAAAAACAAAACAAACATTTTCTAACATACTTTCTATCACACCTGGTCACTTCGGTACGCGATATGATTAAATGATAACCACCCTTTACCAGCTTTGAGACAATGAGCTATTATGCCTTAACCTCAAGCAATAATTACCCAAACCCGATGTTAATGCCGCGGGCTGACATATTAAGTGCTAACACCCTCACTATAGCCAGGTAATTATATACACAACATTTATGTATAATATTTCAGTGTGTACAGTAAAGTGTCGATAAATTGACAGGATTGTAAGATGACTGGATTAAAGGGCCAATCTATCCCCTAAAACACTGATTTGACTGCAAGACAACTGTATTATTGGTCAGTGGCGGACCCAGGGGTGTTGCCCTAGTTGCCCGGGCAACACCCTTTTTTCTGTGTCCAAAAATTACCTGGACTTAGGTTTTTGAAGATTTTCCTCTTTTTCATATGGGATTTTCTTTTAATATCAAATGCAACCATCCCATGAATTATGAATTTCTATGGCAAGCAGCAGTTTGAATATCTATATTCCTAAGGGTGCAGTTGCACAAACAAGGGGTCAACTACTTATACTCTAAACAATAGGGGATTAATCCTCTTTTGTTTATATATTAGTAGGGTCTCCAATCAGGTCAGTGATGAAGGCTACCTATACTAATCGTATTGTTCTAATGTCACGGTGTGGTTGGTGATCACCCTGTCCGTTGAGAGAGGATAAACCATCTGTTGGAATTAGGTATATATGTTAATTGTTATTTCAAAGGTAGAGTCCATTTCATGATAGATATAAACCTGTATTTTCACCTGTGGTTTCATGTACACATGATCACCAGGAGTGATTTATTATACCTATTAAAAAATGTAAATTTCAAAAATTTCAAAGACAATAAAAGCATCCACCTTTTTCATCAAAAGCCTGGCATGTATATATATCCTTTTCAACAAGTGTTGCCCTTGTAAATGTACATATGCATGCATACAAATTCACAATAAAAGACAAACAGTCAAATCATAATTCATATTTATGACAAAATAAATCAATATTGAATTGCCAAAATGCTCGCCTAAACTACATGCACATGAAAGGCATGACACAAACACCAACATTTAAACCAAAAACCAACATTTTTACCATTGTTTCAGAGGCCATCATAAAATATAAATACTCTATGTTATAAAATATAACCTGGAATAATATCGCAAACTCAGAAAACTATTCTATGCCTTATTCGATCTGTTTGACAATGGAAATAATGTCCGATAAATTCTAGCTTTCTACGCTTGGCAGTGCTTGAACAAGTTTAGTATTACATCTTCAGAAAAAAAAATCGCCTCGCTCTGCTCGGCAGGCAAATTACAATTGTCACAATCTCAGAAATAATGAAGTTCTATATATTGTTTGGTGCCAGAAAGTAGTATACCTGTGCAACCGCCATGACAATTATAATTTATTAGTTTTTTGAGTCTTTTTCTGAGTTTAAAATTTTGGGCAACACCCAAAATTAATTCCTGGGTCCCCCCTGTTGGTAGTACTATGCAGACATCTCTTCTGATTTCACAAGTAATATTATTGATCAAGCCCTAATATGTTTAAATTCATTCAATTACGAAGTCGAAGTATCAATGAACTTCATAATTTTTAATTAGTTTTATGCTCCAGGAAAAAGATTTGGAGAGCATGCTGGTACAATGTATATAAAATCACCATTTTGTTTGTGTGTCTGAAAGGTTCAGGTCATAACTTCTGATTGGCTGAAGATAGCTTCAGAATAGAATTTTAGGGAAATATGAAGGATGGGTAGACAGGGTATTGGGTATACCTTTATTGGGTCTGTGCGTTCATCAAGTTCAAGGTGACATTGAGGTCAAAGGTCAAAATCATTATCTGGGCCGTACTTTCTGACTCAATGAAAATTTAGCGATATATGTAAGATGGTAAGACAGTGTGTCACATACCACTTTTTGGTCTGTATGCCTTATAAGGTCAAGGGCACATTTAGGTCAGAGGTCAAATTCATTATCTGGGCCAATCATTTCTGTCTTTCCCAGGATAACTCAATGAAATTTTAGGGATATATGTAGGTCTGCATGCCCAAGATTATGGTCAAAATATTAATGAGGTCAGAAGTTAAATTCACCATAACTTCTGCCTTCCTGAAGTTTGATATGGTTCAATGGGATATATGTAAGGTAGAAAGGTGGTGTGACACATGGCATATTTTTGGTATGTGTGCCTAAGGTCAAGATCACATTGAGGTCAAAAATCAAATTTATTGTCCGGGCCATAACTTCTTTTCAGGGAGCAGATTTACCCCTATATTTAACACTATCGAGAGAGAAAAAGTAGAAAAAGTTATTTGTAGACCTGTCCATGCCTAAGAACGAGAGGTCCAGCATTTGTAGTTTACTGTATTTAATGTGTCCCCATGCAGTCGATGGCTTTGTAGAGGAGTCCACTAGTGCAGCCATTTTAATATAGAAGTGATTATAATATAAACATGGATGACAACATGACAACAATCAGCAACTTTGATGTTGACATGTCTTGTCAGCGTCAAAACAATGATGACAAATTGAAAAGTGCATAGGTAAGGAAATGCTTTGCGTCATTAACCGAATCAATGCTAACATATCGTATATTTATATGCATAGTTTGTCTGTCACAGTTGACTTTGCTGGTCACATATCATGATTACAACCCGTTACCTCGACATTAGACACTGTTGTGTGATCAGATGGCACATTGGATAATGCACTCGCCTTTCACCAAGACGCCCTGGGTTCAATTCTCTGATGGGACGCGAAAAAAATGATATGGGGTCACTTGTCCGGCAATGTGGGTTTTCTCCAGGTACTCTGGTTTCCTTCCACGCTAAGACCCCTGAGTGCCACTGCGCTATCCACTGTGCCAACCAACCACCCACATATACATGCCAGAACTCACGGCGTGAGGCAACATCTCACGGATTTTAATTCACCTCCGATAAAGTCCCACGGCGTGGAACATGAATTTATGGAAAGTCCTCAAACCATTTTCCTGTTGTTGTTAACTCGAAGTAAAATCTGCTTCCCCAGTATATCTCAACTATGTGATATTTTGTTTTATTAACTTTATCCTATTAAATGTATATAATCAATTTCAATTTATACAAAAAAAACCTGTCAAAGTCAAAATGAAGTTCCTTACTTAAAAAAATTGTGCTTTATTTCAATAATTTAGTTGAGTAAAATAGTCTTTTTGCCGTGAAAAACGCCGCGACTTTTTGCTGTGAAAAACGTCGCGACTAAAACCTCCCTTATTTTCACCTCAATTCCCTATGAGTTTTACAATCATTGGGAATTGAGGTGAAAATAAGGGAGGTTTTAGTCACTGATTGATCTCCAAGAATTCTGGCATGTGTGCACCCGATTGATGTCGTCAGATCATATCTGTTTTCTATATTTTATAGATATCAGCTGTCTTTTATTATAGAGAGGTTAAACATCCTTGTATTTCAAAATGTTATTGATAGATTATGTGTATATATATACATGTATGTATACATATATATACAATTGTCACATCAATATCAAAATTGACATCTTAATGTTGTATGTACACTGACCAAGTTATACATTTTTTATTTGCTTTTCATCACTTTCATTTTTAATGATGTTTTTTAAAATAGTAAATGTATTCAGATTCATGTCATGGCCATGTTTTTACTTCCCAGATCAGTGTCATCTGCAATTATAATGATGACAATGATAATTCGAGGTTATATACTGCTTTATCACAACCTAGTTCATAGGTGGTCTCAAAGCGATTCACAAATTGTTATCCCTGATTATAGGGCCTTTGCAAGCAGCTAATAACTTTCTCAACTCCCTTGGGAGCATACAGCTGGTGCTGCCATTTCAGCGCTCACAGCTAGCATTCAACAAATCAGAGACCTAAAGTAAATTTAGGTCTATGAACAAATCTAGCACTGCCCAACCACATATTCATCTATAGCTGATCATGAGTAGACTGGAACACGAGGAATAAAGTATCTTGCTCAAAGATACAAGGCAGTGCCGTGACTTGAACCTGCAATCCTTTGGTCACGAGCCCAGTGTCCTACCACTAGACTACCGTCCCTCCCAATTGTAAATTGTTTTCCCGATTTTGTGTTTTTTGTCATGCATTTATTTTCTAATACAATGGTGATTAAAACAGATAACGAAAAAAGATCCAGATAAAAAAGGGGAAGTGGAAGATTTTAAAATGTCCAGAGGTTGAATATAAATCTGGAAGATGTATGATTTTTATATTACCTTACATATACCTGTGATCTGTGTTAGAGTTAAGGCTTTATGCTACCTTACATATACCTGTGATCTGTGTTAGAGTTAAGGCTTTATGCTACCTTACATATACCTGTGGTCTGTGTTAGAGTTAAGGCTATATGCTACCTTACATATACCTGTGATCTGTGTTAGAGTTAAGGCTTTATGCTACCTTACATATACCTGTGATCTGTGTTAGAGTTAAGGCTTTATGCTACCTAACATATACCTGTGATCTGTGTTTAAGTTAAGGTTATAGTCTACTTTATCTATACCTTAGATAATATTAAAATCAAGGTTCTATATTATATTACATTAATTAAGGTTATATGTTACTTTATATACCTTTGACCGGTATTAGAGTTCAGGTTATGTGTTACCTTCATGTTTTTTTTGTACAGGATTTGGAAGCAAATATGAAACCACATTATTTATTTTTTATATTAAATGGCATTGATATTAAATTATCATTAATGTAGAGAATTTCTGTTTTCGTTCCAGATCCACGTACATCGGGATGGTTGTTGATGACATCACCCTGGCCGACGGTGTCTCTGGTGATCTTGTACCTTATCCTCGTCATACAGGGTCAGCGATGGATGCGGGACAGAAAGGCACTGGAAATAAAAAACGGCCTTATGGTTTACAACTTCTGTCTCGTTCTCCTTAATGCTTACATATTTTACGAGGTAAATCTCCGACATTTTCAGTTTGCTTTACTTGTACAATATTTCATATGTTCATTATAGTGAATGAGGAAATTATATTCTACGCGAAAATGTGTATAGTTAATCAATACCAAAATTGATGTACCAGTAAATTTGTAAAGTTTTTGTAAAAATCAACACTATGAAGTACCAGTGTGAGCTTATGTGGTGGTGTTTAGATTGTCGTCCCTCCAAGTTTTGCATTTAACTACATCTTAATATCTTGAACTAAATCAAGATGGTGTTCCTCAGAAACAGACGACATCACAAGTTAAGAACTTTTGATGGTGCCAAAATTTGAATTGATACATTGAAACTGTTAAAAATTCATGAAATTTTCTGTTATTTTATGTGTTTGACAGTTTTTGATGACATCATGGTTGAATCCTGCTTTTAATAAAGGGTGTCAAACCATGGATTATTCTACCAACGAACTGCCTCTCAGGGTAAGACATTGAGTATTAAAGTACACACGATATTTGCCAAAGTATCCCTTTAGGATACAGTTACACCTGCTGTTCAAGAGACTATGTGACCCTGAGTGCATACTGTATTCTATCGATAGAGCCATGCCGCTAAAGTATTGACTTGCAATATGAAACAAAAGTGGATGATATTATTTTCTCTCATTTCCTTGTGTGTAAGATAGAGCTGTCCAGGGTAAGAAAGGGGTGTAGGAAATTTCTATCTTACACCCCATTTCACTTGACGTGACGTCACAATGGCTCAACAATGACGTGATGTCACAAATTTGGAACTGTCTGATGCCGCATTGCGGAAAAGGCGACGGGATGTAATTAAAACCTTTTAAAAAAACAATACATTAACTGAACACGTTCGAAAGAGGTGATTAATTTTTCTTCCCAATGCAAACATGGGATATGCTAAACCTGGCTTGCTAATTTGTTTTCGTCTAAAATGTTCAGGGAAAAAATATATATTTTCAAAATGGTGGCCAGTTAAAACGCGTTTTCAATGGTTTCTGAGCTTATTCCTGTGGTTGGAATGAGAGAAAAATACTCTTTCATGCCCAAGGGTGTAGGATAGGGAAATTCCACCCTCGGGATTTTCAAATTTGGCAAAACCCGAAGCCTTAATTGAAAACCCCTCAGCATGAAAGAGTCTTATAATAATATCATCTGCTGGAGGTATTGTGATATGTTTACTTTAAAATGTTGATAGCTTTATCAATCATGTCACATATAATTTACTTCTCTAAAATTATTTAAAATAACTACAACTCATCCTTATTGGTTCCAACACAGTAAGTAGAAGCTACAGAATAGCATAATGGGATAATTCTATGTTATCTGCAATATTATTTCTGTTGTGAATGTCACACTAATTTCTCACTTACTCAGAGAAAAAAATCTCAATATTTTTTACCAGAACTCACTGAAATTATTTTACTTATTTCACTATTCTGCTCTGGAAAGTTATGGCATGTATGATTATACCTTTTTATGAAAAGTGAACAAAATTTACTGGAATTTATAACTATGGTATAAAGAATTTATAACTATGGTATAAAGAATTTATAACTAGGTATAAAGAATTTATAACTATGGTATAAAGATTTTATAACTAGGTATAAAGAATTTATAACTATGGTATAAAAAACCATCAATATTGTATTTGCAAAAAGATGTTTTCTCTAAAATCTGATTTTTTTTAATGTTATAATTATTTGAATACACCAGTATTTGATGACTGTATTTTGTTGCAAGTAGATATATCAAAGGATAGAAAAAAGTTATTAACGGGAATTTATTTCATTACTTCATTTGTTTTACTTTAATGGGAACTGTACATGTTGTGACAGTTAAAACATATTCTATTCAATACATCAAAACAATATATGTTGTCAGTAGGGTCTGTTTACATTTTGTTAATTAAATCATGCTACTTTTTGAACTCATTCACTCCTCCGGACACATTTGAACTCTTCCAATTCAATGGTTAGAATAGTTCATTTTGAAATTTCAGGGGTGAATTAGTTCAACTTCACAGCTTTAATTTTGTATTCTTTTCAGCTGGCAAAGGTATGCTGGTGGTACTACTTCTCCAAGATAATAGAATTCATGGATACAGTAAGTAAAATACAACTGATATTGAGTTCCATTCATTTATAAAATGCTGATCATTAAAAACCATATCCCTTGTATACAACTTTAATAAACTAAAAAGCATAGAGTAGTGGTACTTGATCCATAGGTTACTGGGATGAAGGGCTTATAAATCATATCAAATAATTTACCTTGACCCACATTCAAGGTCACAAGGGTCAAATGTGTTGAAATGCATTTCAAACAAATTATTGATATTCTAGCGTTATAAGTTTACTAGTGACAGTGCCAAATGGAGAATATTTGGTTAGATAATTGAGAAAAACACTAGATATTTCTAATGAACCACTGCACAAAAGAGGAATGGTATGAAATTCGCGTAAACATCGCTGCTTGAATTTCAATATGTATAGATCAAGTTTTACACAATTGTCACAAGCCAGTTAATTGCTTTATACAGACAGGAAACAACGCAGCTGGCATCTGTGTAGGAAGTGTTGGTGATCAGGAAGTACATGACTGATGACTCATGGTCTCATTAAACATTGATAGTTACTCTGGCTCAGCTGTGTATCTGTGGTCAGAGAAAACTGTTACCATGGTGATATATACTTCATAGTAACCATGACAACAACATCCCTGGGGTAGGGGATATAAACTCTAGCTAAACTGTGTATCATGGTAGTCAGAGGGCACTGTTACCATGTTGATACATTCTTCATTGTAACCATGGAAACAATGTCCCTGGGCTAGGGGATAGAAATTTGGGCTCAACTGTGTAACATGGTAGTCAGAGAAAACTGTTACCATGGTGATACATACTTCATTTTAACCATGACAACAACGTCCATGGGGTAGCGGTTAGAAACTCTTGCTCAACTGTGTATATAGGTAGTCGGAGAAAACTGTTACCATGGTGATATATATGCTTCATTGTAACCATGACAACAACACCCCTGGGGTAGGTGGATAGAAACTCTGGCTCAGCTGTGTACTTCAGTGTAATCATGACAATAGCTTCCCTTGAGGGGCATGCTATCTGTTTCACTCTTGTAACAAGAGACCCAGAGGGCCTGTATCGCTCACCTGGATACATATGCAATCAAGGCAAAATATTCTCCAAATGAGATCAAAGGAATATGCCGTACCTCAAGGCCAATCCTTGTAGCATATCTGTATTATATTTTTCATACCCAGCAATTTTAGGTATGGTTATGGGGTGGGGATCTCAACTGTTTCCAAGCTTTGACTCAGAAACAAGGTCCCCAGGGTTATGGCCAGACCCCAGGATCAATTCTAATATCGTGTTATGACCCAGGGGTTAAGTCTGCATTTCTAATATCATGACTGCATTGGTCTCTTTATGCCCAACAATTGTATATATAAAGTTTTGGGGTGGAGATCTTAACCATTTCAAATTTATGACCCAGGGGTTAAGTCTCCAATGGTGGGGCAGTCCCCAAGGCCATCCTGGAAGCATATGTGCAATCGTCTCTTTATACTCAGCAATTGTATATAAGGTTATAGGGTGGGCCTCTCAACTGTTTCCAAGCTGTGACTAAGAAACTAGGTCCCTAGGGGTTCGGTCAGACCCCAGGGTCTATTCTGATATCATGACTGCATTCATCTCTTTATGCCCAGCATTTGTATATATAGTTTTGGGGTGGCGATCTCAACATTTTAAAGTTATGGCCCGGGGACTATGTCTCCAAGGGGGGGGCCAGACCCTAGGGCCATCCTGGAAGCAAATGTGCATTCTTCTCTTCATACTCAGCAATTGTATACCATGGTTATATGGTGGGGATCTCAACCATTTCCAAGTAATACACTTTTTCTGGCCCCACCCCTTAGCCCGGGGGGTCAGCCCCATCATTTGTACAATTTTGAATCCCTGCCTCCTATGAATGCTTCCGACCAAATATGATCAATATCCATGGCATAGTTCTACAGAAGAAGTCGTTTATAGCAATATAGCCAAATTGCCCCCTTTTGGCCCCTCAGCCCCCTGGGGGGTCAGCCCCACCATTTGTACAATTTTGAATCCCCACCACCTAGGGATGCTTCCAGTCAAATTTAGTTGAATTTCAATCATTGGTTAAGAAGAAGAGGTTGTTTAAAGAAAATGTTGACAGACACAACGGTATGGCATAAGCTCACAGGTGAGCTAATTATAATAAATGCAGCAAATTAATTACCACAAGCATATGTAAAAATTGGCAAATCTTGTTATGAGAATTTGATTGTGATGAGTTGGAGAAAAACACATCAATGTCTTTGACAGTAGTTTGGTCATGGTGCTCATGCAGTGCCAACGGTTTTGTTTACAAAGGGACTGGGTTTTCCTTTTCAGAAAGCACATTCATCAGTAGCCTTACACTGTGTCTAGATTTCAAAGATATTTTTCAGGGGCAAGGAAGGGGTTGGGTCTTGTCTTGGGGGCCAGATAGGAATGGATTCATGTCCTGGGGATGAGTTAGGAATGGGGCCATGTCTTTGGGATCAGATAGGGATGAAGCTATATATCCTAGGTGCCAAAGAAGGTTAGAGTTATGGGTGCTGCTAGAAAAGCAAGTAATGTAGCCCTTCGAGGAGACATGGGTTGGAATTCATGTGAAGTTAACCAATTAACTGAAGTTTTTAGACTATATTTTCGTATAAAGAATTGTGATGATAGCAGATTACTGCAGACAATTCATAAATGGTCATGTTCTATTAGAAAATCCTGGGACTCTCGGGTTGATAGTCTGATAGCGGAGAAAAACTTGAGTGAAGTTTTAATACATCAACGTACAAATGTATGAAGGATATTAAGAATGTCCTGAGTTTTGAAGATGATGATAAGTGGCAGTTGTCTTTGTGGGATGACACAAACAATGTAAATGGTAATAAACTGCGTACGTATAGAACTTACAAGTATGAGCCTGTCACTAGCGATTGTGTAAAATCTGTACGTACATCTCAAATGTAAAAGTGTTTTTTTATTTAACTTTAGATGTGGTTGTTTGCCCCTTGAAATTGAATAAGGTAGGCATGCCCGACCTGTGATTCCTGTCAATAATAGGTTATGTAAATTGTGCAACAATGATGTAGAAAACGAGTATCATTTTTTAATGGAATGTATATTTTATGATGATCTTAGATCTGTAATTTTAACAAAAGCAAACAATGTATATGAATTTTTCAATGATATGAACAAATTTGAACAGTTCAGATATGTGATGTGTGAACCAGTTCTCCAAAAGACACTAGCTACCCAACTTTCTCTTATGTGGAGGAGAAGAACTATGTTTCTCCCATACTAAATTATGTATTATAATTAGATGTGCAGGTATGGGGTGGGGGATATATAATTTGTCGGTAGGGATAGGCCCAACCACTCTTGTATATCTCTTACCCTGTTGGGGTACACGGTATTATATATATATGCAAATTATAGTCCTGCTACAAATAAAATTTTATCAAGCACAATTGTTTTTACAAAGACTGGTTAATAACATTACATGTCTGAAGATAGTAAATAGTGTGATTGCTCTAATATAATTATAACGTGTCTAATAAGTCATTTTGGCTGTGATTTTATGAATACTATGTTTTTGACACGAAAATAAAATATTTGAACCTTTAACCTTTGAACCTTGTCCTAGGGTCCAGAGAAGGGTTTATATCCTGGGGGCAATTAGGGATTCATTTATAGGCTTGTGGTGGGACAGGGATTGGGTCATGTTCTGGACGCAAGGTAAGGATGGGGGCCATGCCCTGGCCATGGAGGCGAGGTAGGGATGGGTCATTTCCTCCTTATTGAGAGATTTTGTTGAAGTATAGTTTTTTCTACTTCTTTTGTTCTCAAAAAAAATTGGGACCAAATTTCTTCACCTGTTGATATGTAGGTGTATAAATTACTTTGTCTGTTTGTCCTTATAGTGAAAAGCTTGTGTCCAACATATACCTATATATTCTTCCTATTTTAACAGTTTTTCTTCGTCCTGCGTAAAAAGAACCAACAGATATCCTTTCTACACGTATACCATCACTCTACCATGCCTCTACTCTGGTGGATTGGAGTCAAATTTGTACCTGGAGGGGAATGTAAGTTTGTACTCAAGACAACACTATTGGGTGAGATTGTACAATTTAGACATTCTGTTTTTCAAAACAAGACTGAATTTGTGATTAATAGGATATTTTGATACATGTATAGAGCTTGAGTATTGAGTTTAGAAATGTTTCAAAGAAAAATCTATTACTCTTTTTTCCATCAGATTTCAAATGCAACCAATATTTTTTTTAATATCGGATTGTATCTGTTTAACTGACTGAGGCAATGTTGCCGCTGGCAAATCATACCACCTCAAGAACAGACGAATTATTCTACAAGCTTGCCCTGAGGGTCTTTTGTGATCTTGTAATTTGAGGTATACGGTACCTATGGTATGCCTTACTATGTTCTACTCTTTTGAAATGTGGTATTAGTTTGCATATAAATAATCTAGACATTTTGCTATATTTAGTGTTGCATTTGTATATAGTCTGTGTCATGTTTTACCAAAATTTTGGTTCAGTGGGTGGAGAAAAAAAGTAAAATCATTATACAAGTATGTTGGATATGGATTTCTACCACCGGGTGGAAAATTTGGTGTCAGAACCTCGGCAAAGACTCGGTTTTTACCGAAATTCTACACCCTCCTGTAAAATATCTGTATCTGACAAACCTACATTGACTCTTTTATTAATCTTCAAAGGACAAGTTACACCTGAAACCAATCAAATAGCTTACTACTAACCTCTGAATTTGTCTGGCACATTCCAAGTATGCTAAAAAGATATTTCTATCCCTTGCATTTCACCCCTGAAATTTCATAATTAACTATTCCAACCTTTGAATTGGAGGAGTTCAAATGTGTTTTCAGGGGTGTACTCATTAAATAACATTACACATGTACATGATGTATTCATAATATGCATAGTTTCTCTGAAAAAGAAGTAAATACAACTATCATGTATTTTAACATTTAGAAATTATTTAGATAATTAATTTATTAATAGCCACAATGTTTATGTAATTGCTCATTTACATTTACACAGCTTACCTGTCTGGGAGTATCAACAGTTTTATCCACATCCTAATGTATACCTACTACTTCCTGGCCGCCATGGGGCCTCACATGCAGAAGTTTCTGTGGTGGAAGCGATATATGACAGCTCTACAGCTGGTAAGTGTGTTTCAGGTATAGAATGTGAGCTGATCTGGGGAATTTCTGGGTCTATTTTAGAGGGTATCAATAAAATCTCTAACCTGTAATATAGCAAGATTGGGTAATCTCAATCAAGGGCTAAGATTCTGTAACATAATCCCAACCGAGGCATAAGCTGAGGTTGGGATGTTACAGAATCTCGTCCAAGAATGAGATCACCCTATCTCCTTAAGTTACAGGTAAAAGCAAAATTCTCAGACCATCCAGTTAAAAAACCTCTTCAATTTCACCAGAGTCTAAAAGTATCCCATCAGTGGCCTCATATCATTTGGACTCTTCATTGCTAAAGCTACAATTGAATGCTTCCACGTAAAAATGTAGTCCATCCTTACAAAGAAGGAAATGTATTCCACAGTGTAGATCATATTTTATCTACAAAATTAGGAATCTAACAGCATCAAAACAGTACATATAATGACCAAATAGAATATTTATAATGAGGATTGTCATCATCAGGATGTTTGAAAGCATAAGCAGGTGGATGAATACATCGCTGCGTGAAAATTCTGCAAAATGTCACGTAAAGGTGCCAGACAGATTGAACAAGAAAGAAAAAATCTAGCACAGTGTATCACAAGAGATATCCCTATCTAAGGTGGGAGAAACACCTATCAATCCATTAGCATTGGTGTTAAATACTCAAAGGTATTCAATAGAGTAAAATCACCACCAAAGGTTAAAACCCAAAAAGAAAGAATAGAAAGTTTGAGAATCAACTTCTTATTTACAGTTTACATATTTTGGCTAGCTAGGCACAGTTTCAGCAGAATTAAAATGAGCACCGCAAGTGAAGCATAATACGCCCGCAACAAGTTGGTGGAAGTTGGTGGAATGTGTATCTGTGCAAAGTAGATACATGCACATGTGTAGTTTGCTCTTTGGCTTGTTTTTATCCTGTGGGACAAGTTGCGGGCACAAACTTCACACTACAAGAAAGTGTTATGCCAAGGGGAAAAAAAAAATAACTAGGGAAGGGCCATAACTCTTGTAAAAATTGACACAGGATCAAGATTTGTTGCTATGCAAATCTTTATAGGATAAGGTATGACACATGCGAAGTTGTATATCATTTGTTTAAAAACTGCAGGACACAAGAAAGTGTAAATGGACAGACAAACAGACAGGCAGACGGGATCATGATAGCATTATATGCTCTGTTTCACAAGCATATGAAAATAACGTGTAATACTCGGATTACTTTTGGATATTATGAGTATATGCATGATATTATGTTAAGTACTGACCAATTCCCAAACTTGTTTTTACGTAACAGATACAGTTCTGGTGGATCTTCGGTCACGCACTGTATTCGCTCTATTTGAGCTGCGGCTATCCTAACGGGTACAACGTGGCTTTGATCTGCTATGTCATGTCCCACATCCTTCTCTTCTCCAACTTTTACTACCGAACCTACACCAAGAAGGCACAGTCCGGCAAGGTCAAGGCCCGCAAGGATGGGGCCCCCGACAGGGTCATCAAAGGGGCACATAACGGGGTATCTAACGGAAATATTAACAGGTGAGAGAATTTTACAATGGTCTTTATTTCTACCATAATTAGGTCATCATTTGAACACCCAATGGGATGTTCAATAGAAATACCAACAAGGGTTACAGTTTTACATACCGGTATGTTTTTATTAAAAATGTTAATTTAGGGATATGATGATAAAGAAGAAAATTCATATCTTACCGCTGATATTTGCGTGTAACAAACTTAAATACTTAATCTGACAGTTTTGCCAACAGTCGGTCACCTATCTAAAGAATAGAATTAGTGGTCAGATAAGCAATGATATCAGACAAACTTTATGTAGCAAGTAAGGGAGGGGGGGGGGGGGCTGAATTGAAAGGAAAAGAACCATTTATGAAGTAATATGATGTATTTATAATATAATGCATGTAATCATTATGTCTTGTACTTCTATTTCCATTTTATCCTTTATTCCAACTCCAATAAATTTGAACTGTTTAATAATATATACATTCAAAGTCATAAAGTTGAAGGAACAATAGGATTCATAACATATACTTCTCTCGCAAAGATGTGTTTTGTCAAAATTATGAGGGAATTAATATTGGTTTTTCTTTTGTATTGCAGTAAACATGATGAGAATTGAGGACCTTGAACTGTACTACTGGTATTGTGTGAATTTATTTATTGTGAGAAATATCTGTCCTAAGTGAGTAGTTAATGTTTTGTGTGAGATGCACTTGTTCTTTGTGAGAATTGCCTGATGGCACGTGTGAGATGTTACCAGTTCTGTGTGAGATGTACCAGTTTTGTGTGAGATGTACCAGTTTTTGTGAGATGTACCAATTTTGTGTGAGATGTACCAGTTTTGTGTGAGATGTACCAGTTATGTGTGAGGTGAACCAGTTTTTGTGAGATGTACCAATTTTGTGAGATTTGCCAGTTCTATGTGAGATGTACCAGTTCTTTGTGAGATGTTACCAGTTCTGTGTGAGATATACCAGTTCTGTGTGAGATTTACCAGTTCTGTGTGATATGTACAAGTTTTGTGTTAGATTTACCAGTTCTTTGTGAGATGTTACCAGTTCTGTGTGAGATGTTACCAGTTCTGTGTGAGATATACCAGTTCTGTGTGAGAATACCTTTCCTTGGGATTGGACTATCAGAAATTTGCTTGTTATTTGTATTACATTTATAGGGTGATACCAACATGAAGATTAATAGAATCCTTCACCCCTTTGGGGCTGAGATAGGGGAATCTCAACCTGACGGGGAAGATTCTTAAGTTGCTAAACACAAGGCTCTGCAGAATGTTTGGCAACTCAAGATTTTTTTCCCTGAGGCTTTAGGTTCCCAATGTTACCACAATGGGGCGAATGATTCTTTTTCTCTTATCCAGTTCTCCATATCATGTACATACTGCAGTGTTAACATAACAGGCTAAATTAAGGGTTGACGTGACGTTGATGGGTTGTTGACGTGACGTCATACCATTGTTATGAATAGGGGAATCCCCCGTCTCAACCCTAGAGTGAGACACCGGTAAAAGTGTGGATACACCTGTCCAGGGTGATAGAAAACCTTTTCAACTACGGGTATATATATCATAAAATTATACTGCACAACATAAATTTTGGCTGTAGAACCTGAAATTTAATGGTTTACAATTTAGAATTTGGTGCCTTATAAGGTCAATAAACACATTATATGCTCTATATTAGTGCACAATACGTGATGGATGGCATCTTAAAAACATATGGTTTACCAAGAAATTTTCGCAGCAGTTACATTTTTGCCTTTTTCACCCTCCCCAATATAGGGTGAATTTATTATGAAAGCAAATATTTGAAACACAACATCCAATATGTAGTTATTTTAAATTTGAAGGGTGAAATTAACATGCATTTCATCGCCAAAAGATGAATATTCGACCGGGCGAAAGTTTTCCCGTCATTTTTGCTGCATGAGTTATGATTCAACATATTGTTGTTTTATTTGAGATTATGACCGGGTGTGCATTTAGTTAGCTAGTATAAAAGAAACTGCTCATCTCACCTACTCTTAACCAGAATGTTAATGTTTCTCTCTTCATTTTGACTCATGGTTGCCATGCAACTATAATGATAACAATATACAATGTATATCATGTCTGAAGCTGCTCAATGTTAGTTAGAAAGAGAATGAAGTTTGAAATTTTTGACCACATTTTATTCAACAGTTAAACTTTGTCAATTTAAATTTTGACAATCTAGATGTGGACCAGCCAAAATGCCAAAGTAAACCTTCTATAAAATCTCCCATAATACGTTATCAGGTTTGAATTAGTGTGGGT
The DNA here is from genome assembly GCF_002113885.1 of Mizuhopecten yessoensis. Taxonomy (NCBI): domain Eukaryota; kingdom Metazoa; phylum Mollusca; class Bivalvia; order Pectinida; family Pectinidae; genus Mizuhopecten; species Mizuhopecten yessoensis. Next base: position 1,426,571 of record NW_018404481.1, read on the forward strand.
CAGCCAATCAGATTGTGTTTTCATGCACATGTCTAAATATTTCAAAGTTATGCTGATATTAAGATAACTGTCAAGTGCCTAGAACCATTTAATTTTTTTGTAGTATTCACCAAAGTATAAACAGCTTTTTTCGGCTTTCATGATCACTAAGTCGTCGAGCAAACCAAGCTGCCCTGCCGTTCAAAGTTCAGGGGTTCGTATACTATGAGATATGACAGTAAAACAATGTGCCTTACCGTTATAGAAAGTCTGCAAGCCCCAAAACCAAGCTGCCCTGCCGATCAAAGTTCAGGGGTTTGTATACTATGAGATATGACAGGGAAACAATGTGCCTTAACATTATAGAAATTCTGTGAACCCCAAAGCCAATCTTACATGTGTCAGAGCTTATAAAAAGGCTCCAAATTAATCCAGATCACTTCAAGTACTTGTGTCGTTAACACAGTTGAAGTGAAATTTGATCCACCTGTTTTTGTTAGTTTGTGCATAAAAGCTCTGTGAGTACGTGTACAGGAAACTGATGAATAGTGTACTCTTATTCAGCCTTCGAGCCATCATTTATTGGAGGGGAAGCATTTTATCTGAAAGGTGAACAGTTTTTAAAAATCTGTTTAAAAATACAAATTTCAGTCTCCAAGCACTTATTGCAGAAGAACCATTTAATCGGAAAGGTGAACAGTTTTTGAAATTCTGTCTAAAAATATAAATTGAAAGTGAAAGAAAATGGTATCAGTGACCTTATAATTAATATGTGTTTAATGACATTGCAAGAACTCTCTGAACTGCTGTCGTGTTATATGTTTCTCGGTTGCTGTTTTTTTATATTTTTTCTTCGATGTGACTTATCTTTTTAACAGTTAAAGACAGGTTCAATATGTTTTTGATACGTGTATTTTTATAAGCATTTTCATCAATATTTTCATGTTATGAATTAAAATCACCTTACTAAAATATGGGTGTGAACTGAACAGGGACCATGAGATTTCTATGCATGGATACAGGAAGATTCCAGCTCACATTTGTAGTATATATATATAAGTAGGTAGTATTTGCCTAAGCATCTATATATGGACAACAAATACACATTTTCGTACAGTGTAGCTATATTTATATTCATGTTGATTGAATTGAATCAATGATCAATCAATGGTGTCATTTTTGAAAAAATCCCAACCTTTTTGATGATGGAAAAAAACCTAACAGAACTATTTTGTTCTTTCCAATAGAAAAATATTGCCAGAACTGATTGAGTCTTTTAATTTAATTGATGTGTTTTTCAGGTGCAACGCATGTGTAAACAGAATGTTATAAAAGCACGCCATTGTTTAACACATGCATGGCTAGTACATATAAACTATCAATTAATCTGATACTCTCCCTGTGCCTTTCTGAGTTTGATATTCCTATTTCTAGTCTTAAAGTATAACAGCTCACTTCCAGTAAATGGGAAAAAAGTGCAATTTGTAAGATTTTAGAATCATGGTTTTTACCTAATAAATATTTGTGTAATAATCTTCATATTTTATATATATATCTTAAATAAAAATATAAGATATATATATGAAAATGCCTTATAGTCAATATCATAAACAATACTTAATATATATGTACTTTTATAAACAAATGTCAAAATCAATTTGCATTTGTAGATACTCTCTGTGGGAAAATGTGGTAGGCAAAAATGGAAAATTCTACATATAAATGAATCAAGGAATGTGACATTTCTGGGTAATGAAGGTAAACTATTAAAGATGGCCTAGAAAAAATTCAAAACTTTTCAAAGAGTAGGATATTTTTTAATACAAACAGATCTGTAACCATAGTGACTAATATGTCCTTCTGAGATAGCCAGATAAGCAATAAATATACTACTGTATATTACAGTAAGGTCTGTCACCATAGCAACCAAATGTCTTTCCGAGACATAATAAAAGCTGTAAATATAAATAGTATACTTATGTTACAGATGAGGTCTGTTAGCATAGCAACCATTATCTCCCTTTGCGAAAGACATAAGCTATTACATAATGTAAAAGAAAGTTTGGTTGATTGTTTTTAACATGATTGTGTAGTATTTATTAATGTCACTGTACCCAAATTGGGACAGTACCCAATAACGGGACACTTGTGGGAAAACGGCCCAAGAAACTGTCATGCAATGCAAAGAAGTAATTTTATGTATGCAGGTTTCATTTGATAAAACTTTTACGACAATTTGACTGTATAAAAGCTTTATTGGCTGCTGATTATCGTTACATGGACAATTTAAAGGTAAGAATAATTACCAAAACAAAACTTTCCTGATTTATGTGCCCTGCGATGCTATTTATTTCAATATCATTTTCAAAAGTCTATTTTATCAAAACTTATGCTAGTTTGGAGAAGATATTTAATCAGAAGCTTCGTTGACTCTAAAATACTTCAACTATGCATATTTTTCTGCCGATATTGATCGTTGCCGGTTCAAGCCTGATAGTATTTTGCATTCTATTTATAGAATCACGTGCCCGAAATATCAACTTGTAATAAAAATGAAAGGGGATACATGTAGTAACTATTTATGAAAAAGGAACAAACCTTTGATATTTATCTAAAAAGTGTCCCAATTTGGGTACATTATTGACATTACTTAATTATGATGTGTTAGAAAAAGTAATATTGCCATAAACCACACCTCCGTTTCCCATGGAAGTGAAATTTGGAGTAATATTTTACTACAATATCATATTGACAACATATCTGAACTTTGAATTTTTAGTCCCTATTCAAGATGTTTAAAGTTCAATGCTGTGATTATTTAATTTATTTTCTTTGATTACATATCAGGTATATGCTATATTTTGTACATCTTTTTGATGACTGTTCTTATTTTATTCACCGATATAATTTTTCTCTCTGTTTGTCTTTTTTGCAATAATATTCTAATGTAATATCCATCCAAACATTGGTGACGATTCGCCGAATTGATTTATTTTTATTTTTTAACAAGCTGTTTTATTTTAAATAGCTGAACATGCATGTGCAGTTTGAACACATTTACTGCTTGACATTTGATGTAACTGAGGGCAGATCTAAGCCTTCACCTTGTGTGGAACCCAAATTTTGTTTAACCTTATCTCAGATGCACTTCCTGTGAAATCCATTAACTTCCATGAGAGATATATTTTCATCAATTTTTTTCGGCACCTAATTTATCATATGTGTAGATAATTTATCAAGTGTGACTATAATGAAATATATACCAGGCACTTGAGATTAACAAAATGTCTGCCCCCATCCAAGAACAGTCAAACCTATGTTAAGAGACCATCCATGGGAAGTCCAAAAAAAAGTGGTCTCTTTATGCAGGTGGTGTCTTAATACAGGCTCGAAAACAATGAAATCACTACCATTGGACATAACAAGTGGTCAATTAACACAGGTGGTCTCTTAATACAGGCTCTATACAGAGAAATCACTATCGGGACATTACAGGTGGTCCCTTCACACAGGTGGTCTCTTAATACAGGTTTAATAAATAATGAAATCACTACTATGGGGATTACAGGTGGTGCCTTCTACTATGGGGATTACAGGTAGTCCCTTCACACAGGTGGTCTGGTTTGACTGAATTTACCTTGGGAAAGTGTCCATACTGCTCAGTGCTTGAAATATCTATTTTACCATACTTTTTTGTTTCCAAAGATTATTTAAAAGTTTACATATGACATACATTTTTCTACTTTTCATAACCTTCCTATGTTTCTTGCATAATATCTATCAAACATATTGTGATCATTTAATGTGTTAGTCAAGTTTGTTATTCATTGTGATGATACTGTTTTTATTTAGATAGCTATACATACACGTGTTCCATGGATATATTACCTCATTCCCCCCTGAAGACACATTTGAACTCTTCCAATTCAAAGCTTGGAATAGTTCATTATGAAATTTCAGGGGTGAATGAGTTAAGTGTGTTATGATGTGTATTTTGTAGAGTATGAATATTCGAGACTTTTGTTTTTGTTGCACCATTACTGTGGGCGTTTATCATGATTTTATTTTGTGATGACAAGCTGCATCAGAAATGAGTGTTTATAATTAAGTATTCTTGTATATTTAGTTTAAACTTTATTTTATTATCGGTATAATATTCCAGTAATACAAACATGATACACATATAGGATTCAAAACAATTACAATGTACTTCTGTTAAACTGTCTCCTTTTTTGTAAAACGGTAATTGGACGGCACTGACGAATTTTATGGATATTGTACATGTGCGTTCCTATCTGAAAACATTATAATAGGTTACATTCGATTATAAAGTATACTACCAAGTATGATAAATTCAGTACGGATGGTAGCAATATAAATACAGATAGATAGAATGAAATTTATCAGTTTAAACTAAGCTTATATACATAAGCTTCATTTAAAGGCATTCGGCAATTGCCATATTTCACCAACAGATTTTGAAAAGTACATACAGACATTTAGATACCATTAATATAATGTTTTGAGTGTTCTGGGTCCAAAATAATAGTTTTCTATTACATGCAATGAATGTTATATTGCAGCAGATTGCTTTTGAATATTTCAATGAAGGAGCACTACCAGATTTTCTTCCTATAACTTTAATTTCCTTTTGTTTTATATATGTCAGATTTTCTGTCTTTTTTTTTAATTTTAAATTTTCAAAAAAAATATCTATTTTGATATTTCTTTAATATCAATGCTGATTACCAAGAACTGTGTTCTGAAATTGAATAATGTGAAATACATTATAGATAAAAACAGGACAGATGATGCATTAGGTGTTTGAGAAAATCCGAATATACATTTATACTTTTAGTGTGTGATTTTTTATTAACCTTTCACAGATTTTTTTTTATTAGATCATTGGGGATTATTTTTGGAATCTGTTTCTCAGTTTATATTTTGTCATAATGTGTTTAAGATTTGAAAGTTTTTTGTTAAAGATATAGGAGCAATGATCAACACTTTTTATGTTATATTCCAAATTGTTATCTCATCTTGCGTAATGTGACATTATATTTATGCAGCCCTGAAATTGTTAGTGAAGTACCGGGTAATAGCATTCCTGTAAAGGGAGATAATTCATGTTTCACATGAATGGTTTACCATTCTGCTCAGTAAACATGTATAAAACCTTGTCATTTTTAATTGACCGCATTTGATATGTATTTCATGTGTATTTATTATTTATTGAAAAGAAATAAATTTCATATTTATCATACTATCATTTTTCTGAGTTACTTTTGTACCAGATATACATTGTATATTAAGGAACGATCTGTGTACTCAGTAGAGCTAGTTTCATCTGGCCCTGACACAAGACTTAGATATTATGATGGATAGATGTCCTTCACCAGACATCTATCTGTCCAATTGCCTGGTGTCAGGGCCTGAGGAATCTCTGGCTATCAGGACAGTAGAGCCGGTTAAAAATTCTCAAGTCTCTGTTTAATTTGTAACCTGTAAATGTAACCTGTATACTTCAGCAAGAAGGTTTATACATATACATCAATAATACCCCTGGAATATAAATCAACACTGATAAAACTAAGAATAATCTGATGTTTAGTCAAGAGGTCCAAAGGGCTTGTATCGCTCACCTGGATATTTGAGCAATCATGGGGAAATATTCTCAATTAAAGTACTTCTGCAAATATTTCCATTAATTGATCAGACTCCTTGGCTTAAGAATGTTCCAGACTAAATGAAACTTTATATTTCTCTATCCCAGCATGCTACTGGTAAAATATCATCACCCAGGGCCTCCTGATATTGCGAAAGAAGTTGTTTAAATATATTTACATATCTGACCCCAGTGACTGAAAGTAGATCAAGGTCATTTATTTTGGGAAAGTTTATAGCACTCTGTCCTAGGTACCTACTGGCCAAGTATCCGTACTCTGGGCCTCCTGGTTATTCTGAAGAAGATGTTCAAAGGTTTTTAACACATTTGAACCTTGCAACCTTGCAAGAAGGTCAAGGTCATTTATTTGAAGTAAGTTTATATCACTTCATGCCAGGTACCTACTGGCCAAGTATTATTACTCTGGGCCTTCTGATTATTCAAAAGAAGTTGTTTAAGGGTTTTTACATGATTAAACCCTGTGACCTTGAAAGTAGGTCAAGGTCATTTATTTTAGGTACCTACTGGTCAAATATCATGGCCCTGGGTGACCTCTAAAATAGCACAACTAGTGACAAAAGCCCAACATGTGCTGTTGATATATATGTAAACAGATTCAGTGTAAATATCAAAGATACGCTTAGTTCTTGTTTGGTAGAATGACTGTTCCGATTTTATGTAACGGATCTGAGAACTCTGGCTGCGAATTTGTAAAGTGTATTGAAGAGGTAAACTTGAAATTGTATCTGTACAAGTAAAGCAACATGATATGGTGAACCAGGCAGGTACCCTCTTCACTTTAATTACATGTTTAACCTAATTAAATACTAGTTAAAACTTATTGACATGTCAAGGCCAAGATTTCCGAATGCATGTTTCTCAATGTTACTTAATATTGATGGAGCCGGAAGGATGACACGGGCTTCTTAAGCTTACGTTAGATCTGTTCTGAATGAACTAGGTTTTGGACAAGCATGGGTTGAACAAGGAATTGAAAATGCAGACTATTTTCTTGAAAATGGTGAAGCAGAGACTGAAAATATTTTGAAGCTACAAACTAGTTATAAAATAAATAACATTAATCAAATGGCATATCAGCATCACGCTCACTACAAAATGAATACACAATATTTTTTATTTTGAAATTTTTATTATAAATCTGTTTCATTTATGATATCTTGATAAACAATATCAGATTCCAGCTGGAAAAAAAACCTTGCATAGAGCATTTAACTACAGTTAAAACAAAGGTGAAATACAGGTAAATACTGCCAGTCCTATCCAGGCACCGACTCCTTTTAACAACATTTTCCCTAATGTGGAGGAATCGAGAACAAGCTGGAGGAGGTGTTGCTTGGGCAGTGTAATACAAAAGAATCACCAGTCAAGAAATAAAAATATTCGATTCAGCTAAGCTTGTCATGATCGGAATAATCTTAATGTGCACATCAATTGCAGTGCGCACACCAAACGGATCTGGAGGGGTGTTACCTTATATCTGCAGCATCGCCTCGTCAATCATTCGTCCGGAAGACGGAAGAATTTAATTAACTCATTTATAAACACGCATAAATGTGCTGTTTTGCTAATTCACAAAACCCAGTGATATATTTCATTCCTGACCTAGTCATGTTTGTGAGAATTACGAGTATATGCTTGTATGGCACCTCGAATGTTTTGTCACTATATTATAAGCATGGTGGTTATTTTTATCTTCATATTCTGCTTCATCTTTGTCTGTTGGTTAAAACCATATTATGGACCTTTCTATCCTTCATGCATCAAGACACACTTTCTTTCTCCCTTACAAGATTGTCTTTTGGTAGTTTAGTTCTTTTTAGGACCCCAATCACCCCCGAATTTGTTTGGTCAGCCTCTGTCTATGGGAGCTTTGCTACTACGATCTCTATGGCCACTACACGCTCTTCCACCGGCAAGTGTTTAGGTGTGATATCAGTGAAGAACAAAATAAAAATGTCTACCCTACATCAGATAACACTAGTACTCCATGCATATTCTGTACGCCCGAGATCCACCAGCCAGGCTATCCATCACATTCATGATTGTCAATTACACTGGTTCCATTTGGTGGAGTGAGGCTATTTTTGAGTTAATGAAAAACACCAACTTCGTGAGCCAAGGGTGTTCAATACGATACTCTCCTAAAACGGAGAGTATCCTATTGAACACCCTTGGCTCGCGAAGTTGGAATATTCCTAGCGCTTCAGCAACAGGAATATAATTTAGAATCAAATAAGGAGCTAGCTATATATAGTTGGATATAAATTATAATTGTATTTACATTTCCTTTGTAGATAGTCTAACAAAAGCAAGAACCATTTCATGTGATAATGTGAATGTTTTTATATCGGGTTTCTTCAGGTTTTGCATTCAAACTGTTTGAGTTTTTGAGGTACCAATCATGATGTGAGGTCAAATTCAGATTATGATGGAGTTCTTGTATGGTTTCTGATGGACATTTGCCGCCTTGGGGAACTGGTAGCCAGGGAAAGCACGATCATGTTCCCACAAAAATGGCTGTTCAACAAATTCAATTAGCAGTTTGTATTAAATATAATTTTAAACCGAAGAAAACAACATAGAACATTTGAAATATTTTTCGTTGTTGTTTTGAACGTAAATATTGTAAGTATTGCTAGGCATCTTTTTAACACAACATCATATCAGATGGAAGATCAAATCAAAAAGGCATCAAAATGACATCCTTTTCTCCAGATTTTTTTTTTGTAGAAAGTGTCAACCAAACTATTTCATTCGTTATAAAAATATGTGGTAACAGTTTTATTTAGAAAAGAATATTTCGGTCTTAACTTTAAAAATCGTTATGTTCAATTTTATTGATAGTTAGTGCTCATGATCATTTCACATTTGGAATTTTATACAGATGCTGTAATGTTAGCAAAAAACATACTTTCATTTTCAGATATGATAACGGTAGAAAAAAAATCCAATGTAAATTTATTGACAACTGATGGTACTGCCGTAAATAATCATTATCTGTGACAAAATATTTCGTTACATGTTAACAATCACATATTTTGAACGTTTGTTAAATGTTAGGCAAAACATACTTTTGCGTACAAATATGACAATGCTTATATTATATCCTATATATCAAGTCATTTTATTGAAATGGCTATTTCTAAAATCCACAGTATAATGGGGGAAAATGTATCTAACCTACAGTTAGTACCCCATATTGCAGGTAACGAGAGGGACACTGCATGAGAATTCATAGAACAATTATTGTTTCATTAAGGTAATATTTTGGTAACCTGTAAACTGTATTTCAAAACCGAAAACAAATATCAAAATATTAATTCTTAAGCGAGTGACGTACATTGACCTTCTTTTCGCCAGAATCGAAAAATAATTCAAGAAATTGAAAGATATACCAAAACCTGAGCATGGACGTTGATTACCACTGCATTCAGTGTAAAGATATGTGGTCACTTCTCTGCACAGAAAATATTAATTCTGTCTCTGGGTACAAATAATAATAGGTATTGGCCTAAAATGTCATGAAAAACTCCAGCAAAAGCTTAGTAAAAGTCAGCTTCTGCATTGTGTACAGATGTCTTAATATTCGTCATCAATTTCCACTTTTACATAATTTTACTTAATATTTATCAAGACTTGGCAATCCTACAAATGGTATAGCCCCCCTCCCCTCTGACAGAACTTAAATACGTGTAGTGGCAGGTCGAGGATAACCATTTAGAGTCAGGTAAAACAAAGACCAGGTGACAATAGAGGGATATATCCCCTATTGTTTAGGGTAGTGAAATAAGTTGGGCAACACCCTCACGGCTATACCCATTGACAATGCTGGCCAGGGGAAGCCATAGAAAACCTTGGTTCAACATTTTAACAAGAATTCACACATGAAATGGAGGAAAATCTTCAAAATGTATTTGAGTCATATTAATTTTTGACACAGAAATAGGGTGTTGCCAGAGCAACTAGGGCAACACCCCTGTATCCGCCTCTGTCAAGGCTCATATAATCAGACCATTTCACATCTTCATCTCACCTGTGCGAAGGGCAAATGTCGTTATGCAGCATCCATCGCCTGACAACTTTTTCTTTAAACGACTTCTTTTGAAGAATGGAAAGGATTAGATTCATGCTTTTTGGCTGGTAGTTTTATTGGTTAGAGTCCGATAAGGGTCATACATGTCAGAAACTTTAAACGACTTCTTCTGAGGAACTGAAATCATAGTATATTGCTGGTAGCATCATGGGAAAGAGCCAAATAAAGTTTACGAATGAAAATGACCTCGACCTATTTTATGAAGAACTGAAAGGCATAGGATCTTGCTATTTGGCTGGTAGCATGTTGAGAAGATGCCCAACAAATTTTGCGAATGAAATTACATTGACCTGCTTTCTATAAAGAACCGAAAGAGATCGATTCCTGATATATACCTGGTGGCTTCCAGGTATAAACCCGGACAAAGTTTCAAATGAAGACCAGAAAGGCCTAGGATCATGATGTTTGGCCAAGATCAAGCAGAAAGAAAGGGCTCTCAAGTGATCATGAATGACTTTGACCAACTTTCAAGGTCACATGTGTCAAATGTGTTACAATATTTAAATAACTTATTCTAAATAACCCGATACAATAAAACACTGAGTGTATGATAGAACTGAGGGTTTTCATTTTTTTCCCCAAAAGGAATGGCATATCCCAATTTTCAAGGTCTAGGGGTGAAATCTGCTAGAAAAAGGTCTTGCTGGGATGAAGGGCTAAAAAGTTTGTTTAAAATAATGTTTTGACGCACTTTCTAGGTCACAGGGGTCAGAGGTATTAAAATCCTTAAACGACCTCTTCTCAATAACCATAGTCATAGGGATTAAGGGCTACCAAATTAGTTCAAATGAATGGCCTTGTTAGACTATATGAGAGTCATATGTGGATATTTAGCTTGTAGTTTTATTTGGTCTATTTAAATATGTTTTACCTCGGTCCACTTTTAAGCTTAAAAGTGCGAGATTAAGACCTGGTTAACGATGCAGGCCCATTGGACCTCTTGTTTACTTTTGTATCAATGTGGTAATGTTAGCAAAAGCATACTTTTACATTCAGATATGATAACATTAGAAAAACTCTACTTTCACATTATATATAAAATACAGATATAAATAATTTTCAACTGTGACAAAACATTTCGTTTTGTATTTAGATGTATCGGAGATATATCATTTCATATATATGGAACATATATATGTTGTTGATTTCGTGGAAAAACTCGTACAATCACCGATGTGGTCGGCATATAAATAGAACTGTTGCCTTAGGATTATATATACTGGTTTTTTAAAACGGTACATACTTTAGCCTTTTTGCATGCAATGCTTGGATTTCGTCTCTCCAAAATTAGTTAAAAAATTATCGTTCTGACTAAGCTGGTTGAAATTCAATCTTTCTGGCTTGGTGCAAATGAGGAAACAGCTTTTCAAACTGTCACAGCTGTAAAGAGTATACAAAAAAAATCATCATTTGTTCTTACTGTTAATTTATTAAGACTTTTTAAATCATAGACTTTTCAAAAATATCTGCTGTCATCGTATATTAACAAAACCGCACTTAATCATCTAAAGGATATTGTTACTGTTAGACTGTTCAATACTACTATAATAGCCTTATTTCATATAATATCATTTATATTCTTTTGCATTTTTACGGATGTTGTAATTTTATGTAAGCAAACACTTATTTCGCGTACAAACATGACAACAATAGCGAAACATTGTGTCTGTATTCTAGGGGAAATGTATAACCCTAAACTCGGTACCACGTATTACACACACACAATAGTAGTAAACGCGCATATATTAGTAAACAACTGGCGTCATGGCTACTTTTAGATCCGACGATTTGGCTACATTTTCAATCCACAAAATCAGCGACACGTACGTTTAAAATCTTGGAAAATCCTACTTTCTCTTCTTACTTGTATATAATGCTTACAGCCCCTATTTACATGTATAATACAGTCAACGAATTGAACATAACAGTGGCATCGACCTAAAGTCGATAATTATGGACGGGATACAGCATCCTTTTAATGTTCTTCTTTTGTGTGGCATTCTAGGTAATCCTTGATACTACTATTATCAGGCAGATCCGGATGTTCGCTGTGCGAAATACATTATGACTAATAGATGAAAATATGTCTTTAAAATGCTCAGGTTATTACAACGGTTTTTTACATTATATACAGAAAGCAATGTTAGTAAAATATACTTTCATTTTACATATAGATTATACAACGTAAGTAAAGATATACTTTCACATTGTATACCGATAACACCGTTTGTTAAAATATGCTTTTAAATTTTTTATACATAGTAAAATTTAAGTAAAAACCTACTTTCACTTTCACTTTCAGATTACATAGATTTTCATATTATAAATATATTGCGCAATGTTAGTAAAAACTACTTTTCACATTACATTAAACAGCGCAATGCTGATAAAAACAAACGTACTCATTATATATAGATATTGCATCGTTCGCAAAACATAATATAAAGATAGCACGTAAGCAAAAACATACTTTCACATTTTGTATTGATAGCACAGTATTAGTAGCACACTTTCGCAGTAAAAATATATATACTTTCACATTATATTCCGATAACACAACGTTTTAATATGCAATTGTATATACATAGAACAATTTTAGTAAAAACAGACTTTCACTTTCAGATTATATAGAAATATCGCAATGTTAGTAAAACATACTTTTAAATAATATCTAGAAGAAAAAATGCTTTTTATAAACAGTACAATGCTCGTAAAAACAAAATTTGACATTATGTATAGAGAAAGCTTTTAAACAACATACATAAATATAATACAATTTTATTAAAAACGTCTTTAAACATAACATACATAAATATAAAACAATGTTATTAAACACGTCTTCAAACATAACATACATAAAATATAGTACAATTAAATGTTATTAAAAACGTTTTTAAACATAACATACATAAAGATAATTTAATGTTTATTAAAAGATACTTTCAAAATATATGTAGGTAATCTAATGTTTGTAAAAAAATATATAAGTTACCATTGCATACAGATAACACAAGGACAGTAAAAATATACATATGTATCTTCACCATATATGCAGCTAATACAATATTATTAGCATATAGATAACCAATGTTAATCAAAACAAATTTTCACATTATATAGAGAAAAGGCAATGTTTTTCTCACGATGTTACAAGTTATACGATAAAAAAATATCAGCAATGAAGATATTTTCAAATTGCATACAGCTATAGCATTTATTGTAAAAAATAGTAACACCATGCAAGTCGAGGTGTTTTTTTTTATTAAGAGAGACACTTTCATACTATGTTCATTAACTTAACCCTGTTGTATGTTCGTAGCTATTGACCAGCTCTTTGATTGTATTCTTCACATAATTATTGTCACAAATATTTTATTTGTTTCCATACTGCAATGCTATGAGGACATGAGGTAGCGTTAACATATCATTGCTGACATCACAAAATGTCACTATGTCGACGTTATAGATTATCGACAAACGGCTATTGGATACTTGACCGATATTTTATCTTTATTTTCAGTATATTTATGTTGTTCTATACCTAAGGACACAACCATGGATGATCATGATATTCGTCAGCTTCAAAACTTGACATTTACCTTAATTATTAAAGAATGATCACCTATTAAGCAAATTCTGTAGCAAATCTGATTTGTTAGGCCATCGTCAATTTACTTACCTTTTTCAGTTGTTCACGTCTGATTCTTTGTTTCTTAGCTCATGACGATTGTGATAATAATCTTCATAGATGCATCATGTTGTTCCGTGCATTTCTTAGCCAAAACTGTAAAACAAAACGTGACAATATTTCCATCATATGGATTCTGATGTCTTTCAGGATCAAACGGCAAACTTTCCTGGACTTGACAGGAAATATCATGACGGTTGCAGGAAAGTCTAATTTTATATTGAATTATGTTTTTGCATGATTTCATGTCATTTAGCTTTGTTTTTGGTGTCTCGTCGATCGGTTTTGCTGTCGTCTTTTTCCTATTTCCATATCCAGTTTGTCCTTGTATGTTTATGCAACAGTATATATTTTTCATAAAATTTAGTACAGGAAGAAACCTTGATATTTACATTCTCCCGATAAAACATATCCTCGAAATTCCAGGGGTTACACTCGATTACGTTCCCTGCACCCCTGGGATATGTCATGAGAAAAGTGAGGCACAAAGTTAGATAATTAATTGGCGGTTTCATGTATAAAAGGACTGACCAATCGCTAGGCTGTTACATGTCCTTTTTAAGATTACAAAGGAGCGACACCCGACTTCTTAGCATGTCAATGTTATCGTTATGCAGCTTGGGTCCTTTTGATGAACATCAAAGGATCAACTAGTCTATCTCTCAAACGCAAGGTTGTGCAAGCAGAGCCTCAAATTTGGTCATGACAAACTTTAGGGGTGCCGAGAATGTAAGCGAGTTACCACTGGAATCTTGAGGATGCCGATAGCACTACCTTTCATAATATGTCATTTACAGCAGGTTTGATTTCAAATTAATTTGATTGTTAATACAAATAAAGATAATTACAAGTAAGACAGAATGAATATAACTACATATGTTTTAACAAAGGGGATAAGACAACAGTCAGCCTCGATTATCCAGGGGTTCGCTTATGGCAAGCCAAGTTGTCATTTATGCATGGAGCAATGTTGCTCCAGTACTTAACCAAATTATATAAGATATCTTATTTACTTATATAAGATATCTTATATACTTCATGAGATATCATATATACTTTATAAGATATCTTATATAATAAATGAGATATCTTATATATTTTATAAGATATCTTATATACCTTTCTTTATAAGATATCTCATAAAAGATGTAAGATATCTTATAAAGAAAATTAATTGAGATATCTTATAAAAGATATTAGATATCTTATATATTATATATAAGATATCTTATAAAAGAAATCAGATATCTAATAAAGAAAGGTTTATGAGATATCTTATATCTTTTATAAGATATCTTATATACTTTACAAGGTATCTATAAAAGATATAAGATATCTCATAAACCTTTCTTTATTAGATATCTGATTTCTTTTATAAGATATCTTATATACTTTATAAGATATCTTATATAATATATGAGATATCTTATATATTTTGTTTAAGTACTGGATCAACATTGCTCCATGAATAAATGACAACTTGGCTTGCCATATTCGCTCACTTTCGCTCTCTGCACCCCTGCACCCTATATATCATAGCAAATTTTAAGGTACGCGGCTAGCTATTTGATTGGTGTCAGGTTACAAAAAACCTGACCAATCACTACTTGTCCTTTGAAGATTACAATGGAGCGACGCCCGACTTCAACGTCAATAGATTTTACCGTTCAAACTGGTCTTCTCGTCTCATCCACAAGGCAGTGCACACTGAGACCTCGATTTTGCTCGAAAGGCGATGGACAACAGGCTAAGCCTATATTTTATTTTCTATAGATAACCGGAATCCAATTATTTTAATTTCATTAATATATATATATAAGTTTTGAGTGATAGATAGTAGGACAATAACGGAATAAATGATTTATGTGCTGTAATGAAAGAACGCCTTCTCACTCACAGCGGGTTAGTCTGGTCATACTTTGTATAAGGGCTTCTTTCTAAACATCATGATGACATTTTGATGATAAATAGAATAGTCACCGCTCTGTGCTGTTTACGTGGTATCTCAAATCTTCTTCTTTAGGTCTGGTAACCTGCCAAGGTGATATCAAGGACTTTGCTGTATGTGAAGGGTTCGGCTGTGAAGATCCCATTACATCTGAGTTTATGTAGGTATTACATAATATCCTTACTCTTTGTTTAAATTGTGATCCCCCCCCCCCCCTAAATATTTCTAGCTTGTCATTGAAATATCCTTACACCTTTTCATTGGAGGCAGCAATGTAGTTATCTATTTTATAACATTGACAAAGACGTTTAAGTTACCAAATTTAAAATGGTAGTTCTTATTGCCTGCTTACGTTCAGCGTTTAAGGAAATGACAAACACTGGTTGACCCGTTGTCAGTATAATGTGACCTGGCGGAATGCTGTGCTGAGTGCCTTCGGCATGGTGTTTCAGTGAGATAGCACTATCAATTTGGCATCAGATCCGCGCTATCACAAGGAGATAATATGCACAATAAGTTGTTATAACTTGAATAATTCGTCCTCAAAATCCCAGGGGTAATGCTCACTACTTTCTCTGCACGTATATAAGCGCGACCAATGGATTCTCGAGGATGAGGTCAACTTGGTCACGGTTATACATGTACGGAAAAAGATGAAGATAAATGGTGTGTTAAATATCACGGTTCTTAAACCGAGTAGGTGAAAACATTTCATCATTGTAAATATTCATTTTTCAAATTGTACAGGCATTCCTATTCAACTACAGAAAATCAGGCAGACGAATCTGGATGGGATCGTAAGTAAAATAGACTGATATACCATACTTAAACACTAGTCATATTTAAAAAGAGAAGTATCAAGTATTACTAACGTAAATTGTACATCTGTAGCAAAGCAAAAATACATGAAATGTGGTAAGGTGTAAATGTCTAGTGAATCTAGAAAATGAAAGGTTGATCATATTTTCAATGAGAGTTCACTCAGAAATCTTAACAGCAAAGTTAATTGTAAAGTTTTACTCAGAAACCGAAACGTTGTTCGACCTTTATAATAGCATTTAAGGATCCCTGTCTCACTGCAGGAAAAACACTAGATAATTCCACTATATTTTTTCGACATTTTTGTTGGATATACAACTGTATATGAAGTGCGACTTTGCCAGTCTATTAACGTACGCTGGCCCGACAGATGAAAAAGATTTCGGCAATGGTGCCGGGATCTTTAAGCTATGATAAGAATATTTTAGCTATATCATTTCAACAAAGTTGGTCCAGTAAAACTACATGACCTTTATATCCATCGACAATGATGTAAATTAGTTCACATTCTATGATGATATATAAGCAGTGCTTTTTTGTTGAACGTTTCAATGTACATGTTACAGATACCGTAAACTGTAGCGACCTAAGCTATGCCAGCAAAGCTCAGTGGGGAGGCAAGACAACAGCAAAATACGAAAACATGAAAAAGAAAGTAAGCATCGTTTTCATCCATCACACTGTTCTAAGTCACTGTTCCACGGGGCCCGACTGTGTCCATGCGGTGAAGAAGGTTGATGAACTCCACAGAGGTTCGTTTGGCTGGGATGATATTGGATACAGCTTTCTTGCTGGTGAGGACGGAAGGATTTACCAAGCACGTGGATGGGACCGCGTCGGTGCACACACAATAGGGTTCAACAAAATAGCAATCTCTATATGCGCTATGGGGAATTTCATGCTCCAGGCTCCAGACCAGAAATTGCTGGATGCAATACAATCTCATCTTGACTGCGGTGTGGTTTCAGGCAAACTGGAACCCGATTACAAGCTGTATGGTCACAGGGATGCTATCGATACTGAATCTCTTGGAGATTTCCTGTACGACATCATTAAAACATGGCCTCATTTCGATCGGGACACCCCTCGGAAGATCAAACCCCCGATTCTGTAATCCTTTTACAAGTGATATATATAGCTTTTTGAAATACTCTTCATACTTTTTGATATTGTTGAATTTAATTCAAGCATGCAGTAGTATTTTAGCTGATGTGGATTCATGTTCTGTCTTTGTCCTTCATGCACGTTCCGTTATCTTTTTTTTTACATTTTAAACTTAAAAGGCAAATTCTACTGAGCTGATTTAGCCGAAAATATGAAAAAACTCAAATACATATATGGCCGCAATGGCAGCCGTCTTTGATTTTTTTTTTATATATACTTAAATTCAAATTCTATTGGAATGATTTCACTGAAATTTATTTGAAATGATCCGCGTAGAATTCAAACCAATTCTTGCTATTTTAAAGGATCTGATTTCGAAATCCAATTCATCCGCCATGGGAGCCATCTTGAAAATCCTTTTCTACCTTAAAATTCGAATTTTGCTGGAATCTTTTTCGCTGAATATAATTCAGTGATTGATGTATGGTCAAAACCAATTTTCGTTATTTTTAGCCGATTTGAATATGGTAGCCATCTTGAAAGTCAATTTTTAACGAAAACATCATTACTGGTTTTGCTGAAATAAAAGGTGATTTATCAGTTCATTGTCCAGAGAAATTTCTGCTATTTTGAAGCTGTTTTGAAATAGTTTCCATATGATACTGGCTATCTTGAATATATTTTATTTTTAACTAGTTTAACTAAATTGATTTTAATGTAATTTATTTGAAATGATCGGTGTATGGTATTGATGAATGTTTTAGACCAATTCTTGTTGTGTTTTTTAACCGAAATGTATTGCATGCCATCAATTTTTTTTAAAGCAACAAAGACAATATTACTTCATCGTGATTTGTGGTTTCATTCAGTTCAAAAACTGTTTTATCAAATGGAGGAACAGCCGTTTTGCTGTAACAATTTAATTGACACTGTAATTTCTATGGTTGCATATTAAGTTCTGTCAGGCAGCGAACATCAAACAGAAACCGAATCACTCATAACTTAGTTTGATGTCATGATTGGACCTCTATTACTCACAGACAGTTTTCATGAATGACCCAAGCAGTTTCCGATTGGAAAATATCCACGTTTACAGCACTTTTTGTTGGTAGATTTATCCAAGGGCTGAGCAAAGAAAATGTAAATATTTGTACTTGTGTCTATGTGTCCATTTCTGTATTTATTCCATCTAACTTGTTTAAGTTTGCATTAAGTTTCCCTGTCCTCCTACATGTACTGACCATTTTGCTTAATGTCTTGTCGTTTATTTTGAACTCTTTGAATAATAAATTATATATTGAGTGACCTCTTTGTTTGTTATTATTTTACAGATGTATTTTGTGGACAATGGGGTAATGCAATGAATTATGTTGTCAAAATGGAAGATGATATCACAAAGAACTGTTATTTGACATCACTAAAAGAAGATTGACCATTGATAAAATGTCCAGGGTGTTACCCAAAATGTTTACAAACTCCTAGCAGTTTTATTCTATGAGTAAGGAGCGAGGAAACTTATAGTGGTTAATATAAACTTTATGGAACATCTTATTTCAACTTATGTTTATCTGGCGAAAAAAAAAAAAGTCTGGTTAGGGTTGCATTGGCAAAAAAAAAAGGGGAGGTAGGTCAGATTTTTTTTTTTTTTATATTTTTGGTCATGTGATTATGACCCTACTATTGTATGTAAAACAGAGAATTACATAAACAAGGTTCATTTGGAGGCAAATTCTATTCTGCTCCATATGATGACATTTAGCGCCAACACAGAGCTGGAAGCCATTTTGAAAGGCAAGGATCCTTCTAAAATTCGAAAATCAGCAGGGTTTTTTGGGGGGGTTTTTTCATCAAAAAGTTTTGGGTCGGGGTAAAAAGTTAGGGTCGGTCGGGAACCCTAAACAGAAACCTTTTTTTTTGGCCTCACTGTTGTTGGCCTGGATGTAAGTGCACGGGGGATCAACGTGGTTGGGCAAGTGACGACGTACCTTTTCACGTTTGATCGGGGAATCAAATACTGGCCGCCTTGGTGAAAGGCAAGTGCCCTATCCACTCCACCACCTGACCACCCTTATAGTGGTTGTTAGATTGTTTATAAACCCTTTCATCCCTATGTAACTTAAGTAAACTCTACCATGTATTTATCTGGATGAGTCCATTATGGTCTACATTCATTCTGTTTGAAAGAAAAACGTTTCTAAATTAAGATGCCCACTCATTATCACCAATACCAAGCACCCTTACTACATCATTAATGCACATGAATACTGTTATACAAGTACCAACTGTTTAATTGGTAAAAGTGAGCAACTGACCAAAGACACATCTTTCACAGACAAATATTGAAATGACAAATTGAAAGTTGATTTTTTTATTGAAGAGTTTTGAGAATTTTTTTTCATATCCAGATCCCTTCAACAGTGGCTGAGCTACCAATATACACTTCTTAATTATAAGTGCTATCTTTGAGACTTTCAACAAGAAAAATATTTTCTATAAATATTTATTACAACTTTTTAACAGGACATTTCACTCAAAACAATTGCCCCACAAGTACACAGTCGCTTTGAAATGATGAAATCATTTCAGCATGTAAAAAGTTTGCTCTATAATGTATCGCAAGATGTTCTTTAACATCACACTGCTGGTGAAGACACGTTAGCGAGACAATTTTGTGTCGTGATCCTTTGTTTCCATTTCACGAACAGTAGCAAGCTCACTCTCAGAGGCAGTGGGGGGGTCCCCAGACTCGGCAAACTGACCCAAGTCCTCATCATAGTAACGGTCACAACGTGTCGTCTTGTACTCGTGCCTGGCACGGTCTGGGATCTTCGTTAACTTCACACCTAGATCTTCAAGCGTGGGTAGACCGGTTGGCTGGTCATTGACAAAGTCCTTCAAAAATAGTCAAAAAACAACTAGATGTAAGTTATTTACAACAACAGTGGAACCTTTCCTAGAATCATTTGAAGGGAAAATAAGAGTACCACAAGGGCGGTACTTATCGATTCTCTTACCCTGGACATGTGTATCCACACTTTTCATGTTGTGAGATATCCTTGTCTCACCCTAGGGTTGTGACGAGGAGATTGCCCTATGCATAACAATTGTATGACTGCATTTAGCATGTAACGTTAGCCCATCTTATTCCCAAGGGGTGAGAGATCCTAATAATCTTACACTGGGAAAAGTGTGGATACACCTCTTCAGGGTAAGAGAAAATACACACCCATCTCATGCCTTGTGACATCCCCTTAGACTCCTTGTATAACAGAGGGACAACCCTAGAATTCTTCCGATACATTCTTGAAACAAAACACACCAAAACATTGAAGTGAATTGAGAGGAAACTACATTTGTAGTACTGTATACCAGGAAATTTTCATCTAGTAAATTTTTCTCCCTTCTACAGTAATATCCATTTTCATCCAATACTAAATTCACCCTTCTCATTGGATTTTTATGTATACATATATTATATAATATTGTCCCTTATCATTGGATTTTTATGTATACATGTATTATATAATATTGTTTTCCCTTCTCATTGGATTTTTATGTATACATGTATTGTATAATATTGTTTTTCCCTTCTCATTGGATTTTTATTTATACATGTATTATATTATATTGTTTTCCCTTCTCATTGGATTTTTATGTATACATGTATTGTATAATATTGTTTTCCCCTTCTCATTGGATTTTTATTTATACATGTATTATATTATATTGTTTTCCCTTCTCATTGGATTTTTATGTATACATGTATTATATTATATTGTTTTCCCTTCTCATTGGATTTTTATGTATGCATGTATTATATAATATTGTTTTCCCTTCTCATTGGATTTTTATGTATGCATGTATTATATAATATTGTTTTCCCTTCTCATTGGATTTTTATGAATACATATATTATATTATATTGTTTTCCGTTATCATTGGATTTTTATTTATCACATAATGTACCGTGTTATCCAGTGAATATACCCATGTCATATTTTTTGCGTATTAACCCATGTAATATGACCTATCAGCCCTGTGATTGGTTGTAAGTTTCAATTGTTTCAATTGTGATGTCACGCCTAGGACAAGTACATGACATCACAGATTAATGCACTGGAGTCAAAATGGTGGCTTTTTACATTTCAAGGTTGCATGAGAATTGTCGTTTTACAAGAATAAATGCCAAATATCTTGATTATGTGATAAAAAGGATCTTACACTCGTTTTCATTTCATATGAAGTCAATGAAACTCGCCACAAATTTTTCAATTTAGCGAGCCTCTCGGTCATAAATCTCATATGAAATGGAAACTCATGTAAGATCCTATATGTATACATGTATTATGTTGCTCACTACGGTTTGCTGTAATGATAAATTTGCCTAATTACGGAGGACAGAAAAAGGCGAACAATTTCCAGTATACAGTATGTTACTCACTTAAGCTTATACTCAGTAATGAGCTGAAGAGAAATTTTCCTTTGCCGAGTCCGTAAAAAGCCGCTAGTATTTTTCCAACGGGTGTGACATCAGCTTATTGATAGAATACCTGGCCCCATTTGTATAAACATCTCAACTCTTGAGATTTCCTCAAGTCTAAGATTTCCCATAGACAATACATTGCTTGAGATTTTCCTCAATTTTGAGATGTTTTATACAAGTGGGGCCTGGTACTCCAATAAATTTCCTTAACTAACAATTTTCATTAAATTATTTTACGAAGACATTTATCATGTTTCACTCAATGGCCTTTTCTTTTACATCGTGTATGAATAACTGCTCACTTGAAACACTATAGACAATAAATGTGATTTAACCATAACACAAATATCGCACAAATCACAGGTAATTTACAGTAAACATCTAAAATAACTTTAATACACAGACTTACCTGGTTCAGTGTGTACAGATTATGAAGTCTGTACAGACTAAAAGGATTACGAGGGTCTACGTATCTCATTTTCATTCTGAAAATACAAAGAGAATGTTTTAACTGGTTCACATTTATACAGTAATTACTTTAAAAGTGGGAACTTTTGTGAGTTGAACTGATCCCAATGGGAGTTTTCAAACAATATAAATTGTGTACCTTTTTTAAATTTTTGTACTGATAATAATTTAGTCGAGTTAAAATACATTTAATATAATCCAAAACAATTGGACATGCGTTATAACATCTTACAAGATGTCCTTTTCCTTATAACTAATATACGGCGGTTTTATAGTGGCTGCAGATACAAAGTGGTGACTTAACCCTTTCAGCACTGTAGACCATAATGGACCCCTCCATATCAATGCATGGTAGAGTCTACTAAAGATACATAGGGGTGAAAGGGTTAAAAATATTTAAAAACAACCTAGATCACAAGGATACTATGTGTGATATAATGATACTGTAAGGGTACTTATTAAGCACACTCAAATTTTAGCACATTATCAAATTTTAACAGACTTATAGTGCATTGATGAATTGGTGCAACCGCAATTACACAATAAAAACTGATATACAGGAACTTCAATTGGCCCAATCATAATTTAACGCAATATCTAAAATAGCGCTAAAATAAGGCCATCACTAAAATATGAACACTCACAGTAGTATCATGGTAAATCGTTATGCACGCCCAACAGGCACATATACGGCAATAGGGTGGTGATCTCTACCCTTTTATGTTAAGACCTAGGGATTTCATCCCCAGGGCAAAGGCTAGACAGAATTATCACTAGCTGAGGATGCTTCCAACAAAATATGGTTGATATTCACCTAATTGTTCCAGAGGAAAAGTCACTTAAAGGAGTATGGCCAAATTACTGCGACATTTTGTAATTATGCAGTACAGAAGAAGTGGGTTGAAAAAGTTGTTGATAATCAGATGAACGACAATCTGACTGATGCTCTGGTGCAGGATAAGCTTGCTTTAGCCTTTTGGACCAGGTGAGATGAAAATTTATTCCATGCAATGGCCCAACAATGTTGCATTCCATTTTACAATCAAATGAATATATCAAACTGTATCCTTCCTATATACGACAGCAGATGATAGATGCTGGGCCCTGACATAAGTTCACAAGATCATAGTGTCAGATGAGCTAAAATATATTAATCTACAATGAAATAATTTCATAAATAACATGAAATAGAAATCATGCAATACAGTGAATCAGAATATTTTGTCTGCACTCCCATTCTGCATTACAGGAATACAAACTCGGACAACAAATCTACCCCCCACCCCCACCCCCAACACCACCACCAGGCCTGTTCCTACTCTTCCCTCCTAATACAGATCTAGATGTAGGGGTAACTTACAAATAGTTTTCAGTGAATTCCTCAAATCCCACTAATGGCCTCCTCATACAGAAATAGAAAAATTTCACCAGGTCGTGCAAGAAGTAGCTTTCTGGGCTGTTAACAGGAAGAAAACACAAATCACTGACGGGTCTTAAATGCATATACATGTATTACAGTCAAACATTGATGTTTTGATCTTTGTAACCAACGGGGAAAATTAGAAACATTGATACATTGATTCGCGAATGTTGATCTTCGAACATCTATGAGATCTAGTTTATTTAATTTGATATCTATAAATATTGTTTCATGTAATTATATATTATAATTTGCATGTTTAGGTGTTAAACTTAAAATGACCCCATGACATGTCAATGTTCTCAGGAAATTGTTTTACTTTGATTTGTTAGCTGTAATTTTCAATGTTTCCTTAACAATTGGACCGTGATTGTTGTTCGAAACTGAGATAAATTTTGACCAGGTGAGTTAAAAATGAATTTAAAACAGTTTCGGTTTCTGAACCTACCCAAGGGCTTCATATATCTGGCCTCTGGCCTCTGGTTTTCCTAGAGCAGAGATGACACCATCTACCACGTCTGAGCCCTGAAACACAAAAAATACTGAAGTTATATAGAAAATTTGATACAGATTTGAATTCACTTTTCAGCTACTGGTACATAAACCACAGTAGGTATTTAACTCATTCAACCCTGAAGACACATTTTAACTCTTCCAATTCAAAGATGGGAATAGTTCATTATGATATTTCAGGGGTGAATGAGTTAAATACCTACTTCATTTAGTTCATTTTTATGAGAAGCTGTCATCATGTTTATTTATCAGGTTTAAATAGATTACAAACGAAATGAACCAATATTGAATTTTAAGGGCAGCAAACCATTAGATAAATAGCTAAAATTTGTTTAATAAAATTGCAAACTTACAAAGACTGGCATCTTAATGGTTTCCTTTCCTTGCTTCCATAGTTTAATTTTATATTCACATCGTTTGCCCAAACCTGTAAAGAAAAATATAAATCACCTGGTGCAAAATCACTCATATGATACACAGAGCATTTTATTACCGACATCTGTTATAATTATCGCTCCTTATAATAAGCGGACACATATATATATGGTATATGTATATTCAAATTTTAGCTACATATGCAGTGATCAATCTGCAATTATTTTCACGGGTCCTTTAATTTTCAACTGTATTTCTAAAACAATTGATCCCACAATGTTAGATTCAAGTATTTCCAAAAATTCTTCGAGTCCCATCAGAATGCTATGAGTACAGGACTCAGGACCTGTATGCAGATTTATCACTGCATATGAAAAAATACAGCTGCCCTACCATGCCACGATGAATGACTATGGTTAATCATAATTATGAATTAGCTATTTTGACTAAGTTGAGGAGTCAATTTTTGCCTGTAAACATGAAATTAAATGTACCCTGCAGGACATAATAACCGGGAATATCCCACTAATCTTTAATAATTCAAAGGTTCTTATAAACCGCTTCATCACAACCAAGTGTGTAGGTCATCTCAAAGCGGTTCACAAATTACTATCCGTGGTTATAGAAAACTTAACTTCAATCAAAGAATAGCGTTCATCAGGATTTTATTTCATTTGGTACTTAATTTGACGAATTAGCGACAGATCTTGAGTTACAATACGATCATACAGCTTCTTATACATAGACTAAAAATATATTTTACCACAATGTATTTCACATTGATATGATGCTGATATAGAGGCAGCAATGCCTGCGTCCATGAATATCCTATTTAAACATTTTAAATTAACAAAAGTGATGGTAAATTTAACAGTATCAATCCACAAGAATCACTTACATATCAAACTATAAAAGTATTCCTAGCATAGACATGTGTTATGTTCAAGAGTTAGTGAGAAAAAACGGTCAGGTTTACTTAAAGGTACTTGAATGGCAGCCTATTTGGTATTGTTTAGAGTTTAGTCATATCAATTTCTTTTGGCAAAATTACAAATAATAATAATAATTCAAGGTTCTTATATACCGCTTTATCACAATCTGGTTCGTATGTCGTCTCAAAGCGGTTCACACATTATTATCCGTGTTTATAGGGCTTTGCAACCAGCCAGTATCTTTCTCAACACCCACGGGAGCATAGTCATCGCTGCCATTTCGGCACTCACAGCTAGCATTCAACAATTCTAGCACTGCCCAACCATGTACTCATTTACAGCTGAGTAGACTGGAACAAGCAGAGTAAAGTATCTTGTTCAAAGATACAACACAGTGCCGTGATGCGACTCGAACCTGCAACCTTTCGATCATGAACCCGGCGCCCTTCCACTAGACTAGCTACCGTGTCTTCATCTTTCTAATGCAAGGAACATTCCCTTCTTCGAGGTTTGTCCTAACTAAACAATTTGGAATCAATGTTTTTCCTAGTCTTGGAACTTTTTGTCGATAACGTTTACTTACCAATGTAGTAAAACTTTCTCAAGAATCGATCACTGTCTCCGAACATGATTGCTGGCCGGAATACAATGGCCTCAGGAAATTCTTCTCGAACAGCAAGTTCACCATAATACTACAAAATCAAATTGTGTGTTCTTACGTTTACAGGGGTGTTACTTCAAAAGGACAAAAGTTTTGGGAGAAACTGAAACAATTTCATATGTTGACTATTACGAAGTTGTTTTATGATGCAAATCTGGCATAAAATGCCTTTAATGTGCATTGTACAAGTGGATGTCGTAAGCTTTACAATAAGATCGGTTTGGCGATTATTTCACTGTATTATTATAAACATATCTTTTGAATTCTATTTCACTGGTGGTATATATGGAAAGCTCAGAACTGAGTATATATATATATTGATACTTGAAAAATAATCATCATCAAACTTTTTGTCCTTCCAATAATTTTTAACTCTTTCACCACTGTAAACCATAATGGACTCATCCAGATCAATGCATAGTAGAGTCCACTAAAGTTACATAGGGTTGAAAGGGTTAAGTACTCATTATGCTAATTAACTTTTGAACAACAAGGCTCTTAGTCTTATGTATGTCTATCGTATATTTTCTTCTTGGCAAACACTATATTCCTTCTTTGATATTATACATGACCAATCATTAAGGGAAAGTGCCCTCTCACACAGAGAAAACAGTCCCTGCAATGGTCCAATCTACACCTTAAAACCTCAACTATCTCTAGATTTTTTATTTTATTTTTAATTTTGCACATTTTTTGTTTTCAGATGACTTTGAATCCAATAAAGTAATAAAACAAAAGCCTTTTATCAGTCACTTCATTTTGAAATAATCTACCAAACATATGAAACTGGAATAAAATTAACTCACGAGTTTGAAGCAAACAGTAATGTAAAATCATTTAAAACATTTATGTCTGCAATTTGTCTTTGCTCTGACTAGTCTTTCCCACCTAAATTCAATTTCTCAACTTTTGAGATTGTAAAAGAATCATCATGGAAAAATTACTGGGAGATTGTCCAATAATTTAAGTAATAAACAGGTTTTTTTTCAATTAGGACTTGGCTGGTGTATTAAAATGAGCTAAGAATTATGAAACTATTTGAACAGTTTGCTCACAATCTTATAAACCAATTTGAGTGGGATAAATTTGCAGTATATTTCTTACTTTCGCCTTTAGAAATTCTGTTCCTTCTGGTGTAATCAGCTTTTCTGGGTCTGGGCTTGCCATTAGATGTGAAAAGTGTACGAGATTCGTCACTCCCTCTTCTCTACATAGCCGAGCAATGTTCCTAGCTCCAGTTATATGCACATCTTCCAGGGAGAACCTCCTGTGTATCAAAGAATACTTATAAATCGTATGAGCTACAGGCCAGATCTAACTTAAAGGGACATCACGTGAAGAGCCATATTTTTTTTAATGAATGTATGTGTTGCATGCACTTCCACTTATGGTACCCGGAGAGGAGCGCCGTCAGGAAACTACAACTTCTTTACCGCACTATGAAACCAAGGAATATGATTTCTAAGTTTGTGTTGGAACTTATTGAATACCCTTAGCAGTAATTATGCATCATCAGAAGTTAATTGCACACATGCCAATATTCAAAATTTAAATGAAGAAATATTTGTGGGCATCTCAGCATTATTTATAGAAACAGTGCTCTGGTTTATAAAGTGAAAGTCTTTTCATGACCACATCAAACTTAATTATCATTCTTTTATGCATTAATTCCAAATCATATTGTCGCAATCAAATGTACTTTATGGGTTTCACATTTACCCAAAAGTATGTATGGCTACGTACAGTATTAAGCCAATGATCCCTGATCTTTTGATCAGTATCTACCAATATGTTGAAAATTCATAAATATATGAGACAAGCTGGGGATGGGGGGTGAGAGGGTGTGTGGTTAATTTATATACAGTTATGCTTCAAGATTATGGAATCTCGTTTTGTTGAAATTGTTTGGGTCAGGGATAAAGTCGTTGATAACTAGTTTTCATCTGAGTGAAGATCCCTTACTTTGTGGGGTAGTCCTTATGTATAACATTGATGACAGTGTCGGAGTACTGTAAGGCCCTTCTGATCGAGTCTTCATCCTTCAAGTCAAATGGCTGAAATAAAACGAATGACATCAGTAACTGTAATTTAATCGCCATTAGGGTGGGACAATACCTCTAGCATGTGGCTAGTCCCATTTGATATCAGGACTAGTGAAAAATTTTCATTATTTATTATGGGAACATAGGTTTGGAAAGTAGAATTTTGTAAAATCTGCCATCGGGCTAGTACAAAGTTTGGAAGCTTTACTTTAACTTATGTTAATGCTGTAATATACTTCTGTGTTCATACTAATCCTTAAATGACCATAGCTGTTGATAGGGCGTTAAACAATACTAAACTAATCTCTATCAAACAAAGGTGAAATAATTAAAAGGCGACCCTATATATTTATATAATGTCAACATTAATTTATTGCCTGGTGAGACTTACAGACTTATTATTAAATGAGACAGATTGATACATGCCAAAACCTAGTAAACCTATACTGTCCTATAGATTGCAATATTCTGAATTTCATTCATATTTTTACTTTTGAAATGCAGCATTCCATAGCCATTTAAGCTAAATCTGACACACCTTTTTAACTTTTTTCTTCAGACGCACTTACGGTATTACTCTGGAATCACAGTTTTAACCTTTTTCACCCCTGTATACCATAATGGGCTCATCCAGATCAATGCATGGGAGAGTCTACTAAAGCTGCATAGGGGTGAAAGGGTTAAAATTCTATTTCCATACCCATGTATTTCCTTAAATGTACGGAAAGATGAACAGATCCTTTACTTACCATGAACTGTGTCTGTCCCAGATCTGAGGCTACCTTGAGGTGCTGGGCTCGGTACGCTTCGCCCCTGTAGGGTATGACGATCTTACTGCCATTCTTACCTACACAAACAAGATCACGAGACATCATAATAAGCGAAATACTTATGAAACCAGGAGCAGCATATATGGATAAATATATAAATGCAGTATGCAGGGTTAGACACTAACAATTTTCCTTACCTAGTCTAAAAGACAAGTTAAGAAATTAAACAACTAGTCATTGGTTGGTTTTACTTGTCCTTGCCTATGTAAATGCCGGGAATGGATCAGTATCAGATAAGGGAGAGGGTGGTGGAAATATAACTAGTCCGCAGGACTAAGGGCTATGGAACATTTACGAGTCCTTCTTATTGTTTAAACTAGTCCAGGACTAATGCACTAGTATTAGTGTGGACCCTGATATGTAGCTTACAAATGAACTTAAAAAGCTGATACATGTGTATTAAAATATAAAATAATAAAATAAAAATACCTTTGAAAGTATTTTTCTATATAATATGTATGTAAAAATAAACTGTGATATGTCTGTCATGCTTTGTAACAATCTGTCAAAAATCCATAACTGCCAAGTGACCCGATTTTGTCGGGTACCACCCGAAATTTTAGCCCTTCACTCGCTTTCATATTAAACTACAAACGCTGGGTTACGATTTTGACCCAGATTTTGTCAATTTTACCCGTTTAATGATTAATCATCAGAATCAATAATCGGTTCGTAATCAAAAGGTAGCTAATCATGCATAATCAGTTCATAGTTTTATGGGACTGAATCCAAATAAAGCGAGAACACTACTGTTACATAGGTTTTCTATTTTTTAGATAAATAGATAATAACCAACCAGTGTTTTGTTTTTGTTTATTTGGGACAAAGGTTGTTAGCACGCTCATTAGTCAAAGATCGATTATGACATAATATATATATATCTGTATATGTTATGTCATAATCTATATATATATCTATATATATTATGTCGTAATCTATATCTATTTATATATATTATGTCATAATCGATATCTATTTATATATATATATTATGTCATAATCGATCTTTGACTAATGAGCGTGCTAAACACCTTTGTTTGGGATGAAGCCTAGCTTTTTGTGAGAAGAAAATATTCAAACCAAGAATGAAAGTTTTCAGGAGTAAACTGAAAAATTTGGGAATTAGGCATAAACATGAAATATTTCATAAACAGTAATTATCTTCAATGAAGAATGGGGTCATTATTGGCCCAAAAATGTCCCCAGATAAAACACTGCCAACATCTATGCAGCTTTTCTTCTTTTTTTCTTTCTTTCTTTCAACATTACCATCGAACATACATGAAAATAGAAAAAATAAATAGCTTTCAATACACATACCTGTACAATGCACATTGTATACATTTGATTCTTGGGTGAAGCTCATATACTGATCATATTATATATGATGGAATTCGCAATCGATAATTGGAATCAGAAAGGCAAACAACATATTTTCAATCATAACCAATCGTCAACCCATCACTATTTCTAATAATTACACGTGTAGCATGCATATTTATTACAGGTTCATTGTAACATTACATATTTTCTAACATAATTATATAATACAGCATATACATGTATATCATACCCAATCTGTTGATAAGCTTTGTTCCTATGAAACCAGTTGCACCAAATACTGTAACAACATGTCCACTGAAGGAGGAGCGTCCGCCTCTTCCTCTACGGATGTTAGCCAGTTGACTGGAATCCCTGTGCTGGACTAAGTACACTCCACCTACAGCTCGAGGTATGTGCAACCCTGAAATACACAACTTTTTGTTTTTTAACTCATTCACCCCTACATATTTAAATTGGGACTTGTCCCGTCTATGATTTGGTAAGGTTCAAATGCATATATATATATACAGAGAGAGAGATTTCTATAATACTGAAACATCTGGGCTAGACTTATAGCAGATGAAGTGGTCAAAATAAAACTTATGACTTAGGAAGATGAGGTCACTAAACAAAACCCTACATATCTTTTTGATATCTTCTCTTATACAAGAGGCCCAGAGGGCCTGTATTGCTCACCAAGATAATAAAGCAACCATGGGAAATTATTCTTATTACATAAAATCCTTCCGATGGTACAGAAGAAGAATTTAAAGACTTTTACTTCAAATTTCCCTTTTAAGCCCCACGCCTCTGCAACCAAAGGGGCCACATCCATTATTTATACAAGACTACGACCCCTAAGCCAAAGGATGCTCCAGGAAAAATTTGGATAAAACCCCTCAAACAGTATAGAAGGAGAACGATTTTAAAGATTTAAACCTCGAGTTTCTCCTTTTGAGGCCTGCCCCTCTACACCCAAAAGGGCCACACCCAAGGACCAAAGGCATCCCCCTGGTCCAAGGATGCTCCAGACTAATTGACGTTAAAATCTGTTTATCCGTACGGTAGAAGAGGTATTTTAAAGGTTTTATCTCTATTTCCCCTATTGGGAGTCGCCTCTCTGCCCCGAGGGGGTCAAACCGCCAGTTAAACAAAATCAGGTGCCCTTGGCCCAAAGATGCTTCAGACTACATTGGGATGAAATCCCTTTATCCCTACGGTAGAAGAAGGGTTTTAAAGGTTTTATCTCTATTTCCCCTATTGGTTGTTGCCCCTCTGCCTCCAGGGGGGAGCAACACCCACCATTTATACAAAACTGAGTGCCCTTGGTCTGAGGATGCTCCAGATCCAAAATCCTTTAATCCCTAAGGATTTCAAAGGTTTTACCTTTATTTCCCCAATTGGGCCCTGCCCCTCTGCCCCCAGGGGGGCCAAACCCATCGTTTAATTTATACAAAATTAAGTCCCCTTGGTCCAAGGATGCTCCATACTAAATTGGGATCAAATATCAAAATCCCTACGATAGAAGAAGGATTTTAAAGGGTTTACCTCTATTTCCCCTATCGGGCCCCGTTCCTCTACCCCCAGGAGGGCCACGTGCGCACACCCACTGTTTATACAAAATCGAATGGCCTTGGCCTAAGGATGATTCAGACCAAATTTAGTCAAAATCTACTTTGACGACGAATGACAGACGACGGATGCTGCAGTATAACATATCTCCTTCACAGTAGTCACATTCCAGATTGGGAAACTTAAGATGGCCCGGAACATGATCACATCAAACATTTTACACAATTTCTCCTGTTGTGACTTGTAAAAAGTCTTCAGGTTTACGCTGTAATAACTGAAGAGCACATATAACTAATACTCCTATAACATAAGAAGCCTTTTCTCTATTGGATATGATTTTGCCGACTGGGACACGGCGCCTGTAACTATCTGCTGGATATATAATGAAAAATACCAGGTTTCTATTGAAAATGTCTCAGCCCGACCAGGAGGACATGCAATGGTATCATTTTCAAAGCCTTAAAGAACAGTCACGCTCATTATCTTGTATTTTCCCATGTATATATACATGTTGACACAACCGCTCGAAGTGCTCATTCACTTGCTTCCTGCAGCATGTCTTTAACTGTCTGCTATAACATCAAAATTGTGTCACAATATCAAAATATCAATTTTTAACTGTACTTCATACTTCATTTTTGAAAGGCAAATAAATGTTACATATGCAAAGCAAACAAAATAAAATAAGGCAAAGATTTATGAGGTTATAATGTAAATCACCCAAGATGTAAAACTATCAATTAACAAATATCGCAGACTAGCAAAAGCTACACTCTTTTCGGGCTTTTAAGTTGGAAGGCCTAGGTCATTTCCAGCAATAAATATTGGAAGTGACAGCAGCGAACGGCTAAATCACATTCGAGATTTAACAAGAGCGAAGCACGATCAAACTTGCATCTAATTATATAAATTTCAAAATAAATGTGTTGTTAAGAACATAATAGAAAATCGTGTTTGCGTTTTTCATTCAAACGATCATAAGTCTGCTCAACTTACTTCCAAGGAGAGCGACCTGACCTACGGTCATGGCAGCCATTTTTGCTGGAAGGACGTCTGTAGCGTACAAGCGTTTGAATGTCAAGAATACGCAAAGCTTTATTTTGAGCGTCTAAACAACTTGTGAATAACTTCCGGTGAACACAACAGCGCTCGACGACTGATTGACGAACACAAGAAACAAATAATTCCCCTACATATCCAGAGTATTGGACAACTCATATTTAATTGATAGGTAAAGCATTATTTATTTCATGTTAATGATATCGTAATCGCTTAGGGCAAATTGAATGAGGGACACACTTGAAATTAGCGGCCGCCAAAACAAAGTTGAGGGGAGGGGGGGGGTATTTCGCCCTAGTACACATGTAACGATCTTAATGAAAAAAAGACTTCTGGGAGACATAGGAAAACTTCAAGTGAGATTTGATTAGCCATACCAAGGACACGGAATTAGATTATCAAAGTCTAGCCATGCACCACAAAACAAAACATGACTAAAACGTTTCAGCCTAAAAAAATAGTTGTTTGTGATAGTAAGGGCGATTTTGGATAAATAAATAACCCATTTATCGATATACTTGACTGAGGTATGTGTTGTGTCATAGCAACAGACTCACAGAGTTAATTCCTGTCAAGGAAGATAATGAGTAGATTTTTGTTGTCAGCATCTCAAATTAAAACTCTCCGATACCACAAATTCTGTGCTGATCAATACCAAACGGTGTCCAGAGATTTTGACGTTTTAATAGAGAAGTGTGGTCCCACATCATACATATATCTGTGAAAATGTCTAAGTCTGGTGTCGTGACCAGAGGAAACTCGGGCTACCTAAAAATGATCGGTCGCCGGGTGAGACAGATAATAAACATGAGATTTGCTTTGAGTCGAGGGTAGGTAATTTCAGAATCTTGCCCCCATGATTAAGATTCCTCCAAATACGTTTTACAGAGATAAGTCTGCATAGGAATTGATGAACACTGTACATGTATACTTTTAACTTAGCATTAATTATATATATAACCCTGTCATCAAAGTGTTGACACTTTTCAATTTAATGTGCAACCAAAATGTCAAAAAGTTTCGAGTATAAAAATAGTATCAACACATTGACAAAAGCTAGGAGCTTATATTACAGTGATGTTAATTACAGCGAAAGATGACCCTCATGTCACATTATTGTTTTTGACTATTCCAAAATGTTTAAACCAATTATCAGCAGATGAAGACACATTTGACCTCTTCCAATTCAAAGGTTGGAATAGATCATTATGATATTTCCATATTTCCATTTCGAGTGAATAATTGAAGAAAAAATGTGTATGAAGTCAGTCAAAAGTCACTATGACTGTCGAATATAGCTTTAATTGTCATTCATGAATTTCTTGTTTCAGGGTTTGAAGTAAAAAAAAAAAGAGGAAGATGTCGTACATGTTGCAGCATCTGCACAATGGATGGCAAGTGGACCAGGCCATCCTAGCGGAGGAGGACAGGGTGGTTGTGATCAGATTCGGCCACGATTGGGACCCCTCGTGTATGGTAATGGACGAAACGCTGTACAAATGTGCCGAGAAAATGAAAAACTTTGCGACAGTGTATCTGGTTGACATTACAAAGGTGCCAGACTTTAACAAAATGTACGAGTTGTACGACCCGTGTACAATCATGTTCTTCTACAGGAACAAACACATCATGATAGATTTGGGCACAGGAAACAACAACAAAATCAACTGGTCGATGGAGGACGTGCAGGAGTTTATTGACATTGTCGAGACCGTATTCCGCGGTGCTAGAAAAGGACGTGGTCTGGTGGTGTCCCCGAAAGATTACTCAACAAAATACAGATACTGATCATATACTTATATAGATCTTCTCATTCTCATTTTAGTTCTGTATGTATGTCAGTTTGAAATGTTGTGTTTGGTGCAATTATTTCATGTTTTGGGGGGGGGGGGGTTTTAACCCTTTCACCCCTATGTAACTTTCGTAGACTCTACCATGCATTGATCTGGATGAGTCCATTTTGGTCTACAGTGGTGAAAGGGTTAAGGAGGGAAAAAATCATGAATGATGATCCGAAAGTTGAGTTTCTGCAACATTATCACTGTTCCATATTCTTTTACAGATTTTGATAATCTCGGCAAAAACATTTTTTATCAATAAGTCTTTTAAATTTTGGATGTAAACAGTTTTAACAAACACACAGGCTAAAAGTTTACCAATGTATGTACAATGGATACAAGGAAGGAACTCGATTTCTGGTTATTAATGCAAAATGTTTTATAAAGACCGAGATTTTGGACTTTAATTAGCAATCTGAAGTCCGTCAGCAATATATTTGTACATGTATGCTGTATATCAATGAGAAAATATCTAAAAGTGATGCAAAGATTATGAGTGTCATGAGATATCTTGCATGGTAATAACTGCATTGTATCAATCAATAAATTGTGAAATATTGAATAGCTTTATTTTTCTTCAATCAGCAATGAAAGATATATTTTAATGAAGAAAGTAGTATTAAGACACCACATTATTGACTTCAAACAGTGGATGAAATGAACAATAAACTTATGTTTGAAAGGAATGCTGAAATTAAACAGCATTCAACATAAATATTCTAAAAGTCTGGAATTTCTTTTGCAAACTCTGGCTTGATAGGTAGAGGTACAAGCACCATCTGAATCGAGCATCTTACCACCAAACACAAATACATTTGGACCATCCTCTCACTCTTACCACCAAAACACATATTCTTAACATCCTTTCACGCTAACCACCAAAACATACATTCTAACCATCCTCTCACCCTTACCACCAAAACATTCATTCTTACCATCCTTACCACCAAACATACATTCTTACCATCCTCTCATCCTTACCATCAAAACATACATTCTTACCATCCTCTCACCCTTACCTCCAAAACATACATTCTAACCATCCTCTCACCCTTACAACCAAAACATACATACTTACCATCCTTTCACCCTTACCACCAAAACATTCATTCTTACCATCCTTACCATGCAACATTCATTCTTACCATCCTTACACCATTACCACCAAAACATACATACTTACCATCCTTTCACCCTTACCACCAAAACATACACTTTTACCATCCTCTCATCCTTACCATCAAAACATACATTCTTTTTTTTTTTAATTTAATTTTTTTATTTTCAAAGATTTTCAGAACATGTACATTATACAGAACATCACATCAACACATATCCACACATTCACACATATCTACTATTGAAATTATCAGCAACCTCATCATCCTCATCATCNTGAGGTCAAGCTCTACTAATTTTAACCATTTTTCCCATTCAGAAGTAAATCTTCTAAGGCCTTGTTCCCCTTTACCACGAGCAATATATTTCTGAACCTTATAGTAATCTTTAATCGAATTGACTAAAGCCGTCACATTAAGTGACTTATGAAAACATCTGGTTTTGTATATATATTGTTTAATGAACAGAGTAATTTCATTATCAATTCTGGTATAAATTCCAGTTTGGTTGATAAAACCAAAGATCATTGATTCTTTATTTAGTGAGAAAGGAATAGTGAGAGCACTTAAAAGACTTTCAAAATTGCTCAGAAATTTTTGTACTTCCCTGCATTCCCATAAAACGTGGGTAATTGTCTCCCTTTCTATGATACAAAAAACACAGTGTGGGTTATTTACAAGTCCAATTTTGCATAAATAAGAATTGGTTGTTAAAATATAATGATTAATTCTAAATTGCAACCATTGCAATTTTGTATTTTTTGTAACCCTGAAAGGAATAGCATATATTTTCCCCCAAGTTTCCTGATTATAGTCGAATATAGTTCCCCATTTTGTTTGAGCAGTTATTGATGCATTATTTCTGATAAGTATATTATAGAAGTCTTGAGAACCTTTTTTCTTCTTTAAAATTATTACAAGATGTAACGGTATAATTGGGTATATCACATTTTTGTTTGGCAAATTAAGTTGTTTCAGATAATTCTTTATGCTTGTTATCAAGCCATGATATTCTAGATAATTAGTTATTGTACCATGTAGATCACAAAATTCCTTAAAAGACAAGAAAGAGTAGTCTGTGTTGTTTTTCAACAAATCATTAATTATCATAATCCCGTTTTTAAACCACTTACTATAAAAAACAACTTTATTACCAACAGAAATATTTTTGTTATACCATAAGGGTGTCTTAAGTAGGGCAAAATTCTCATTTTTAAACAGCTCCTCTTTTGCTCTTAATTTATACCATGCCCTAAACACATCTTTCCAAAACACATTTTTGCAATTTCCTTGAACTTTATTAAGGTACTCGTTTCCTGAGTTAGCCAAGATATGAGGATTTACACAAGATTTTAAAATGCTTACCCATTTACCTTCTGATCTAAAAAACCTTCTTATCCAACTTATTTTCAGAGCTTCAATAAAAGACATTAAATTAACCATTTTTAGCCCACCTTCTTGATAATTTTGGATTATTATGTCCCGTTTAATCTTATCAGTTTTGCTATTCCATAAAAAATTGAAAAGAACAGAATTGAGCTGTTTTATAAATTTTTCAGATGGATTAGGTAAGGAAATGAACAGATGATTCATCTGAGAAATTAATAAAGATTTAATGACATTAATTCTACCAATAGGTGTGAGCAACCTTCTACTCCAGCTCTTAATAAGAGCTTTAAGTTTAACTAATTTTTTATCAAAGTTCATTTTAGGTATTTTGCAAAGATCTACATGGAAATCTATCCCAAGAAGAGTAAATTTATTAACTCCCCATCTAAGATTCATATTTGGAAGGAGAACATCATTGCTGTATTTTTTACTGCCTATCCAGACAACTTCAGTTTTACCTACATTTACTTTAAGACCAGATATTTTTGCATAAATATTTAGTTCATCAACCGCCCCTTTCAGTGATTTTTCAGAACCATCTAATACCAGAGAAGTGTCATCTGCATACTGAGAGTTTAAGATGGGACAGTTATTAACCTTTATACCAGTTATACTCTTATTGTTTCTAAGGCGGATTGCTAAAACTTCTGCACATAGTATAAAAATATATGGAGCGATGGGATCTCCTTGACGACATCCACGATTTATTTTGAAAAAAGCTGATAAATTACCCCCCTGGTTTATAGCAGAGCTTGAATTACAGTGTAAAATTTTGACCCAATTTCTGATATCGTTTCCAAATCCAAAATATCTAAGTACTTCGTCTATGAATTTCCAAGAGACAGAATCGAAAGCCTTTTCAAAATCAACCATTAATAACATTCCAGGGATATCATTTTCCTCTGTATATTGCATAATGTCATAAACCAGGCGAGTATTTTCTCCTACATAGCGTCCCGATATAAATCCTGATTGATCAGAGTTTATAATTTTTTGTAAAACTAATTTGAATCTACTTGTTATTGATCCAGAAGCAATTTTGTATACAATGTTTAATAGAGAAATAGGTCTCCAATTCTTTATAAAATACTTTGATTTATTAGCCTTAGGTATACAAGTAATTATTCCCTGACGTTGTGTAATAGATAGCTGACCATTTGAAAAACCATAATTTAATGCCCTAACCACAAAATTACCTAACTGATTCCAAAAACATTTATAAAATTCTGATGTGAATCCATCTGAGCCTGGGCTCTTATTACTTTTCATATTCTTTAGTGTTATAGATGCTTCTTTAAGTGTAATAATACCTTCCAAACTGACCGCTTCTTCAACATTTAATCTTGGAACATCAAAATCTTCTAAAAATTCATCCAAAACATACATTCTTACCATCCTCTCATCCTTACCATCAAATCATTCATACATTCTTACCATCCTTTCACCATTACCACCAAAACATACATTCTTACCATGCAACATTCATTCTTACCATCCTTACACCATTACCACCAAAACATATATTCTTACCATCCTCTCACCCTTACCATCAAAACATTCATTCTTACCATCCTCTCACCCTTACCACCATAACATACATTCTTACCATCCTCTCATCCTTAGCATCAAAACATACATTCTTACTATCCTCTCACCCTTACCACCAAAACATACATTCTTACCATCCTCTCACCCTTACCACCAAAACATACATTCTTACCATNTAGAATAACAACTAATAACTTAATATAAATAGTCATAATATTCAGGGTTAGTTGAGGTCAAGCTCTACTAATTTTAACCATTTTTCCCATTCAGAAGTAAATCTTCTAAGGCCTTGTTCCCCTTTACCACGAGCAATATATTTCTGAACCTTATAGTAATCTTTAATCGAATTGACTAAAGCCGTCACATTAAGTGACTTATGAAAACATCTGGTTTTGTATATATATTGTTTAATGAACAGAGTAATTTCATTATCAATTCTGGTATAAATTCCAGTTTGGTTGATAAAACCAAAGATCATTGATTCTTTATTTAGTGAGAAAGGAATAGTGAGAGCACTTAAAAGACTTTCAAAATTGCTCAGAAATTTTTGTACTTCCCTGCATTCCCATAAAACGTGGGTAATTGTCTCCCTTTCTATGATACAAAAAACACAGTGTGGGTTATTTACAAGTCCAATTTTGCATAAATAAGAATTGGTTGTTAAAATATAATGATTAATTCTAAATTGCAACCATTGCAATTTTGTATTTTTTGTAACCCTGAAAGGAATAGCATATATTTTCCCCCAAGTTTCCTGATTATAGTCGAATATAGTTCCCCATTTTGTTTGAGCAGTTATTGATGCATTATTTCTGATAAGTATATTATAGAAGTCTTGAGAACCTTTTTTCTTCTTTAAAATTATTACAAGATGTAACGGTATAATTGGGTATATCACATTTTTGTTTGGCAAATTAAGTTGTTTCAGATAATTCTTTATGCTTGTTATCAAGCCATGATATTCTAGATAATTAGTTATTGTACCATGTAGATCACAAAATTCCTTAAAAGACAAGAAAGAGTAGTCTGTGTTGTTTTTCAACAAATCATTAATTATCATAATCCCGTTTTTAAACCACTTACTATAAAAAACAACTTTATTACCAACAGAAATATTTTTGTTATACCATAAGGGTGTCTTAAGTAGGGCAAAATTCTCATTTTTAAACAGCTCCTCTTTTGCTCTTAATTTATACCATGCCCTAAACACATCTTTCCAAAACACATTTTTGCAATTTCCTTGAACTTTATTAAGGTACTCGTTTCCTGAGTTAGCCAAGATATGAGGATTTACACAAGATTTTAAAATGCTTACCCATTTACCTTCTGATCTAAAAAACCTTCTTATCCAACTTATTTTCAGAGCTTCAATAAAAGACATTAAATTAACCATTTTTAGCCCACCTTCTTGATAATTTTGGATTATTATGTCCCGTTTAATCTTATCAGTTTTGCTATTCCATAAAAAATTGAAAAGAACAGAATTGAGCTGTTTTATAAATTTTTCAGATGGATTAGGTAAGGAAATGAACAGATGATTCATCTGAGAAATTAATAAAGATTTAATGACATTAATTCTACCAATAGGTGTGAGCAACCTTCTACTCCAGCTCTTAATAAGAGCTTTAAGTTTAACTAATTTTTTATCAAAGTTCATTTTAGGTATTTTGCAAAGATCTACATGGAAATCTATCCCAAGAAGAGTAAATTTATTAACTCCCCATCTAAGATTCATATTTGGAAGGAGAACATCATTGCTGTATTTTTTACTGCCTATCCAGACAACTTCAGTTTTACCTACATTTACTTTAAGACCAGATATTTTTGCATAAATATTTAGTTCATCAACCGCCCCTTTCAGTGATTTTTCAGAACCATCTAATACCAGAGAAGTGTCATCTGCATACTGAGAGTTTAAGATGGGACAGTTATTAACCTTTATACCAGTTATACTCTTATTGTTTCTAAGGCGGATTGCTAAAACTTCTGCACATAGTATAAAAATATATGGAGCGATGGGATCTCCTTGACGACATCCACGATTTATTTTGAAAAAAGCTGATAAATTACCCCCCTGGTTTATAGCAGAGCTTGAATTACAGTGTAAAATTTTGACCCAATTTCTGATATCGTTTCCAAATCCAAAATATCTAAGTACTTCGTCTATGAATTTCCAAGAGACAGAATCGAAAGCCTTTTCAAAATCAACCATTAATAACATTCCAGGGATATCATTTTCCTCTGTATATTGCATAATGTCATAAACCAGGCGAGTATTTTCTCCTACATAGCGTCCCGATATAAATCCTGATTGATCAGAGTTTATAATTTTTTGTAAAACTAATTTGAATCTACTTGTTATTGATCCAGAAGCAATTTTGTATACAATGTTTAATAGAGAAATAGGTCTCCAATTCTTTATAAAATACTTTGATTTATTAGCCTTAGGTATACAAGTAATTATTCCCTGACGTTGTGTAATAGATAGCTGACCATTTGAAAAACCATAATTTAATGCCCTAACCACAAAATTACCTAACTGATTCCAAAAACATTTATAAAATTCTGATGTGAATCCATCTGAGCCTGGGCTCTTATTACTTTTCATATTCTTTAGTGTTATAGATGCTTCTTTAAGTGTAATAATACCTTCCAAACTGACCGCTTCTTCAACATTTAATCTTGGAACATCAAAATCTTCTAAAAATTCATCCAAAACATACATTCTTACCATCCTCTCATCCTTACCATCAAATCATTCATACATTCTTACCATCCTTTCACCATTACCACCAAAACATACATTCTTACCATGCAACATTCATTCTTACCATCCTTACACCATTACCACCAAAACATATATTCTTACCATCCTCTCACCCTTACCATCAAAACATTCATTCTTACCATCCTCTCACCCTNACATCCTTACCATGCAACATTCATTCTTACCATCCTTTCACCATTACCACCAAAACATACATTCTTACCATCCTTTCACCCTTACCACCAAAGCATACATTCTTACCATCCTCTAACCCTTACCACCAAAACATACATTCTTATCATCCTCTCACCTTTACCATCAAAACATACATTCTTACCATCCTCTTCCCCTTACCACCAAAACATACATTCTTACCATCCTCTCACCCTTACCACCAAAACATACATTCTAACCATCCTTACCATGCAACATTCATTCTTACCATTCTTACACCATTACCACCAAAACATACAATCTTACCATCCTTTCACCATTACCACCAAAACATACATTCTTACCAACCTTTCACCCTTACCACCAAAACATACATTTTTACCATCCTCTCGCCCTTACCATCAAATCATTCATTCTTACCATCCTTACCACCGAACATACATTCTAACCATCCTTTCACCCTTACCACCAAAACATACATTCTAACCATCCTCTCACCCTTTCCAACAAAACATACATTCTAACCATCCTCTCACCATTACCACTTAAACTCATACATTCTGATCACCTTCTAATCTTTACCATCAAAACACATACATTCTGACCATCCTTTTCACCTATGCAACAAAAACACCTACATCCTGAACAAGCTCTCACCCTTACCACAAAAACACATTATACTGTCCATCCTTTCAATTTTTCAACCAAAACACACATTTTAACCATCCTAGCTCTCACATTTCAACATAAAAACACCAATGTTCTGACCACCTTTCACTTTTTCAACAAAAACACATA
The DNA here is from genome assembly GCF_002113885.1 of Mizuhopecten yessoensis. Lineage (NCBI taxonomy): Eukaryota > Metazoa > Mollusca > Bivalvia > Pectinida > Pectinidae > Mizuhopecten > Mizuhopecten yessoensis. The sequence continues at coordinate 1,469,198 of NW_018404481.1, forward strand.
CATATGTTGACCATCCTTTTCACCTATACCACCAAAACACCTACATCCTGAACAACCTATCACTCTTACCACAAAAACATTCATTTTGACCATCCCCTCACATTTTACCAAAAAAACACCCATGTTTTAACCATCCATTTATCTTTACCACCCCAACACATACGATCTGTCCATCCTCTAACCTTTACAACCAAAAAAGCATGCATTCTACACTAGAGGACAACTATTTGACAGGTCTCTTGGGCAAGAGTACCTTTACCATTGACCTTGACTATCAAGGCTGAATCAAGGTCAAGAGGATGACCAAAGGGTGTGTTAAAATCTTAACACTTGTTCAGTTATCCAAGGTCAAGAATTTGGTGCATGGACATATAAAATGGATGTCTAGGTCATAACTCTACTCTATGGCTTGTCCAAGATCATCATATCAGTATTACTTTGCCCATAGCCACAGATGTTGTTGTAACCTTGACCCAATGTCATATCTCCAAGGTCAAGGTCTTTGTACATTGACACCTGAAATGGGTGTCCAGGCCATGGCCACCACCCTGTATCCTTGTGCTGGATCTTGACCTTAATACACAGCATCGTTTTCTATAAACCAGCTAGGTATGTGCTGCAACCTTGACCCAATGTCATATCTCCAAGGTCAAGGGGTTTGTACATTGACACCTTAAATGGGTGTCCAGGCCATGGCCACCACCCTGTATCCTTGTGCTGGATCTTGATCTTAATACACAGCATCGTTTTCTATAGACCAGTTAGGTATGTGCTGCAACCTTGACCCAAGTTATGCATACATCCAAGCTCAAGGTCATGACACATCGACATCTGAAATGTTGGCCAGGGCATTCTTTATAATTTAGCTAGGATGTTGATCATACATCTATACATCACAGCATTATTGTTTATGACATATATACTCTGCTGCCACTTTCATCCAAGGTCAAGGTCATTCAAGATATCGTTTTTCAATTGAATGCCTGAAACAAAACATGAAAAATGTAAAACCATCTTAAACAGGGGCTATTGTTTATTGCAATAAAAATGTCATTAAAAATGTGTTGTTACCATTGGCAATTAAGATATCAAGATTGTTGTGGGTATTTCAGACCAGGTGACTAGACGGAACCTAGTGATAAAAACAGGAGAGGAAAATTTCAAAGTGTCAAAACAACTGAAATTCCAACCTTTGACCTCTGAACTAAAGAGGAGCACTCAACCTAACGAACTGACCTATCTGGTAAATGATAGCCCTCACGCCTGGTTTTGCTTTACAACCATTATACCATTTTTAAACATTACATGCCACGATTATAAAATTATCAAACAGTTAATCTCTGTGCAAAACTCACTATTAGTAATGATGCAAGTTAATATGCCAACATCAATTAAATCAAATGATGAGGATGTATTATTTCTCCGTCCAATGGTTAATTTTTTTTTTACAGGAAATGTGATATTCTTTTCCCAGTAGACCGGTGGTTTCTGAACGGATTTTTTCATCAATAAAACTCTTTCCTATAACCTGAGTGTTAAAGATGCATGTTTTTTCAGATAATATAAATATTAAAGAGCCACAATCATCCAGGTTTATTTTTCGGGAAAATGGTGAAACAGTCATACTACAAAACTAAACAGACTTTTATTTCATATTTAAAAATGCGGTAAGCTCACTTCTAATGCAGAGACTGATGTAAATCATAGTGGTACCCAAAGACAAGTTTTTTCGTGCGTCATATTTTGAAAGAGTTATCTCCCTTGGACAAAGAAATAATTTAAACACGAAAATTGTATTAATTTGACAAATATAGAATCATTTTGGTACGAAATTCATGGAGAAACAATTCAATTGTACTAAAATCTAATAATAATGTAGTTTTACAACAATATAAATTGTATTTACTAGATCCGCAGTAACGCGTGAAAGGTCACAGGTCACCAACATGGGCGACTGAGGGCGAGCGGATCGCCAGCGCAGTTTACACGAAATTCCTGACGTGTTTTAGACAAGAATTGATTACTAGCCATCGGACTCTGAATCATCTACCTACTACAGAAACGTGAAGTGGACTGTTTACAAGGAGAAAACTATGCTATCGACAATATGATATATACAGGGAAGTGGTAAACTGGTTTCGGAAAGTATAGAACGGACAATGTCGCTGTCACTGGTTTCGTTGTCAACCATCAACGATCTTAGATCACTTCCACTTAATCGATCCGTCTGAGATAATAACGGACTTTCTTGTCACCCTGTTATCATTTGTTCTGACTGATTGGACTCTTGAATCGTAAGTAACTTTAATAACGGAGATAGGAGTTTGTTGGAACAAGCTAGGCGTTGTATCTGGTACGGGGATTTAACTGGAATTGAATGTGACACCGATAAGATACTGTATCAATACATTTTATGGACAGGCTCTTCATTACAGGATTATATTTAAAGTCCCTACACACAGGAAACCCTTTGGCAGTTCTGGATGAGCTCGAAATTGACCACCATCCCTGAACTAGACTGACAAAAGTATCCACAAATGTAGTCTCCAACTTAAATGGCATCTTACAACTATAACCAACGAGGTCAGCCACAGAAACCAGTCCCAGCCCCCCGGGGGGCCAGATCCCCCAGTTCACCACATGGGAACCCAATGTCGCTCGTAATGGACCGACCTATGTCGTCGCAGGTGATGGCTGCGGCAGCAGCTGGAATGGCTGCGTCGGGACAAGCAATGAATGACAATCGTGCAAAGGCTGTTTTGAAGGAGGCCGTAGATGCAGTGGTCAACAGCTTCGCCAAACATTCGCATGGATATGGACGAGGTATAAATGGTGTCATATTAAATGTAAACAGTCAAACCTCATGTTATCTTCAGATTTACTTTACTATCAAATCCAAATTGAATGGAATGTTATGGAAGATATATATTACAATAAGATTTTCATATGGATTACCATATTAATTAATTATATATATAATCTTCAGGACGATTACAAAATTTCGCTTGATTTTAATGTATGATTTGGGTTATCCAAATTTGTCATTTAATGAGGTTTGACTCCTAGAATTTGATTTAAAATTTCTATAATCACAAATTCAGCATTGAATTTTGATTTAGTGTTGAGAATATGCATCACTTCAAAATTCATGTTCCATGATCATGACCATCATCATTAACATAAATTCAATTTCAATTGATTTTGATTAATAATTATGTAACGATTAAAGAAAATAATACCCCCAAAAAACATTATACATGTATTAATGAACTTGTAAGTCAAATAAAAAACATTATACATGTATTAATGAACTTGTAAGTCGATCACTCTTCCAAGCTTTCGGGCTTAACCCTTCGTTTTATACATGTAGGTATCCGTAAGTTGAAGAGAGGGTATATCTTTATTTTGAAATACATATTATATCAATGTATTTTAATTAGATAAATTAAGGGAAATTAATCCATTTCCCATTGTTTGGAATAATATAAGGGATCTTAAAAAGAACTTGAAAGTACCCCAGCAATAAGAGTAAACGAGACCCACCAGCCCAATTTCTGTGCTTTAACATGTTGGTATGGTTTTTAGATGGGTTGTAATTACCCTCTGGAAGCGAGCTAGAGCTTATAATAATTTAACAATTACATTTACACTGGATAGATATTCTCAGGGTTAATTAATTAGTAGCTATAACACACATGTGCAGTATTGTAGTATGTATTATTTGATTAGTGTGCTTTACAGAAGTGCTAGATTTACTTAAAAATGGCAAACTAATTACATTCCAATCATATTTGCTTGCTGAATGGTGCTAATGGACAAAAGGACCCAATATGCTAATTGCATTGGTAGCCCTTTGTCTAATCATATTAACACTATAGCTACCTCTAAATTAGATAGAGTAACCAAAAACATGCTGCAGCCAATGCAAGCAGATGATGTTTTGAAGATAAGACCGTTGTCACTGACCAAATAAGGCCAAACGAAATAACTGTTAGTTTTGCTTTTGCTGTCAAAAGGCAAGATTGGAAGGTACTACGGAAAACCTTTTGAAACTTTTTTAATTTTCTCAAAAAAAGTTTAGAAATACATCCTTACATGTAGCACATATGCATGTATGAAGACAACATTTCAGATTTTAACAGTAATTCATGTTTAAAATTAATGGGGAAAAAGTTTCTAGTACATTGAAGGAAAAGGAAAAGCGCATCCTGGGTTCTTTGGCCAGAACAGCCACAGTACAAATATGTGAAATTAATTAATATTTTGAACTTCACCTTGTTACTATTTTTATCATGGTGGTACTAAGCCAATATATATATTGCTTTTAAAATTCTCTCAATGCATGTAAGGGTATCTGCGATATGTATATGTTACATTTTGAGTTGGTAGGTCTATTTATAGAGATTGCACATATATATATACAACAGAAATATAAATATATATACATGTACATACTCATGTTAATTTGTGATTCACGCTTATAAATTCGCCCTTGGCAGAAATTCCCTATCACCTATATATGTTTACCACATTCTGTGTACATGTGTACCAGATAAATGTTACATTTGACCATTCATTTGGTCAGTGATAAGTGTATGTGTATACATGTTAAGATACTATCAGAAATATTTAGTGAATATGGAGTGGGATGAATTGACCCAGGAACCTCTTGCTCCTCGGTAATATCCCCCACCCCATCCACCAGTGATCCCTACCCCCAATATATCAATACCTCCACCAACCCAACATTCCATCGGCACCATATCTTTCCTGAAGAACATCCTGTCCTGGCCTTCTTGACCCTTAATTCCCAACCCCCTTACCCCCTGA